>NC_134138.1:261940463-262276297 GCF_033958435.1 Carettochelys insculpta
TCTGTTACTTCGAAGTCATACTTCAAAGTAAACCAACTTCAATACACAAATAACTTCATAGACATGGCCCTAATGAAGACAAGGCCTGAAAAGCTTAACTCACCCTTACTTCAGAGTAACACTACCAAAACAAATTAAACTGCACTTAATTCCAAAACCAGTGTTTAAACCACTACACACATGCATTTTAATACACATGCACGTTCAAAGACAACCACTGTGTCTGTCACAGGTCTTTCCAGAAGCTCTGATGAATTAGGAATAAGTATTTAAAAAGGTAACTGGGATTAAATATTTAAAAATTATTTCCTCCTTTGAACTTCATTTTTAAATATAAATATATAGTTTATCATTTGCCAAACCCTGCAAACTCTATTTTTCCCCTTTTTATCACTCAGGTCCTTTCCATTAAACAGATCTCGTGTCTCCTGAATGAAATCCACTTGCTTTAACTCACTCAAATTATTATTAACCACCTGTATTACAGTATTGCCTAGAGCAGGGTGAGCAAAGTGGGGGCCAGGCCCCCTGGAGGAGAGGAGGCAGTGAAATTTCATAAGGGTGGCACAGCACAATTGACTGCTGGGTCACAGGCATATCCATCTCATTAAAAATGTAGCAATCTGTTACTGCTTTTATGTGCACATCCATATTTATATACCAATTAATAAAGTTTTTACATTCTACATACCATTGTCTTACACATGCCTGAAAAGGGGCTTGGGGTTTTTATTTTTTCTTTTCCCCCCCTCATATGAACATAACCAGAATTTCCATTGCTTTAGATTACATTAGACAGTTTGCAGGGAGAGGAGGGCTACTAATTACAGGGACAAAAAGTGGGGCCCAAAGTAAAATGTTTGCTCATCCCTAGCCTAGAAGTTTCAGTGAAAAGTCAGAAGCCCCTTTTGCTAGGTACTGAACAACAAATCAAACCACTGTTAAGCTCTTTGTGGCCAGGGCTAAAAGAGAAGCTGTAACTAATGGCAAAAACAACAAAAGGAAAGTATCATTGGAGCAGGAGCTAATATAGTAGAGATCACCAGCACAGGCTAGATGGACTGCATACAAAATACAGTTCATAAAGATATAATCAGAAATCACAAGAAGTTATTATAAAATAACTCAAGCATCATGATTAAAAAGATAGCACGAGTGTAACCATCATGTAATCTCGCTATTTTTGCTTTTTATACCATGATTAGACAGACAGATGAATTTATAAAACTTAGATTTTAAAGTCATCCAGACAAATTCTCATACAACAATTTTAAAAAATGGATGTTATGCAGAACTGACAAGCTAATATCACAATCTCAAGGTGACAGCTTCCAAAATATTTTAAACAAGAGCTAAACAAATGTGCAAACTATGGTATCCTTAACAGCATACTGTGAAAATCTGTAAAATCTTTTAGGCAAGCCAATTAATGTGCTGCAATCTTACTCATACTATATTATGCTACAGTAAAAAGGAAGTTATGACAGTAGCAGTTCCATCTAAATCAACAGTTCCAGTGTAAGAGTGGGATTTAGTTTACAGATCTAGTCCAAGAAGTGACTGTAAAAATGACATCCTGGAGTTCTGAGATTTTTTTTTTTTTTCCTATCAGTGGGTGTTGAGTCATATTATCCGTTAAGAGAAAAGGTCTTCCTTACTCTTAGACCCAAACCAAGCAAACTCAACCCAGGAACAGAAAGTCAAAGTGGGTTATTTCCTTCTTGTACATCTCAAGTAATAAAAGTTCCACAAGTCAAATTAAACCCTCAGTAACAGCTATGCAATCCATTTGCTTTCAACAGGTTTGCACAGGTGTAACTGATTGGAGCTCAGCAAATAACTCTATTGATCATGAAACAAAAGACTAGAATCTAGCTCACTATCTCTTTGCTGTACTGGTGCTAACAGGATTAAAAATTAACAAACTTTAATGATGACAATTTATCAGATAAAGGGAGATCATCTGTTGCACAAGAAGGTTAACATTTTTACACAGCCATTTTTCAGAGCAAGAACTGCTGTTTGGGTTTGGGGCAGGTGAAAGGTTTTTTGCTCAAAAGTAAAAAAAAAAAAAAAAAAACAGTTAAAGGAATGGTGCATATTCACTATGTCAGTGTTTCTCACCAGTGGTACAAGTACCCTTAGGGGTCCTTGAGAGAAGTCTGGGGGGTACATCAAGACAACCAAAATTTGGAGAAAACCCATTTTTTTTAAAGTTTTACAGTGCTTTATTATTTTTTTACTTTTTACACTCAAAATTTTTGTCACCTGGCCAGCCATGATTAAGTTGTTTAAATAAATGCGTTGCAATGGTAGAAAAACAATTATGTGTCTGAAAACTGTAGGTATTGGGGGTATTTCATTTTTTTAAAAAGGGGTACTTAATTTTTAAAGGGGTAATAAAAAAAGGTTGAGAAACATTGCACTCTGTAATACAAGTAAAACAAGGTGCACTAACAAGCAAGTAAAACAATACAATTTAGCAACATGATTTCCAAAGAAATCAAGTACTAAGCAATAACTTTCTGTTCATTAAAACTATGGGTCAGTGCCTGATCTACTTAATATCCATAATGTCTATTGTCAAAGTATAATGTGACTAAGTAACATGGTCTTCAGTAGTTACACATTTGTTCAAAGTCTGTGGTTTCTACAACTTCTAATATTCCTGCTACTGACCTTTTTGAACCATGTAGTGCAAAATTTGTTCAATTAGTGATGCCACATAGCTGGCATCTTGTAAAACAGGTAAATACGTATTCTCAGATGAAAATACCTCAAGCATTCTCATAGGAAGTGAAACATTCAGACTGTCATCGTTGCAGTTTTGCAATAATCTGTAAATAAAATAAAATTCACAATTATTTAACATGAGAGGATTTTCCCATTTAAGATTTCTGCACACTTCTAAAAAAATTTAGCTACAATGATTTCCACATCCTCTTAAAAATAATTTTATTTATAAAGGATTCTAAATGTTTTCAGTAGTTCAGCTATCTTTACAAGACAAGAGCTCCAACAACCCTGAAGTATATGAACTGCTAAACTAGCTCAAACTCATGAGCCACCTCGTATAATACCCTGTTTCTGGCAGAAGCCAGCAACATAAGCTTCAGCAGAAGGCACAAGAAACCCGCAATAAGCAGATATGTGATAAACTTGTCCCACACAAACATGTCATTCAAATTCCCAATACAGATTAGTTTAAACCTTGAAGCATAAGGATGTTTCTTCTAAAGCCTTATAATATTAACTAAAACAAATCTGGATATTTTGTTCTCCAGACAAATATCTAAACTGTCTTTGCAAAATTCTTGGTCTTGATGACTTGCTAAGTTTATCTACTGAGTGCTACAGGCCACTAGTCAATCATGAGATTCCTCAACCATCCAGATTATCTATATACTAACTGGTATGATGTGAACACAGAAAATGAAATCAGGTCTGCGGGGATTAAAACGTGTGGGATTCTGGAGAAGCAGATGTGTGACATAAGCTCTGTCCTCAACCACAGAACATTATTCTACTGTCTATCTTCCTTTGCTAAACTACTCATGAAATAATTACAACTACAGAAATGGTGAAAAATAAGTATATGACACCCTGGGTGCACAGAGGCAATGAAAATTAGAAGAGGAAAGATTAAAACAAAGTCCCAAAAGGAAGAAAATAGAAAGTATTTTAAAAACCTGGTTGGATCAACTTTTGAGTTCTACCATGGGCAAAATGGAATTTCTCTGCACAGAATAACGATGAAATCCACATAGCCTAGTTTATATATTTTGTTTTATGTTATACAACACCTACATTATAGTGGAAAAAAATTTAAAGTGTCACTGCCAATTTGAAATCTAGCCATTTAAAAAAAAAAGCATTAAAAGTAATATCCCCGCCCTGGCGATCCCTTGACAATTTTATAATTCTACATTTTCCTATTCCTCTTTTGCCACGTAAAAACCCAATTCAAAAAAAGAGGCTATAACGATGAATCAATGACAATGAGAATACACAAAAAGTTGACAAATGCACAAAGTAATCTAAAAAAGAGAAACTTTTAATTTAATTTAAAAACAACTAACTTAATCACTTTAATTTACAGTAATTTTAGGTGCCATTTGCAAACATACTAGTTAAAAATGTCCAGAAAAAAAAAAAAAGGATGATTTTTAGGTTGACTGTGTTACTTTGAATAAAGAGCAAAACATGTCAAAACAACCTAATCACTCTCTTTGACAGGGTAACAAGCCTCGTGAATACAGGGAAAGCAGATGATGTGACTTTAGTAGAGCTTTTGATCCTGTTTTGCATGACCTGCTCTGAAACAAATTAGGGAAATGCAACCTAGACGGAGTGAGTGCATGACTAGTTGGAAAACCACTCCAACAGTAGTTATATCAAGGATTCACAGTCAAACCAGTGGGGCATAACAAGCGAGTTCCTGTAGGGATCAGTTCTGTCCAAAATCCATCAATAATACAGATAATGGCATAGATTGTAAACTTCATAAATGTACTGACAATACCGAACAGGGAGGGACTAGAAGGGCTTTGGAGAATATGATTATTATTCTGCACCAACTGGAGAATGGGCTGAAGAAAATCAGACTGAATTCAATAAGGACAAATGCAAAGTACTCCATTTAGAAAACAGCAATCAGTCGCTGAGACGCAAAATGGGAAATGACTGTCTAGGAAGGAGTACCACAGAAAGGGACATGGGGAGATCATAGCGGATCACAAACCAAATAAGAGTCAAGAGCGTAACACTACTGCAGAAAAGCAAACAACTCTCTGGGCTTTATTAGCAGGAGTACTATGTCCAGTTCTGGGCACCACATTTCAGGAAAGATGTGGACAAAACTAGATGAAGTCCAGAGGGCAGCAATTAAAAATAATTAAATGCCCAGAAAATATGACTTAAGAGAGAAGATTGAAAAACTAGGCTTATTTCTTCTGGAGAAAAGTAAGTGGCAGGGGGAGGCGGACCATAAATTCTTCAAGTATGTAAAAAGTTATAAAGAAGACAGTAATAAATTGTTGTCCTGTCCTTAGCAATGGGCCTAACTTTCAGCAAGAAAGATTTTGTTTACAGTTAGGAATTTTTTTTCCTAATGTCTAACAGTAGTTGGGCACTGAAATAAATTATCTAGGGATGCTGAAGAATCTCAGTCACTGAAGATTTTAATGAACATGTTCGATAAACAGCTCTCAGGTAATGATCTAGACCAGTAGCTCCAAAGCAGGGGTCCACCAACCCCCAGAGGGTGTTGCAAGGGGTCCATGAAAAAAATCAAAGATAAATAAAATGATAATAGAAAATAAATTGCAAAGTTACCACGTATTATTTTTACATTAAGTATCTTCCAATAATGTTATTAATTGCTGCCTGAAAATCTACGTTGTGGTTTCCTTTTCCATTTAATGAAGTGTACACAATGGCTAGAAGTGACTTTGATGGCAGTCCGTGAACAGTTTGGGGGTGAGGGGCAATGAGGAGATGGTGGATCCACAATAGTGAAAATCTTGGGAAGCAATGATCTAGATAATACTTAGTCCTGCCTTGAGTGCAGAGGACTGGGCTAGATGATCTCTCAAGGGGCTCTTAGTCCTACAATTCTATGAAACACAGCAGAAAAATGTAAGCAGATTACATGAGCTTTTATTTTTCCTTTATCTTTCCACATCAATTCACAGCATAGCTCTTGTTTTTTTAAACTAACTTTCCTACTAAATCAATATTAGGAACTGATACATCACTATTTACACTGAGCAATTTTCTCACATAGAAATAAACAGTTTTCAATGAGCCTATTGCTTTCTAATCTACAGTGCATTGTATACTTTTACATTATCAAGGCATACATTAAAAAGCATGAGAAAAATACACAACTACTGAGTCCATGAGAACTGAAACATCTGCTATGTAAATATATACACTTGTATCAAAAATCTTTTTTGGTTCCGTTGCACTTACCACCTATGCAAAAAGACATTAAACCAAAATGGATATAAGCACATATTGCAGCAGCATTTCAGCTGCCTTTAATAAAAATATTTTATACAGTAAAATATACACAGTGCATTCTGATACAGTAAATCAATTTCTACAGTAAAATTCTCCAAATTATAAAAATGTGAATTGAAATCCTATTATACCGAAACTACTTCTAGTGCAGTGAGATCACGGAAAAAAAGATCTTATGTACAATTAAACTATGTACTAGGCACTCTCTAGAAATGCCACTACATTTGCAGAACTCAGATCACTGGACAAACAAGTCAACATGCATACTTCCACCGCTGACTCTGCAATCCAAGGAAACACTACCTGCTTCACAAGACCTGTTATGTGAATGTTAAAAACAAAAAAATCCTTTTTGGATCCACAGAGGAAAGTGGGTTAATTCTACCAGATCCACGTTAGCTACTTATTTCTGTCCAGTCGACCTTTGCTTCCTGTGGCCCTATGAAGGTACACTCAGCATCACTATCTGCAGTTATCACACTGATGAAGTCACTGACCTGCATGCACGTTGTGTCCCAAAGTCAAAACAAAAATGGGAGTACAGAGTATTTTAAACAACCATATTAGCCATAAACAGCAATTAAAAAAAGGGGTTCGTAAATTCACGGTCCATTTCGATCAATTCATCACCTCAGTATTTTAAAAGCCATAAATTTAATTATTCCAGCTTTTTAAATCTGAAATTTCAGGCACATTGTAAGTTTAGGGGTCCCAACCCAAAAAGGAACTGTTGGTGGGTGGCAAGGTTATTTGGAGGGAGGGGTTTGCAGTACACTAAGCAAATGTACCCTGAAAGCTGTGTGCTTATGCAGCCACTCAGGAGAAATTCAAATGCCGCCCAGGTGATTAGCAGGGCACCCACAGCTAGGTTTTGTGTTTCTATTCATGATGCACATTCAGCACATGCCTCAGTACACATAAATAAAATTATTCCACACACAGATGGAAGAGATTAGCGTGAACATGGCGAACTATTTCTGCACTGCTACTGCTGGTGGTGATAGCACTGCCTTTAGAGCAGGGCAGCTGGCCAGTGGTGGCTCCTGGCCAGTAGTGCAGCTCTGAAAGCAAAGCCACCAGCAGCAACACAGAATGACTGTATGGCATGGCATTGTTACCTTTACTTCTGCACTGTTCCCTCCAGAGCTGGGATTTCAGACAGCAGACACCCTTCTCTAGCCACCTGCACTGATGCTGTCAGAGCTGGACGTAGGGTGGCATAGTATGGCTTCACCACCCTTATTTGTGCACTACTTCAAGCAGGACATTGTCTTCAGAGCTGAGCACCCAGCCAACAGTCACCTCTCTCCACCCACCCAGCTCTGAAGGCAGTGCAGAACTAAGGGTGGTAATACAGTAGACCCCCAAATTACATGATGGTTGTGTTCCTGGGTAACCTCATGTAACTCAAATTTTGTGCAAGTTGGAAGGAGCCGGAAGCCAGGCAGTAGCCTGGCTCCAAGCTCCCCTGTGTTTGCAGGAGCCAGGAAACTGACCAGCACATCGCTGGTCAGTTTCCCTGCTCCTCCAAGTATCAGGGAGCTGGCACCTGGCAGCCCAGAACCTGGTGCCAGCTCCCCACCACTCTAAGTTGTGCTAACCAGACATATGTGCAAGTTGAGTGAGTGTATCTCAGGGTTCTACTGTACTGAGACCCCTGTGTTACTCCTTTTCAGATCAGCATCCCCAATTTGAGAAATGTTGGTATCTCCTGTGCAAGCTATATTAAACAGGGTAAAAGCACATAAAAGACCAGATGCATTTTCCATAACTGTGAATTTTGTATGGTCCTAAGAATTAGGCATTTCATGATCAGGTAGGTATACTAGTATGATTCATACAACTCTTCCCAAAAAGTCATTACTCTACTTGGACAATTAGTGCTAATAGTCCAAACTGAGGAAAATACTTTAGCACACACTTAAATCTATCAGTAGTGAGAACAGCCCACAGAACATGTTTAGTTTTGAAGTCAAGAGAAAATGACCACAGGCATAACTACTATTCTGTGTAGGGAAGATTTGCTTTTACTGGGGCCTGTATGCCTAACTCAAATAAAAAAATTAAAGTAATGAAAACCCCTTTCTACTAGACACACAAACATTTAATTCTTGTATTTTATTTTCTGATATCAACACATATTTTCTGAATACTATTTATATATTAGTTGGGAGAAGACTTACCTGCAACATAGGCCCAACAATCTTTTTATTTGGAATAAGCAAGTAAGTCTGTCAGGACCATCCAGCTGCTTAACGAACTGAGAACTTTGTTTAATTAAGTTCTGACACATCCATATCTGGAAAAAGCAAAATGCACACATTTGATCAAAAGCCCTGTAAAAATGAATGCTGTTCATTATGGGCTGACTGAAGTAGAACCTTACTCTATCAAAAGTCCCATTTAAAGTGACTACATGGAGAAAGGTAAAACTCAACATTAGTGAGGGTATATGTTTAGTATTGTGAATTAGCTAATAAGAATACAACAAACATCAATCAATAAAACATTTCTCAGAGCTGGGTTCAGTTAAGCCACTGACACACTAAACCCATGCTTCGGGTTCCAGTTACTGGAGTCAGGTGATTATTTCAGTATATCAAAAGCTAAACTTTTCAGTCTACTCCCCTTCTCTAAAATGGAGCTCCTCAGCACATCTGCCCTCAGAATCAGCACTATACTGTGGGTTACACCAATTACTTAAGACACCCCTCTGCAAGAATTCCTTCTCAAACTTAGGAAGCTTCTGGTTCCAGGTTACCACACTCAGGGGCACAAAGTTTTATGAAGCAGTTAACACACAAAGGCTTCGTCTACACTACCACCCTCCTTCCAAGGAAGGATGGTAATTAGGGTGTTGGGAGTTTACTAATGAAGTGCTGCGCTGCATACACAGCATTTCATTAAGCAAATCCCTCCCCCTCCCCACCCAGCAACTTCAAAGTTTTAAATTCCCTCAAGGAGCAAAGGGACTTCGTAGTTGCCCCAGCACTTCGAAGTAGCAGCAGGTGAGCCGCAGCTAGATGTGAGCTGGTACTTCGAAGTTTTAAACTTCAAAGTTGCCACGGGGGGGAATTTGCTTAATAAACTCCCAACACACTAATTACCATCCTTCCTCTGAAGGAGGGTGGTAGTGTAGACAAGCCCAAAATTTAACATGTTTTTACTAAGATCTGTGACAGCAGCAATCATCATCCATCCATCCAAGCAAATATATCTCAATTGTTTGTATAGGTACTTTCCCAACACCACACCAGTTGCCACTCCTGTTGCTCTGAAGTCAGGTGGAGAAGAGGTCACCATGATGCTCTGAGAGGGCAGGATATTGCCCTGCAATCACCACAAAATCAGAATTCTATCTTTGTGTGCTTTGATGAAATGACACTGCTCCAGAATTCAGAATTAAATAAATGTGGGGAGTGAAATTCCAAAGACAGACTGAGATTTGGCATGTTCTTTAATTCAGGACAATGTTAGGTTTCCTATTGCAGGGTGCCTGGTTTGTGCCAGGTTGCTCTAATTTGATCCTGTATCTACAACAAGGTAAACAACATTTGAAAACTTCTCCTATGAACCTCTTTTGTGACTATGCCAATCTCTAATTGGTGAGAGGGGATCTTGTTCCACACCCCTACGTGGACTATGCAGGCTTAAAGCACTTCACTGCTGTATTATCATAGGTGTAGCATTTTAAAGGCTTAGGGGTTTTATTCAAATATTTTATAGAAGATTTTAAAGTATGTATAAAATTTGTTAACATTTTTCCATAACTTCCCAAATTCAAAACATTCTGTGAAACACTGTAGTATTTTAAAAAAGAACTGACTACAAGAATACCTATCAAGGGCAAACACTATGCTTACCAGTTTGAAATTCTCTTCTTGTTTTTCTTCTTTGGCTTGGATTTACTGATAAAGTTTTATGACTCTTTTAATGTTTTAGGCATTTTCTTTGATGTCTTTATTAATTACTCATTTCCTCTCAAGTTAATGTAATTAGGTTATTCTTTCAATGGGAAATATCTCCAAGACTTGATTACACTGCATTAGTACCTTCACAGGGAGAAACTACTGGGTAATAAAGGGCTCTTTGCTCAATTAAAGAAAGGCCTAACAAGAACCAGTGGCTGAAAGCCGGGGCTAGACAAAGCCAAATGAGAAATAAGGCACAAAATTTTAACAGTGAGAGCAACTGGCCAATAGAACATACTACCAAAGGAAGAGGTGGGTTCTTCAAATACACTTAAGCTAAATGCAAATAACTGGGCTCAACACAGTGAAATTTAAAGACCCGTGATATACAGGAGGCTAGACTACCTGATCTAATGGTCCCTCTGGCCTTAAACCTCTCTGAATCTATGGAACACATTGATGCCATCTAAAAAGTCAGGGTTAATTAGCAGTTCCTTAAAACAGACTATATCTAATTAATAGTAGTCATGGTAAATGACATTAACATTTCAGATTCTACAGCAGAACAGAATGAAAGGGCACTGAGTTTGTTGCAGTATGAAAGTATAAATTATATCATAGCTGATTAAGTGATTTGTTTGGATGATTAAAGGATACCTTGAACCTATCAATAGCCTCTGTGAGACGATCTGAATACCAGTCTGAGTGATATGGTCTGGGAAATACCACTCACTAATATCACAAATAATCCAAGCAGCAAGTTTTTAAAATAAGTATTATCTGATCTGGGCAAAATGTTCATGTAATAAATGTAGAGAGAAACATAAGACAATGGTGGTAAAGCATGCATTTTAGGATTGTAGAGATGTTAATTTTCAGGTTCAGTTTTAAGAATGTCAGCTTTTAGGCACACATATACTAGTGAACACTAGGACTCCTTAATTAAGAAATGACAGGGTTAAAGAAATTGCTGAAGAAATGGGACAGCTGCCAACTGGATGTAGGGTTAACCACTATCATGGTATGCGATCAGGTTAGAAACTGGGAAACCAGCAACCACTGACAATACGGGAAGGGCTTTCTCTCTTAGCTAAGAGCATAAGTCAGCATATGTAGGGAGATATAAGGTACAAGGAAAACATTACAATGCAGAAACTGGTAGAAGGTCTCACTATTGAATACACTGACTATCAGATGATTTGTGTAAATGTGTAAAATTATACAGTCAGTTTAATTTTCTCCCCAAACTGCATGACTATTATAACTCTTTTCCTACTGATTTTCTTCTTTGATAAAGGCTGGGGATTTTTCAAACCCTGTGTTTCAATGGATCACATGCAAACAATATCCTTTTGCGTACTTTTTTTATATGCACTTGCATCATCAATGTCAGCAGAATTTGCTCTGGGAACAGCAAGATTGACTCCATGATAGCAGGAGAAACTTAATTTTCAATGTTGAATAAAAATAAGATCCTTATAAGTCCTTTAAAATTCTCAGAGCTAGGCTAACAGTCTAAACAGCAATGTCATGTTAGTCTATTTTTAACAACATGCCATACACACCACTATAAAAATTAACTAGTTTAATTTAATTTAATACAATATATTATCATATACTTATACAGGCTCACTAAATTCACAAAGCACTTTACAAAACACACTGTGGGCTTGTCTACACTACCTCCCTACTTCGAAGGGAGGATGGTAAGCAGGGTGTTGGGAGTTTATTAATGAAGTGCTGTGGTGCATATGCAGCACTTCATTAAGCAAATTCCCCCACACTGCAACTTTGAAGTGCCAACTCACGTCTTGCCACGCCTCACCCCTGGTATTTCAAAGTAGGGAGGTAGTGTAGACACAGTCTGTAAGATGCACTTTTGTGTTCTTCACTGAACAAGTAGCTTCCTCACTTGAGAGGTCTTAAAGTAAGGGAAATGTTCTTCTACCTTCAGAAATTGAAGCTGAAAAAGCTTTAGATTGCTAAAAGGCAAAAAGTGTATTCTTCATATATTGTAAATGTTCAAACAATCACAGTTTCATATCAATTTAATTTTATGCTTAAATTCTTCTTTCTCGAAGGATCTAGACTTCTACAGAAATATGCTATCCTTACCGCATTACTGCAAAAATCTCAGTGACCAAACATAAAGCTTGTGGGAAGAGAAGAAGCTACAGAAAACTGAGAAAAACAATGCTCACTACAATAGTTTCCCCATGATGGCAGTCTGTGCATTTTTTTCTTTTAAGTTGTGTATACCATTTATGCTGTTATTCATCTTTGTTTCTCAAGCTTTCCACTAATTTTTATGTTTAATTATAATAGCACAGGATCCATTTCATGTGCATATATCTGAACTGGCATTCCACAGGAAGAGCAAATAATAAAACTAACCATCAAAGTCAACCTATTTTGTCTCTCTTTGAAACTAGATTTTAAAAGGGGTTTAAAGAATAGCCATATGCCTAACAAATGGGTCAAAAGGATAACGAAGCCTAAAAAGCAGCCACTCACTTATTTCTGCTGAAGAAAGCAATTAGTACTGAAGTGAAATAATATCCATATTATTCCTTTAAAATTCTCAGAGCTAGGAAAACAGACTAAACAGCAATGTCCTGTTAGTCTATTTTTAATAACATGCCATACACACCATTATAAGAATTAACAAGTTAATATATTATATAAACTATGCAAGAAATAAAATTAACTACAGTAAAATAAAATATGTGCTGGCACTCACCAAACGCTTAGAATCCTCTTTCTGTCTATAAAAAAACAGGAGCTGACGTACTAAAAGGGTCAGATTAGCTCCACAGGTAACAGAGAGAGTTCCTCCTGACTGTGCCAAATTAGCACAGTGATCAAATTCACTTCTTTGGATGGAGTACTTAAATGTTAAAAAGAAATTAAAATTATGTTCTGACAACACACTAAAACATAAATGCAGAATTTTAAGCTACTCGTTCTGGGCTTTCATCTTAATTGACATGTAAAATAAATGTAATGTTTTGATGTTATATATCTTTTAAGAATCCAAGTTATACAAATCCCCTCCACAGCGTTATCCAAATTCTGGAGACATGTTAAGAAATGAAATCTAATATAAGCTGATTCTAAGACAGAGCCCACTGTTAGCTAGTTCATATACAACCTTTTTTCATAATAACAGACCTACTACTATCTTAATGAAGCCCTTTCCAAATGAACCTACCATCTAAATCATGGTTTTCCAAACTGGGGGGCGTGAAGAAATTTAAGGGGGTCATGAGGCAACCCAGCCTCCTACCCCCATAACTTCCCCCACCCTAAGAAAGAGACGGTCTTTGCCTCTGGCTCTCAGCCCCTGCCATTTTACGTGGATGACACAGCACAGCTGCTATAAAAAGCAGGCAGCCAGTGAAGACCCACGTGGAGCTAGTTGCCTCCTGCAAAGGTGAGAGGCTGTGGGGCTCAGGTGACAGGGATGGGGTAAAAGCTGGGGGCTGGTGGTGCCTGGCTTTGTGGGAGGGGCAGAGCTTGAGTGGACGGCTGGCTTGGACTTGCGGAGCTTGGGCAACCAGCTCTGGCATCGCGGGGCTCTGGCATCTCAGGCTGGCAGCTGGCCCCACAACGCAGGGCTTGGGCAGCTGGCAGCTGGTCCTAGCAGTGTGGAGCTCAGGTGGCTGGCCCCAGCAGTGAAGGGTTTGGACTGGCAGGCAGGTGGCTGGACCCAGCAGCGTGGGGTTCAGGCGGCTCAGGCTGGTGGGTGGGCAGCTGGCCCTGGCAGCTTGGGGCTTCAGCAGGCAGCTCGAGTTGCTGGCCTGCAGCTGGGGCGCGTGGCTTGTGGACGGGCAGCTGGCCCCAGCAGCACAGGCTCAGGTGGCTGGCAGGAGGGCGGCTGGCCCCAGCTGCCTGTGGCTTAGATGGCTGGCCCCAGCAGTGAAGGGTTTGGACTGGCAGGCAGGTGGCTGGCCCCAGCAGCATTGGGTTCGGGTGGCTCGGGCTGGTGGGTGGGCAGCTGGCCCTGGCAGCGTGGGACTTCAGTGGGCGGCTCAAGTTGCTGGCCTGCAGCTGGGGCGGGTGGCTTGTGGACGGGCAGCTGGCCCCAGCAGCACAGGCTCAGGTGGCTGGCAGGAGGGCGGCTGGCCCCAGCTGCCTGTGGCTTAGGTGGCTGGCCCCAGCAGTGAAGGGTTTGGACTGGCAGGCAGGTGGCTGGACCCAGCAGCATTGGGTTCGGGTGGCTCAGGCTGGTGGGTGGGCAGCTGGCCCTGGCAGTGTGGGACTTCAGTGGGCAGCTCGAGTTGCTGGCCTGCAGCTGGGGTGGGCGGCTTGTGGGCGAGCAGCTGGCCCCAGCAGCACAGGGCTCAGATGGCTGGCAGGAGGGCGGCTGGCCCCAGCAGCAATGGGCTTGGGCAGCTCAATCTGGCAGGAGAATAGCTGGCCCTGGAAGCATGGAGCTCACGTTGGTGGCTCAGGCAGCTGGAGTGGGTGGCTGGCCCCAGCAGCATGGGGCTAAGGTGGCCAGCTGCAGCTCTGGCAGCACAGATCTCAGGTGAGCAGGGCAGCTGGAGTGGGCAGCTCTGGCTGCTGGCACAAAGCTCAGGCAGCTGGCCAGCTGGGGCTACACCAAGCACCTGCAAAGGGCCAAGAAAAACTATTTGTGCTTATTTTTAAATAACATTTTTACATCAAGATTGCATTTATTTTAAGTTATGAATTGAATTTTTTGCTAAAAGGGGGGTTGGATGATGGTAAAGAAGAGATGGGGGAGGGCACGAGGGTTTCTCAAAAATCAAAGGGAGGCGTGATGCCAAAAAGTTTGGGAACCACTGGTCTAAATTATATGAAGAAACATGTTTGTGTTTAATACACTACATATGGCATTTCAATCACTTTAAAAATATTTGGCCCAATTTTGAGGGGTGCTAAGAAACCAAAGCTTCTCTTCATGTAAACAGAAGCAGCAGCAGCAAGGACATTGTCCAGCAATGCCCTTCAGTATGTGCTTAACTTTAAAAACTTAAGTATTCTCACTTAAATCAATGCTCAATACCACCTTTTAAAAATAAGGCCAAATAAAGAATTAAAATTTTTCTTTTCACTATTCTTATATAGGTTTTCCACAAAAAATTAGCAATATCAACGTTTCTCAACAGAAATGACTAGGAATACAGTATTAAAACCCCCAGTTTTAATACAATGGTTTACACATTTATTTTATCCCAATCTCTCTCCATATATGAGAAAAATACCTACTTGGTATTTTCTGGCCCTATATCCCCGTACAAAAGACTGAATGATTATTGCATTTTTCAACCTTCGTCTTTCTTCCTATAAAATGAAAGAAACAAAAGTCAGAAATAAATATGCAAAACTGATTATAGCTTCCTTAATTTTATCATTCATTTGTATTAACATATTTTTCTCTATACTTTGTCCTATTTGCTTTTTCAGTATATTTGCTTATTCATGAAAATTAAATAATCAAAATAAAAGAAAGGTGCTTGTGACTTTATACATCAGTGACATGCATGCTGAGGTACATAATTTAGTCCTGCCCATGAAAAGATTTCTTTTGTTTGTAAAGGCAATGCAAATTTATAGCAAGATGCAAGCAATTTTAATCATCAATAAGAATTATATGAAAATGTCATGATTTCAGGAACAAAACAGACATTTTCATATCTTATTAAACTGTGTTTTAACACCATACTTTTTGGTCCAAATGGCTAGCCAAATTTTGTGCCCTTTAGGATTGTTTGTATTAGGATTAAAAAAAAAAAAACTACATCATTCAGATATATTCTTAATATAATCCTGCTGCCCCTATGGGGATCCTTTTCTCTCAAGAGGAAGATGAGCTTTTGTGCTTCAGACTCACAAGCAACGCATGGAGATGGAAAAAGACACTTCTTTCCACAACAATTAGACAATTTGGGGAACGTTTTATGGTGTCTTCTCAGCACCCAGAAATATTCTAAAGTATCGTTTCCTTAAAATTCTGCAAAAAGGATTAAGCAGGAATCCAAACTGGGCTGGTCCGGGTATTAAGGAAGAAGTTCAATAGTTTCTACTGCTAGCACAGCCAAATAAGGTGATATGATGTATCCAAAGTAAGGGCGTATAGAGTTAAATTTCCATTCATACCTGTACAATTTGGTAGGATGCATTTGGGGGAGGAAAGATTATATTGCAGATAACTGAGAAAGGAAGTCTCAAAGGTAATGGATGAGGACAGTGAAGTAGGAAAATCAAGGTCTACATACGGATAAAATTACTTTTTTCTTCCTCTTTTATAAAACTTCTGACAAAAACTCTCATACATTTTAAGGTCTGCTCAGGCAAAAAAAAGAAAATAAAAGGCTAAAGTATCCACATGACATTTGACTGTTTTTTAAATATTACTGTAGACAGACAAGCCATACTTGTTATCCTAATTTACCAGTGATTAACTTACCAAATATGCCTTTATCCTGTTTTCTAAGGCATGCAATTTTTTGAGATGGGGTAGCAAAAAAGCATTAAAAGAATTTCTGAAACACAATCCAACATCTACAGTATGCTAGTCTGCAGATTGTCTGCATATTCCAGAATTTGAAAAATTGATTCCGTGGTTGCCCCAGACCAAAACCCAACATCAAACACCAAAGATTTTAAGGTTTCAAAGAGTAGAAGAGCAAAATTAGGAAAAAAATTTTTAAAGTTCAAATATGGAAAGGCACCATCTCTCCATAATACCACAAGGCAAAATTAGGCTGCAAGGTAGACATATAGTCCCTCTCTGCAGGTTTAGGTTTCATCCTACAATACATAATTGTCAATTAGTAACCTGTAATCGCGAATTTTTGAAGTCTGAGGTCACTACTGAGATTTCATAGCGTGCATTTTTTCAAAGCCATAACTGATTTTATTCTCACAGAACTCATTCTTTTTAAAAAAAACTTCTATAATTTTTTTTCCACACTGTAAAGGATATGTTGAGATATATATTATACAATTTTTGATACATACACTAAGTATATGCCCGTAATATACCTGTATACAGTGCTTTGTTTCTGAGGCACATATTAGTAGCTCCAACAGTATGGTAGCCACTTGACACTCAGCAATAAGTTTCTCAAATTCAGAAGCATATTTCTGTGTGTTGATAAAGACTGACCGATCATAAATGGGAACATCAATGTAAGATACAACATGCCAAATTATAATATGACAAATTCAGAACATAATTCTACATCCAACTTAAAATGTGATCCTTTCAGCCCTCAAAACTCCCATAATTAATATAAAAAACAGTGAATTACAATATAAGTTTTACCAGCCTGGCAAAAGGCAAAGCACAGTTTTACAAATGAAATTTTCTCATTCATTTTCATTATCAGAATGAAAACTATTCCAGTAAACAAACATAATCTAAACTTTAAGGGATATTTCCAGCCCTCTTAAGATAGGGGAAAGTCAACAAAAAAGAGATTTCCACACTGTTTATATAATTTTACTGCCATGTCTGCTCATTAAAAAAAAAAAACATGTTTTGAAAATGCCATTTTTGCCACTCGCATTTGTGTTCTTTTCATTGGTGATTTTGGAGTCCAGTACTTAAGGGCTTGATCCACCATTCTTTGAAATTAATGGCAGAACTCTCCTTGACTTCCATAGTCACTACATCAGACTTTTTTTTTTTTGGTTATTGTTGTTCTTTTAAATAAATAGATCTTATGAAAGAATATTCATATTGAGGCAATCTAGGTGAAAAAGTGTTGAAGTGTTCCGTTGATTATTATATTGAAGAACAAAACATACACAAAGTTTAAATTGTTAAAAAAAAAAGTTAAAGTTGAACAACTAAAATACTAGATTTCAACATGTAATTACCATGCAGAACAAAATTTAAAGCATACATGCATTCTGCTTTCCAAGACAGTATCTCCATTTACCTCTCGTTTACGCCTTTCTTCTTGGGTACGATGCAAAAGGGAAGCCTTTTCTTCCTAGAAGGGTACCAAAAAAAAAAAAAAAAAAAAAAGCTGCTGTAGTTTTTTCACTCCTAAGTTTTCTGGTGGTTGCATGAAATAGCACTTTTTTTTTTAAATGGTTCACAGTACAAAAAATACATTCCATGTTCAAGAAAATGCAAGAAGCTCTTATCTACTTCTACTACATTTGTTACTTATATGGCCCCCATCTGAAAGTTCACAAATGTTAATAAAGACAGAGAGAGCCATGTTAGTCTGTATTCTACCAAAACAAAAAAGCACTTTAAAGTGCTACATGACTGCTTTTTTGTTTTGATAAACATTAATACATTTATACACAGAATACATCCCTGTAATTTAGGAAAACAGTCTTATTTTACAGATGGGAACCTGAGGCAAAGAGATTAACTACCCAATCCAGAAAACTACTGCAGAGGTATAAATTTCAGAATATTACACGTATATTTAATGCTTTGTTAGGAGCAGTCATTTTTCCAACATCAGTAACAAAACCAAACCAGGAGACCTAAATTCTATCCTGAGTCCCAGCCCTTTTTGTCTTAATCACACAATCATTAAGTTTTTTCTATCCCCACAAAACAATGAATCAAATTAAAATGTGGAGGTGCAACTTCTAGGAAAATGACTGCACAATAATGAAAAAAGGCATGTTGGAGTACACGCGAGAACTTCAGAAGAAAATTATTAGGTTTGACCGGCAAGTATTTCTCTCCACGATAACTTTCAAATTAGCATTTAGAACAAATTTAAAGTGTTTGTTTATAGAATGCAAAACATTAGCCATACTGCATCTATAAAAATCAGTTATATCTACAACACAGTTTCCCAAACTTTATATAGTTGGAACCCAGTTTTTTTCAGTACCTTTTTTTGCAGCCCAAAAATATGAACTCTCTCTCAAAATAATTAAAAAATGAATACATTTTCATGGTTTATTATTTAGTTACAATAATAATAGTTCATAATAATATAAATACTGATATAAAATAAATAAGTGCCTAACATATTACCTTAATCATGTAAGGAAATGTGAAATGTACCAAATTAATAGGATTGTGCACAACAATTTGTCTATCTTCTAAGAACCAGTATTTTATGTTTTTCCCCAACGACCGGTACTGGGCCACAGACCACACTTTGGGAAACACTGATCTGTACTGTTTCAAAATAAATTAACTGTTTGGTCCTATCACGTGTGTGGCACACAACTCCCATGGCAGACAATGGGAGTTGATAGCATGCAGCACATCACTATATCCAGAAAAAAATTTTAATTTTTTCTTTTCAATCCTCCCCTTCAGTCCACATGTGGAAATACCCAAGATAACCTTTACCTCTATTTCTGTGTATTCTCTCATTGGGCTACAGAAATTAGCCAAAAACACCACTCCCAAAATAAACTAATCGATGCATTGGTAGTAAAAGTTTAAGAAACCCTGCTTTATAACATATTTAACCATGTCTAAACCAACTGTCCCCAGTTGTCTTTGGATGCCAAAAATACAACCACAAAAGCTGAAGTCTGAAAACAGATACTTACACTTTGACTAAAATCCTATTATATATATACTGCTAAAATAGAGAACAAAGTGGACATTGCCCTCTAATTTCATTATCTGATACAATGGTCTTTAATACAGGGAGGACACAGACAATGTAAAATACTAGAAAAAAGAAAAGCCAACACCATAAATATGTACCCTATTTCAGTGGGATTTGATAAGTATTTTTTTACAGTTTAGTGGAGGAGAAAAAAATTCCACCATCTATTCCTCTAGACTCATAGATTTAAGGGACTATCGGGATCATTTGATCTGAGCTCCTGCACTGTAAACCATAAAATCTCATCCACCCATTCCTGTAATAGGCCCATACTCTCTGGCTAAATTACAGAAGTCCCCAAACTCTGATTTAAAAGTTCAAGTCAGAGAGAATCTACAATTTACTCTAGTCCAAACCAGCAAGTCACCCATGCCCCACACTGCAGAGGAAGGCAAACAACTCTCAGGGTGTCTGCCAATCTGATCACCTCTTCCTCTGATTTTAAAGTATTTTAATTTCCAAAGACACTTACTCAGTCATTGGTCTCCAAAGAGAATTATTTCTGCATATTTTAAACACAATAATAAGATAAGATCTTTTTTGTGGTGATCTTTTTTTGTTTGTTTTTGGGTGTTTTGTTTTTTTTTTAACTATACCATTCAAAGAAAGACTCAAGCTGCCATGGTAAAAGTTTCTGTCATGTAAAAAGACAACTGAAATTAATAACGTGCCACAAATTAAGTGCATAAAAGGGTAATTTTGATAGCACAAACCAAGCACGAATTAATTGATATTCTGAGTTTCCAAGAAATAACCCGATAGATTATCTCTTTTCTAGCAATTGACATCTAGTGGACTGCTAGCTCTTGCATTTGAGAAAACATTCAAATTCCTGCACAGAAACCCAATCCCAATGACACCCCCACCTGTCCATTTGTTTCACTCTGCAGATAAAGCCAATAAGAAAACATTCCTGCTCTGAAATATATAAACATGTAATTTCTCACATTTCAGGACTGGAAGGGAAAAAGAGAGGAAACAAAAAGATACCTGACTAAAGAGGAACAGGAGTGGGAGAGAGATTCAGAGAGGGGAAATGGGGTAAATAGCCATGGTATACAATAAAGGGTTTGCAAAGAGATACATGGACAGAAAAAACAGCTAGAGAGAGTGGAAGCAACGTTCCTTGTAAGCTGAGTGCTTGGCTGGCCATCCAGGAGAGATTCAAATGATGCCCATGTGATCAGTGAAGCACCTACACAGCCTATAGGCAGTAGTGTGTGTTTCTAATAGTGATGCACCTTCACACATGCCTTGGTGTGCATAAAATTTATTCCACACATTAGTAGATAGTCCATCATGTTCAATGATGACGTCTTGAGCTTGCACAGGCTCATCGTTTGTGGACTCGTGGCTGAGGAGCTCAAGCTGTGAACAGCATGGGCGTTAACAGTGGGGGCAAGAGAAATGTCCTGGCTCTGTTGGTGCGGCTGCTGCTGTTGCTGTCTTCCTCTCACAAGCATCAATGAGGCGTACCCATCGTTGCTCTTCAAGGCTGTCATATGCATGTCTTACAACAGCACGCCAGCCTGTTCGGTCTTTTGCATGCTGCACTAGCTGATCCAATTTTAAACCAGCACAAGCAATGTTGGCCTCCACGCAGTCTTTATATCTCTTGCGAGGCCTACCTTGATTCCTTTTGCCCTGGAGAGTTCACCACAGAGGAGTTGCTTAGGGATTCTCGACTCCTCCATTCGTATGATGTGCCCTGTCCAGCGAAGCTGGGCTTTCAGAATCATGGCTTCAATGCTCGTGGCTCCTGCTCTATCCAGGACTTTCAGGTTCATCACTCTGTCCTGCCATCAAATGTGCAGTATTGACCTCAGGCTGCCTGTGTAGAAGCGCTCCAGCAGTTTTATATGTTTTCTGTATAAGGGTCAGGTTTCACAGCCATACAGGAGACTAGTCAGGACTACAGCCTTGCACGCTTTCAGTTTAGTAGTAAAAAAAATTAGAGGGAACACTGAGTGTACACTGCAGCTGTCCATTAACCAGTGGGGAGGGAAGGCAAATCTCAATTTCTGCTTTAGACAATACTACAATGGAATAATAAATACAAACAAACAACACGTTTATAATGAAAATCAGAAAAACACCTTGACAGTGGGATCTATTGAACTGTGAAATAACCTCCCAAAGCAAGCATGGAAGACTCAGCACTTAAAACATTTAAAAAGTTAGATTCTATGAAGCACCAATAACCAAAGACATATTAGGTCGGCTACTTCAATTCTAACATTTATGGCTCTACGAGTGAATTAACTTTTAGGAAAACCTCCGTAATTATTTGTATAACAAGTACATCTTTAGCTCTCTAAGTTATATTTGTTTGTATTTGTTAGTCATTAATATATTGGAGGAACAACAGAGCAGAGTAGATTTCACTAGCAATTACAAAATCTAGCACAGTAGACAATAGAAGCAATCAGTCAAAGACTAACATAACTGGATTTCTACAATCTTATTGCTGGTGCTGAGTCATATTTGCCTTCTTTCATCGATGGTGTCAACTACAGGAAAAGATTTTTTTATCCCAGAATGCTGGTGGAATAGGGAGTGTCCATAAGTGAAAAATACCAGTTAACTAAGAGAGATTTTGGTGCAAGTGGGGCCTGTGTAGCTGGGACTGGGGCATGGTCTCAAAGCAGGGAGCTGGGCTCAGGACAGGTGTGGGGTGCTGCATTCTAGGGGCAGTCACAACAGACATCTTCTTGAAAGTGACAGCCAGTCCCCATGGTTCCTGGTGGAAGCTCACCTAGGCAGCTTTGTACACCACCTCCCAGTCAATGGGAGCTGTGCAGATAATGCTCAAGATGGGGACCCTGTACAGAGTTGCCTAGCCAGGCCTCCTCCAGTCACAGCAGGGACAGGTCCTCAGCTGCAGGAAGATGCCCAAAAGAAGCTCCTCTGGATCCCACATCCCAAAACCCCTCTCACACCCCAACCCTCTGCTGTCTCCTGCACCCAAATTCCCTCCCAGAGCCCATACCCTCCTCAGACTCCTAAACCCTCATAGCCATTCTTCTACCAAGGAGCAGCAGGGACTAGGGAGGTAAGATCCATTTTAATTAGTTAACGAGTCAAACATTAGGTTTAACTGGTTAACCAATTAAACAGGAGGGGAACCAGCTGAGGAGGCTGTTAGAGCCCAGCAGGGAGAGAGTGGGCCTCCCTGCTGCAGACAAAGGCTCGTCCGGCTAGGCTGGAGCACCCCAGCTCGCAGTGCGCCAGCTGTGGCCACAGACCCAGGCTGCTCTGGCCCAGCTCAAGCACGCCCCTCGCCCATGGTGCACCTGGGGCTGCTGTGAATAGGGACTGATCTAGCTGGGCTGAAGCACACCACCCACCCACAGCAGGCTCCATGGGGCTGGAGCAACCTCCCGCCAGTGGTGAGTGAGGTGCTGCTCCAACCCTCACCAGCTAATTGTAACCAGTAAGCCTCATCCATTGGGGTGAGGCCTACCAATTAACAGGCTAAACATTAACATCCCTAGCAGGGACAGGTCATCACTTTTGGAGAGTCACATGCAGTATGGCAGATTATAAAAAGGACTTTCAATGAAGATTAGAAATGATTGTTTACAGAGTTTTCAGGGCTAGAAAAAACAGCTTTTCCTCTAATTTGCTGGCAGCTATTAGGTGGTGTTCTTACCTTCCTTCCTGGCATGTAGCAGTGGCCCAAAATGCTGGCACACTGGATAGTCACCTAGGTTTACCACTACAATGAACTCCAAAATCACCTCTATTTCATGCTATCTCCATTATTTTCTGTCTCATTGCTGCTGGTGCTATCCCCCAATTCCCTATGAATAGTCATGCTGGGTCAGAACAAAGGTGCATTTAGCCTAACATCCTGTCTTCTGATAGTGGACAGTGCCAGGTGGAATGAAGAGAAAAGGTAATTATCAAGATGTCCAACCCATCACCCATTCCCAGCTCTGTCAAACTGAGGCTAGAGACATCATCCTTGTCCACCCTGGCTAGTGACCACTGATTGACCATGAATGTTTCTTGTCCTTTCTGTTACAGTATTGGCTTTCACAACATCATCTGGCAGGTTGACTGAATGTTGCATGAAGAAATATTTCCTTTTGTTTGTTTTTAACCTGTTCCTATTAATTTAATTTGGTGAGTTCTTGTTCTTATGTTATGGGAAAGAGTAAATAACTTTTTCTTATTTACTTACACTACACCCCTATCATTTCCTCACCTTAGTCATCTCATTTCCAAGCTGAAAAGTGTCAGCCTTATTAAGCTCTCCACTTACTGCCACCATTCCATATTCCTAATCATTTCTGTTGCCTTATTTTCCTTATTAGGTTTTAACTTCCACTATATAAACAATGACTTCTTATCTCTCACCACTTTTTACTTTGTTGTTAAGCCACAGTGACACTTCTTGGTTCTCTTACTAGCTTTTTTAATTTGGGGTGTATACTTAAATTGACCCTTATTATGGTGTCTTTAATCATAGAATTCTAGGGCTGGAAGGGACCTCAGGAGGTCATCTAGTCCAGCCCCCTGCCTAAAGTAGGATCAACCCCAACTAAACCATCCCAAACAGGACTATGTTAAGTTGGGACTTAAAAACCTCTCAGGA
Source organism: Carettochelys insculpta (assembly GCF_033958435.1). Classification (NCBI taxonomy): domain Eukaryota; kingdom Metazoa; phylum Chordata; order Testudines; family Carettochelyidae; genus Carettochelys; species Carettochelys insculpta. The sequence continues at coordinate 261,964,577 of NC_134138.1, forward strand.
TGGAGATTCCACCACCTCTCTCAGTAACGCATTCCAGTGCTTCTCCACCCTCCTTCTTCCTAATAACCAACCTACACCTCTCCCTCTGTAACTTCAGACCATTGCTCCTTGTTCTGCCATCTGTCACCACTGAGAACAGTCTCTCTCTCCCCATCCTCTTTAGAGCTCCCTTACAGGAAGTTGAAGGCTGCTATCAAATCACTCCTCAGCTTTCTCTTCTGCAAACTAAATAAGCCCAAATCTCTCAGCCTCTCCTCAAAGGTCAGGTGCTCCAGATCCTTAATCATTTTCATTGCCCTCCACTGAACTATGAGATCACTTCCCTCCTATACAGCTGGATGCTCTCCTTCCCTGAGACTTTCAGCCTCAATAGCATAGAGGCTGTCTGATCAGAAGTGGGACCATTCTACACATCCCAGAAAGTCTCATTTACCTACCTCTGTCTTTGTTAGCTCTTACAGTTCAGCCACTAACTTTCCCAAGAGGGATGTAAAATCCTGTTTAACCAGTTAACCAATTAAAGGAGGGTAGCTCCAGCCCCTCCCTCCCCCACCACCCCATACCTGCCGCTCTAGCCATTATTGGTAACCCTCATCAGTTTAGGATGAGGCTTACCAATTAGCCATAAATATCCATAGCTCCCAAAGCTCATTACATGGTATCTGAGAACAAGGAGCTCCTTGCACTGAATACAAACATTTGCCACCTGCCCATACCTGATACGCTGGCACTCTTAGGTTTAAACTGAAAAGTCGTTAGTTTGGTTATGGCACAAGCAGGAAGACAAGGAGAAGCAAAGATTCAGTGGAGAAGAGCAGCGACATAAACCTAGGGGAGAGGGGGAAGAGTACAGGGAAGCCAAAAAGAGCCTGGCAGTCTTAAGAACCAATGTAACTTATGAATGAAAGAAACCCTCCCTTAAACACTTCACTATCATCAAACACACAGATCAAATATGTGCAATTTTAATCTCCGTTACTGCAGCAATTGAATGAAAACCAAGATCAGGAAGACAGCATTCCTGTCCTCTCCTTCATGTTAACAATTTCCACAGCTATCTTTAGAGGAATTCTTCTTATATGCTGCTTATCATACACTGCCTATGACTGCACATCTTCCCTCAGTAACAAACAGACATATTTTCCACTGCATCTTAAAAAAGGTAAGTGGAGAGAGAGGACAGCAGTTCCTTCTTCACACTTATGGCACGGACTGTCTGTGCGTTTCATACAGCATGGATCATACTGTAAACACTTAATAAACTCTGTTCCACCCATTCTTTCGTTCAATGGAGAGTCTGAACTGGGACCACTCTCCCCTGCAGTAAAGATCATCAGTAACCATTTTTGCAGGCACCTCAAATACAGCGTACTGAGCCTTGGAAAGTCAAAGTTAAGAAACTCAGTATGATCACAAAAGCATCTGTTGTACCAAACCAAAAAAAAAAAAAAAAAAATTAAAAAAAAAGTCTGATGCTGTCCCTAACGCAGGTGAATGCAGCAAGAAAGAGCCCTACATTTTGAAATGAAAGCAGAAGTGCTTCAGTCATCTGGAATCCTGTACACTTCGCTTATAAAGCACAAGAAGCAGATAAGTGGAGAAGAGTTAAGCAGAAGAAAGGTAGACTAAGCACAAGAGACAGTGCAAAGACAAGCAAGAAAAAAAATATGCAAAGACAAAATGGTGCAGATAAAACAATAGCAAAATAACACAATGACACAGGAAAAAAAAGTTGAAGGAGAGGGCAGAGAACAAAGATGTCAAAGAAGCAGGCACGACACAGTCCACACAGTAGACATAAAGGGTCATGGCAAGAAATACAGTGATTACAATGGAAGAGTCACTTTTTAAAGTAACATTTTAAAATACCAGAGGATAATACTTTACATTACCTGTAGGATATGTTTAGTGAACCAACCAGAGGCTTCTTGCATTTCTCTACCCCACCCTGCGTACTCTCCAAATGCAACTATCTTCCCCTCTCTTTCAAAAACTTCCTGCAACTCCCCCTCAGTCTCACCTGGGTCAGGAGTTCTGTTTGCCCCTATTTTCCTCCATCCCTAGGGTTTTGAGGGCATCCCCAATTCCACTTTCTCTTATGCCAGGGGTTCTGTCTGGCCCCCAATCACAACTTCACCTATATTAGGTGGTCTATGTGCCTTTCACTCAGGCTTCCTATACCAGAAAGCCCAATATGTCCCCTGCCAGGAGCTGTCTAGATGCCCTAATTATCCACACATCCTCCTGCCATTCTTCTGTGTGGGAGATAAGACATTCAGGGTGTTAACATGTTGAAGTCTATCAGAAGAGTAAGCAGAGATGGAAAGCAGGGGAGGCATTGTTACAGAGGTTGAACATCAAGTCTTGCACTGTCTATGGTCCAGCATAATTTTAGCCAGTCAGATGGTCACTTATCCAAGTTTCCTGCCATCCCATAAAATTTGTTTACAGATATGAGTCCTGGGTCTCAGTGTTCTGTATTATTATTTAGCTCTAATTTAACTCCTAAATGTCTTCTAAGAGCCCAGTGAAAGTGTTGGTAATGCTATTAAACACCACTGAGCTCCCACGGTTCAGCACCAGTCAGGACCCAAGGATGCCAGGATAGAAAGGGTCAATCCGTACTGGGAACCATTTCTTGCCACACTTAGGTTTAAACTGAGAAGTCTTTAGGTTGGTTATGGCACAAGCAGGAAGACAAGGAGAGGTGCAGATACAGTGGAGAAGAGCAGAGACAAACCTGGGGAGTGAAGAGTATAGGGATACCAGAAAGAACCTGGTATCAGAGAGGTAGCCATGTTAGTCTGTATCTTCGAGAACAACAAGAAGTCCTGTGGTACCTTACAGACTAACAGATATTTTGGAACATAAGCTTTCATGGGCAAAGACACACTTCACTCATGCATCTGATGAAGTGGGTCTTTACCCACGAAAGCTTATGCTCCAAAATATTTTAGTCTATAAGGTGCCACAGGGCTTCTTGTTGTTCAGAGAGAGCCTGGTAATCTTAAAGATCTCTGTGATTTATGAATGAAAGAAACCTTTTCTTTGATCTACAGACAATTGCAAAGGTGCCTGAAGATGTGGCTGTATTACTCAGATGGCAGGGACCCCATCTGTTTACTTTTCCCCCTTTCGCTTTTTCAATTGTCCCAAAAATCAATGAAGTTTTGTTCACTCACGCCAAAACATTCCTTAACATTTTGGAACTGATTAGATACAGAATTCAAAAGTTATTGCAAACAGACAGATAAATGCCATGATGTTGAGTGCAAGGTTTTTACAAGATCCAACAATTACATTTTAAAACTTGGAAATGGCAAAATGATGATGAAAAAATACCGACTGCACCGCACATCAAGGGAAAGCTTCCAGTCTCATTTGTGTTTAAGTAAGATACCAATTGATGATATGATGCTTTAGAAAACAGAATGTCTCTGAATGACTATCAGAAACAGTAATAAACATGAACATTTAAAATTGGAAATGTCTGCTTTTCCTCATTTTGCTCCCCTGTACTTCAGAAAATATGTTCCACTTTAACGTAAATTATTTCACCAAATCCAAAAACTTATCTTCATGCATCTCGACAGATGGTCCACAAGGGGTGAAATCCTGGTTCTGCTGAAGGCAGTGGGAGTTTTACCATTGACTTCAGTAAGGTCAGGATCTCACCCTAGTGATACGGATAAGTGTGTTACCTCTTAGGAGACTCATATGCATTTCCCAGTTGTTTACAAACAAATTTAGGCCTCAATCTTTCATTTATGCATGTAACTTTCCTACAAATTCATCCACCCATACAACTCTGATGTTATGTAAACCTTCACTGACTTCACTGAGACTCCATGAGGAAATCATAATTAATCCATGTGAACCTATTTACCAATCTGAACTTCAGCCTGCAAACTCTTTGGGCAGGTCTACACTACAAGGTAAGGCTGACTTAAGGTACACAATTCCAGTTACATTATTTACTTAGTTAAAATCAGTGTACCTTTTCGGGCTTCTGTGCCATTGCCATTAAGGGAGGTGGACAGGTGTCTGTGCTCCCATCAACTTCTCTTACTCCTAGCGGGGGCTCAGGAGTATCGTGGTCAACAGTGGCGCCCTGTAAATTTGATTTAGCATGTCCCTGTTAGGTGCACTAAATCCAACTCCAGAAGATCGACCACAAGAGGGTTTATCTTCCCTTTAGTGTAGATAAACTCTTTGGGGCTCAGGCTGCCTTTACTGTATGTCTGCAAAGTAATGGGACCTCTTGGTTCTATTGTCATGTAAACAAACAGGTTATTTTTAGGAGCATGTTATAAAATTGTCTTGTTCATGTTTTCTGAAACGTACAGAAAAGAAAGTTCAGACTTAAGATTAGAAATTTCAGCCCAAATTTTGAAAAAAGTACCAAAGGACTGAAAATACCAGATTTGAATGGAATAGCTTCTGCAACCTGAGCTATCACGTCTTAATTTGTGCCATGAAGTAGAAGAAAGAAACCCCATAGAAAATGAAAGTATAAGTTGTTTCTAAGCTTTCCCTGATGAAATGATAAGAATACTTCAACAGCATTATCTCTGAACTCCAGATCTACACAGTGGAAACAGTACAGTCTATAGGCGAAACCTCTCTAATCCAGCACTTTCTCCTCCAGCAACATCCATACTCTGACATTAGTTAGCCAAATATCCACTTATCACAGGTGCAGCCAACTTTGCCCTGGTTCCATAAAGTTTGTTTATATCCACCAGTCCTGGCTTTCTGTGTTCTGTGCTATTACTTAGCTTTAATTTACCCCTAAATGTCTTCTGAAAGCCCAGTATGGAGTGAAAGTGTTGGCAATGCTGCTAAAGGACACTGTCCTCTCTTTGTTCAGCAAAGTCCCTCATTTGGCACAGGTCAAGTCCAAAAGGTGCTGGATGAGGGAGCTTCAACCAGTACTGTAAAACTTGTGTGTCAATATTTCAAAAGTACTGACATGGGCAGAACATTGTATCAGTCTGAAGGCTGGACTCTGCCTCAGTCCATTGCTGAAAAAAACAGTAAAGCAATAGAATCATCTCTCAGAATCCCCACACACAAAGCACAAATTTTAATCACACATGTAAAGCGCTAAGATCAGTTAGTTTTATAGCTATTTAGCATATAATTACAAATGCAATAGGAAATATTTTGTTTCTTGTAAAATACATACCTGAAGAAAAATATCTAGTGAAACCCACTACAAAAAAGTTTAGATTTCCTTTCTGAATGGCTGTAAAGCTTTCAATAAAAAAAAAAAAACAGTTGTGATCAATTTTTTTCAATTCAAACAGATCCCACAATTCTTTAATTCTTACAAATGTATATACCTGTAAATCAAAGTGTCTCAAATAAATCTATATAGGCAGACCCCTGTGCTAGTTCAGATCTCCCTGCAGTACTGGGGCTCTAATTCCTACTGTTTAGATCATCAATTTCTGTTTATTTTCTAGTGAGCCATTGCATGCGACATTATGCAAGCTAAGAACTTTCTCTAGACTCTTATCACTGTAGCTTATCACTGTAGCTCACTTTAGGATTCTTGTATTTTTAATGTGATGTTATTAATGTAAAATATTATGTGAATACATCTTAGTTTATTACAAAAAACATTATTCAAGTTGAAAGAATTTTAAAAGTGAAAGTTACTTGACACTGTAAGTTTTGATAACTTCTCTCATTTTCCCCAGCATCAATTTAACAAAAAATAAAATAATCAATGAGTCAGTTTCACTTTCAGTTTTGTGGTACTCAAGTATCTAGAGTTACAAATACATGCATAAGGAATATTTATATTTAAAACAGGTGTTAGGCTTGCTTTTTAATTATGATACTATTTAATAGTCTTCAGTTTTATAAATGTTTATTTCACAAATTTTACATTTTGGAATAAATTTCTCTTGACAGTGCCCCTTTAAGTTTGTTCTGTGAAGCATTACAAAATGTCATTACCCTGCAAACAGCGCTCATGTGCAGATCCCTACTCCTATGTAAAGTACTTTAACTGGCCAGTACTGCACGACAGACCTTAATTAATCCAAAGTATTTTAAGAGTTTTTTAGGTGAAATCCAGAACAGCGTAAAGATTTTTTCGGAAGGCCAGCAAAGTGATTCTTTGGCTCATCACTTCCCAAACTAATTCTCCCTACCCAGTATCAGGGATTCCGTAGTTAACAAGCCTTTTAAACCCCAAAAAGCAAACTCTGGACAAGGTATACAAGACAGTCCACATGTAACTCAGAGTTGTGTGGATTCTTCTTCAACTCTAAATCCTGACAACGAGCTTTCAGTTTGAAAGTGTTCAAATGAAGACGCATATAAACTTTTCAACTAGTTAAATGAAAACTGAAACTAAGGGAAATGCAAAGGGTCTCAAAAGCAAAAAGGTACCAGTGGGCTTTGTAGGAAGACACAATAAAAATGAAAATACGCAACTGGTATGGTTAGCCCCACTGAAGTCAACGGGACTATGCATGGAAGTAAACGCTACCTGTGGTGTTTGCAGGTCCTTGGATAGAAGATACCATGCATACACAGATTTATTTTCAATTAAACATATAAAAAGTTACAAAAATATTATAACTAATCAAATAAACTCTCAGGTACTGTAACATTAGGGAACATTTTTTTCTAGTAATCAAGATGTTTAATGAAACAAAACAAAAATTAAAGATTTTTTAGTTTAGTGAAAAGAGTTTCAGATGGATTTAAGTATTTCCCTCCAAAGATTACATTCCAGATTACAACAGTGCAAATTAATCAAACAGTAAAATGATCTAGAGTGGGGGTGTAGTCCATAGGCTGGATCCAACCCACAGCTCAAGGGGAAACTCAGCCAAGTTCCCCATCTGACCGTCCCCTGCATGCCACTCAAAGAAGCTGGCTGTGAGGGCCATGTGCATCTCTGAAGGCTGTGGGCCAGGCTGGGGGAGAGGTGCCTTCTCATGCTGCTCCTGCTCCCATAGGCCAGTTTTCTTGGAGTGGTTACCATCAATAATTATTGCCCACCCTATCTACAGCAAAAATTAACTAGTTTTATTTTAGTACCCAAGCCAGCTCTACACAACTATAGTGATAAATTACATTACATTTTGGCATCTCAGCTCAAGAAAGCTGCTAGTAACACCAGTAAATGCTTTTAAAATGATTTTTAGCTTATTTCTTTAGCTCTTTAAAACAGGCCTGACATTACACGACACAGCATGTACCTGTTATCAGGAAGACTCAACTTTTGGGCCCAAACACCTAGGTGTTACTTCAAAATAAGCAGACCTATCAAAATGTCTCTTAGGCCTGGTCTATAGTTAAAAGTTACACCACAGTTATACCACTATAGATTTTAGATAGGGGGTATGATTTTTTAACTGACATAGCTACACTAATGTAATTACTTGTGCGGGACACATTTACTATAGTATGTTTATGTCAGTGTAGTTTATGAACTCATACTAGAAGCATTTTGCCAACTCAGCTACACTAGTATAACTGTAGCAGCAAAACGTCCCTTGAGCAGACAAGGCCTTACACTTAGAAAAAAAACAGTCTGCATACATACAGTAAAAGCCCAGTTATCCAGCACTCAGATAACCAGCACATTCAGTCAACTGACATACCTGGCTGGCTGTCAACAGCCTGGCTGAGGCCAGCTACCACAACAGCCAAAGGGCCAGCGGACCCAATGGGGCCTGTTGCTCGCTACCTGGCCAAGGGACGGAGCAGGGCTGCTGCTGCCCCCAGCTCCAATAACCAGCACATTTTATTATCTGGCATCCCTGGTTCCTTGGGGGATGCCAGATAATAATGTTTTTACTGTACTTACACAGCACCAATTACTTGAACCCTTATCCTGCAATTGTATGAAAGAAACCAGAATCATGTACCCATATATAACAGGGCTGGATTTCAATGAAGCTTTGGTGCCAGGATCTGCCAGAATGGCAGGATTAGAGCTTTCAACTGATTTTTTAAAATGGTTCAAACAACCTAAAGAATTGGACAGTTTATGCCAAACAATAGTTCAAACTTTAGAAAAAATTGACACAAGAAACTGATTTTGGACTCTGTAAAACTGATACCTATTACTATGGGGAAATTCCCTCAACAAAATATCAGCAAAAACAGTGAGTTGCACAATTCCTGATCTCCATGAAAATATCTGCCACACCAATATCTTTACTGTATATAGCACGTCCTGCTATGCACAAAGCATGAGAATCTGTATTTTTCATGTGACATAAAGTTCAATTATTACCTTAACCAAATACTTTCATACATACATTCTTCAAAACACTATATTATACTTTCTTATGGTGTCCATATTCATATAAAAAACTGTAAGTAACTTTACTTGAGTAGGCCCACTAATAACACAAACACTGAGTAAATCTATAAAGGTCAGATGCTTGCACAAAAGCAAAGCTACTGAAATCAATGAGGTCCACCTGCCTAGGTCTGCACTGCAGAAGTCCAATAGGACTGAGGTCAGACTGCAGAAGTCCAATAGTATGGGACAGAGTTGTATACTTAGTTTTAGCTTTCACATTTCCTTACTTCTGAACATTTACCCTTCCAACTTTACCCTTACAGGAACTTATTCTTTCTGTGTGTTTGTTTACAATATATTAGCAAACTGTATTCCATGCTGTAAATTATTATTCTAATCCATGATTCAGAATCCAACTGCAATTTGCAGAAATTAGAGAAAATAATATCAGATTTTTTTTTCTTTTCTGAAACAGGAAAGGTATTCTGTATGTGATATTATTAGCGATCATAATTTGATGCCAAAGGATATAAAATGCCTAAAATATATTCCTGAAGAGCAGGGTATGCTCTGCCAATTGCCACTTTTACCTATTAAGATTTACAATATTCTACTTTTGGCACACAAAAAACGTAATGCCATGTATGGTCTAATGACCATAAATGATTTCTAGTCATCAGAAATGTCAAAGGAAGATAGCTGCTCCATAATTCAGATGAATAGTTACACATGCTTAATACAGTTCTGATGTACATTTTTTTCATGAAAATATGTAGCATATAAGACAGTGATACCAACGTTCACTGTGAATATATTCGGTAACAAGTTTCTAAGCTTACTACCAAAATCTAAAGAGTTCAAAAACAAAATAATTTTAACAGTCCCAAATCTGTATTTTTCATCCTGGTTATTGAAAAATTAAACAAATACATTACAAAACTCAAACAGCTGTCCCCATTATAATGATCATGACAGGCACAACCCCAATCTAAATGATCAGTCAGGGAGGCACACCTTATCAAACTGCTTCAAAAAACTTTGTTTTGGAATTTGTTTGCTAATTTGGGAAGGGCTCTCAGATCTATCAGCCAGCCCTAACCAAGCAATTCAACGTCACAAATTTAAGCAATAAACCAAAGAAAGGACACAGAAGTCTAGTACAGCAAGAGCGTCTGCTACTCACCCCCACCCATGACGCATTGATTTCAGTTTGCCATTTGGCTTCAAACTCGGTGAAGAAGGGCTAAAATTGTGACCTGACAAACCTGAGCCGTTTGGGATGGAGCGGAGGCCCTATGACTTTGCCTTCATTTTAAGATTCCCTAAGTATCTCCCTCCCCCTTCGGGCGACGCGTGATTTTTGTGCTGTCTTTCAATTTAGCCTTTTCTTTGGCAGAAAGGAGGGAGGCTCCGAACGATTTCCCTTCACCCAAAGAGCTCTGAAAGTATCCGCTGCCAGCGTGGGTCCCGCGGCGAGGCAGAGCGCTGGGGCGGGGTGGGGGGGGAGTAGTCCCTCTCACACACTCAGGAGTGCCCGGGCGCTCCGAGGGGTGCGTGGCCTGATTTAAAACACAGACGAATCGAAACAAGCGAGCGGATAAACAGCGGGGGGATGGGGTTTCTCTTGGCCCCTAGGAAACCTGAGTCACACCTGCTCCCACTCGTAAGGCCCAGCAGCGGGGCGCAAGACAGGCGAGGGCAGCGGGACAGGGTGAATAACCCAGGCGGACCCAGCGCGTTTCTTACCTTCCTACTTGCTCCTCCAAGAGACACCTTGGGCCTGGTTTTGAAATCCCCTTCAAAGCTGAACATGGTTACAGCTTAGCCCATCGAGAGCGGCGTCTCCGCCGCCTCCCAGGCTGACGCTGCACGGGGGGCAGCGAGCGGGGCTGGGAAGGGGCAGCTGCTGCCCGCCCAGGGGAGGCACAAACCCAGCCACCCCCTTGCCACCTTCGCTGCCTGCCTGGCTACCGCCGGGCTGCCCCCGGCCAGGAGGGGCAGCTCCCTCCCCCCTCCACACACACACTCCTTTCGATCCCCCACCTCCCCAAGCCCCCTTCCTCTCTGGCCACCAGCTACTGCTCCGGGCGGGGGTGGGGGGGCTGGTGCGGCTGCTTCACTTGCACTAGGGCTCAGCCGGCTCCGGAAAGAAGATGGCCGCCGACCAGCTCCCTCTGCGCGCTCCCGCGTCCCAGCCAGTCGGCGCGCGGCCCCGCCGCAGCCGGCACCGACGCGCGCTGTTCTGCCTCCAGAGCGCGCCCGGCCGCTTGGGACTCGTCAGAGGCTCAGTCCTGAGCCGCGGGTTGGGCGGTGCGGGGCGCGGGTGCGTGCCGCCCCTTTTGCCTGGGGCCTGGGACTCACCCAGCAGAAGCAGCCCCTTCGTTGGTCCCTCAGGTGGGGCCGCTGCCGCAGTCGCAGTCGCAGTCAGGGCTCTCCCTGCCCAGTCTCAAATCCATCCCCGCCGAGCCCTCTGCCCCCTCATCGGCCCCACAGGCAGGCCCCGGTTTCTGCCAGGCTCATTCCCGGCAGGCACCCTTAGTTTTCCAGCCACCCCCACCCCAGCCCGGGCGTGAACCACGTCGCATCTTAGCCGGCCCGGTGGCGAACCCCCCTGCCCTGAACCTGAATGTCAGCTTAAGGCCACACCCAGGCGCCCAGGGTGTGAACTCCATTACCCACCGTCGCGACCCTCCAAAAGGAAGTGCTTTCCCCAAGCCTAGATTGGTTCTAGGAAAATATATATTTATCCAAAGTGCCCACTAGCTGAAAGGTTGAGAGGTTTCTCTCCTGGCAGATTGAGCAGCCCCTCTCAGAGAATGACAGAGGCCCTGGGCCCCTGTGACATATCTAACTTCAGATCCAGAGGGTCATACTCAAACAAAATAATAAATGAAATTGAGCAATTAAGGCGTTTATTTAATCATCAACAACCATGGGCTCAGCACCCGTTGGTGTGGGATGCCTCCCTCCCTGTTTCCTTCCATCTTTCCCTGTCCAGTGCAGAGTGGCTTAGTTTCTGTAGACTAGCTCCACACCAATGTACTATATCATCTACCCATTCTCTGTGGGGGTCTGCCTCTCCTATTCAAGATGTCCATTGTGCCGAATACCAAGGAACTGACTTTTCATTCATTGTTTATTTTGCCTGAATAGCTGTAACTTCTGTTGCATAACCTTCTGCAGTAGGTTCTGTTTCAGCTGTATGGTCCTATATAATTCCTTGTTGGTGAGCTTCTGCATCCATCCTGTTCTCAGGATCTTTCTGTAACAACTCCTCTCGCATGCTAATATCCATCTCTTTGAATGTTTCGTTATCACCCATGTCTCACATCCGTACCACCACATGCTGCTGAACACACATTTTCAAGATGCTCAGTTTCATTCCTAAGCTAATCACTTTGCTTTTCCAGATCTTATCCATCGCATTCAAACTTACTCTTGACATTTATTTATTACCAATTAAGTCATTATAGCAATAGCATGTATATTAAAAATGTAGCTTTGTGAGTTTCCACTGTGAGCAATACAGAAATTGTATGAAGGGACATGAGTGCGGGTGGGGGATGTGGACTTTGTGTGGTGTAACAAGGGTGGGGCTCTGTAAGGGTGGTTTGAAGGCTGTAGCTCAAGGGTGGGACTGTAGGGCTACGTCTACACGTGCACCCAACATCGAAATAGCTTATTTCGATGTTGCGACATCGAAATAGGCTATTTCGATGAATAACGTCTACACGTCCTCCAGGGCTGGCAACGTCGATGTTCAACTTTGACGTTGCGCAGCCCGACATCGAAATAGGCGCAGCGAGGGAACGTCTACACGTCAAAGTAGCACACATCGAAATAAGGGAGCCAGGCACAGCTGCAGACAGGGTCACGGGGCGGACTCAACAGCAAGTCGCTCCCTTAAAGGGCCCCTCCCAGACACACTTTCATTAAACAGTGCAAGATCCACAGAGCCAACAACTAGTTGCAGACCCTGTATATGCAGCACGGACCCCCAGCTGCAGCAGCAGCAGCCAGAAGCCCTGGGCTAAGGGCTGCTGCCCACGGTGACCACAGAGCCCCGCAAGGGCTGGAGAGAGAGTATCTCTCAACCCCCCAGCTGATGGCCGCCATGGAGGACCCCGCTATTTCGATGTTGCGGGACGCGGATCGTCTACACGTCCCTACTTCGATGTTGAACGTCGAAGTAGGGCACTATTCCCATCCGCTCATGGGGTTAGCGACTTCGACGTCTCGCCGCCTAACGTCGATTTCAACTTCGAAATAGCGCCCAACACGTGTAGACGTGACGGGCGCTATTTCGAAGTTACTGCCGCTACTTCGAAGTAGCGTGCACGTGTAGACGCAGCCTAGAAGACTAGAAGGAGCCAGGCCTGATTATTAGCTGAAAAGCAAGGAGACTGGCACTTAGGGAACTGGGGTTGGTGCTGCTGTGCTTCCCCAGGTGTTGGTCTTGTCACCATGGGCACCAGATGGGGAAGGCTGAGCCTCACAGTCAGGCAGGCCCTGGACCCTGCCTTCTATCCCTACCCCATGTCCATTGAACTCCACCTTCCCTTGTTCTCCATCCCCTAATGGCCCAGCTCAGAGCACAGGGGCTGGCAGTACTGCAGCCACACTTCCCAACAGGAACTTGGGTCCAGACTGAAAAGTCTGATGGGCCAGAGATGACCCATGAGCCATAGTTTGCCCCGACTTTTCTTTGGGAAACCCCAAAGGGTGCCACTGGATGTTTGAAGAAATTTCATTTCTCGTGAATTTCAATCAAAACACATCACCTTAGTCTCACATACAAGGCTTAAAAGCAGGACCCAAAGCCCCCTAAAGTGAATAGAAATCTCTTCATTGATTCTAGTGAGCTTTATGTGTAGCATGCCTTTGACAGATACACTACTGACAGAGCCCAGTTTTATTCACCGACATATCATGATGATACAAAGCTCATTTGTGGGCCAGGTTATCTTTGAGGAGGTGGTATGCAATACTTCCCATTATTGCTACTTGACATGGGTACAACTGATGAATGTATGTTTGCAAATTTTAATGATTTTTTTGCACATTCCTTAGAGGTCATGCAAGGTGTGTTTTTATATAATGAAGGAAACTAACATAAATATATGTCTGCCTGTAACTCCATATATTGAATAAATTGCAAGTATTGAAACTGGCTAAGCATACGAGAGGTTTCTCTGTTTAGTTTTTAAAAAACAGGAACTGTGCACAAAATATGTTGATGTTACAGCTGAGAATTTAAATGAACAGAAGTCAGAAAACAATTTTAGTTACTCTGGGAGACAAAGAATGGCTTGTATTTTACATATAAATATAAGAGTTCAGGAATATACATCCACTAACTAACTTCCTTTAAATATCATTAATATGAATTCACTGTCTTTCCTTTGCTTTCTCTACCATGTATCAAGTCCGTGTCTTCTGTATAACACATAATATGGGTCGCAAAAAAGAGCAGTCATGTAGCACTTTAAAGACGAGCAAAATAATTTATTAGGTGATGAGCTTTCAGCACTATTTACAGATCTGGAGAAGTGGGTCTTCACCATGAAAGCTCATCACCTAATAAATTATTTTGTTAGTCTTTAAAGTGCTACAGGACTGCTTTTTTTGTTTTGTGAAGATACAGACTTGCATGGCTATCCCTCTGTAACATAATATCGTTGTTCCTTAACTCTCTTATATTCTTTTTTTTTCTGCATTCTCTGAGCATTTTATCTCTTTCCAAGCCACACAAAAACACCTACATCTTCTTCCATCATTTTCCAGGAACTGGGACTATAAAGGTTATTTAAGTCACTGGTTTGGTTTCACAAATAGAAGCTAACTTCTCCTTCATGAATTTACTCTTTAGAAAAGATATTATTGTTTGTGATTTCCCTGTACCTAATAAAACCAATATATCCTTTCAGCATCATTTTTATTAGAAAACAAAATAATTTTGTAACTCAGATATATTGTGTTAAAGAGGAAGCCTATCTGTCTTTGATGTCCAAATTTTCTTTTAATCTTCGGTCTAGAATTCTTTATGGGGTAAAAATACAATCAGCAATTTAACCTTAGCACGTTTTACCACAACACTGTGACTGAGGTATATTCTGTGACTGAAGTATATTCCATACCTATCTTTACACCTTTGTTATTTATTCTTACATGATTGCTTATAAAATTAGCAAAAAAAAAAAAATTCCAATAAAGTTTATTAGAAATTGGCAGCTTAAGTTCTCTGAACTGTTAACTTCACCTGCATTGAGGGTACTCTGTCTTCTCACAGCTCCTATGTGCTAACTTGAGTATACATGCACCATCCCCACAGAGCAACCAGACATAAACCAAACTTGGGCCTTGGGCTGTGCGGCACTTTCCCTTCAGTAGTGCCACTTTGCATGGGTCCTCTGGAAAAATAGTATGTGTTCATATAATTGTCATTTTTATCATAATGTATTCACACAAAAATGAACACATCTGGGATGGAGGATGCAAGCCAATCACAGAAGACTACAGTGGCACCAGACAGGAAAGGAGAATGGCTGTAGCTTCAGGGAGGAGAACTTGCTGCTGGCAACTTTGAGCAGCACGCAGTGCTGAGGTCCCCACCGAGATCTACTGTCCACCTTAAAGCAAAAACTGTGGGGGAGGAGAATGGAAAATAAATAACAATAATGTCACAGAAACAATAAGGGGGAAACCAGTACAGTAATCTGCTGAACATCTTAGATGTCTTTAGACAACTGTGCGGAGTCTGTGGAATATACAGGAAAAACTGTACGTTAGGGCAGAAGCTAAGTTATGACTTAATTGTCACAGAGGTTTGATGGGATAAATCTCATAACTGGAATGTTGGTACAGAGGAGTATATCTTTTCAGCAAGGACAAGCAGATAAAAAGGGGAGGCAATGTACATGAAGAACATTTGGGGAGTAAAGGCACTTTGAAGTAGCGCGGGCACTTCAAAGTGCCTACATCTGCACGGCATGCCAGCACTTTGAAATCTGACACTTCAAACTCGACGCAGGGGAGAATTAGCCTAACGAAGTGCTGCATATGCACCACAGCACTGCATTAGTAATCTCCCATCACCCTGATTATCATGCCCCCTTCAAAGGAGGGGGCAAGTGTAGACATAGCCTTGGAAAAACTGTCAGGGTGGTTAAACACTGGAATAAGTTACCAAGGGAGGTTGTGGCATCTCAATTGCTGGAGCTACTTAAGAGCAAGACAGACACCAATTGGGGATGGTCTAGATGGTGTTTGGTCTGCCAAGAGGGGAGGGAACTGGACTCAATGACCTCTTGAGGTCCCTTCCAGTTCTAGAGTTCTATGATTCTATGACACCATGACAGGGGCCCAAAAATCAGGAGTAGAAGGTGCATATTAAGCACTTCTTAGAGAAAACAGAAATATCCAGAACACAGTTCACTAGTTGGAAAAGAAATGTGGGAAAATACAGAATGTCCAATAAATTCTTGGACTGTCTCAGGACAACTTCTTGTTTCAGAAGACACAGGAAGGAATGAGGAGGAAAAAAGGGGTGGACGTTTCAGACCTGATTCTGAATGACAGCGTGGAATTGGGCACAAATTTGAAGGTGATGGAGAAATGACAGATTCTTGATTCTGGACTGTAAAATAAACCTGGAGTTAAAGGAAGTTGCATCCACAGATCTTGGGTTTACAAGCCCAGGGTTTGAGTATCCACATTGCATATTGACCCTGCTTCAGACTTTCTGGACCCAGTGCCCAAACACAGAGTTCCAACAGCCACACTGAAGTATGCAGACTCTAGTCAAACTACCATCTACTAGACTTTCCAGGGCCTACCCAGTAGTGTACTAGTTTGTGGTGCACTGTGGAAAATCTAACTATCCACTCTACATGTTACAGGAAGTTTCCAAAGTCCACCGACTTCTCAACAGCTCCTGCTGAGCAGTCTTTTTGGTCTGATCTGGCAACATGGAGGAATCACCATTTGCAGAGCTTCTCTTGCTTAGGTTCTCACTCCTGTTTCAGCATGTAGGCAAGGGGTACATGAGACAATGGTAGAAAAGTCTGGGGGGTGGTTTTCTGACCTTCCAAAGGCCCTTAATGGAGCAAGAGATGGAGGATGTTCCAGACGTGGAAAAACTGGAACTGTCTGTTGCGGCTTCCAACTGTAAGCATAGCCTCTGACACCCCCTGCATAGATTGGAACTTCTGGGGCAGGCCACAAATGCAGATTGGTGAAACCGTATCATCATAAAGACCTGGGATGACCAAAAATGAGCCCAGAATGTTCACAATAGGAAAGCTACATTTCTGGAGCTGTGTGAGCAGCCCACATGTCCTTTACCATCACAATAGGCACAAGCGGGGGCCACAATGGTCCAGAAGTAAGCTGCTATAATTGTCTTCAGCCTGGTACCCCAGGCTGCTACATATCCATGGGTAAAGTGGTCATGGAGGTTTTGTAGTATATCAGTCATGTGGTCTGCCCTAAGGCAGTGGGCACAAACAATATTCCCTTAAGTAACTGATGAGTGAATGGGATTTCCAAACTATGCTGAGGCCATTGATGAGCTTCATATGCCCAGAGTTAGTCCTCCTCAAGGAATACATGAGGACACAAACTTCAGCTGATGCTATTTCATTATTATACAGGCCATGGTGGTCTACAGAGACTGATTTATGGACACCAACAGCCATGCACTGGAAAATTTCATGATACTAGGATTTCCTGACAATCAGTAGTCTACATGCATGGGCTGGCTCAGTACCAGGTTTACAATGATGCTGTGACACCAGACTCAGACTCAACAGGGGCCCTGGCATTGGGATTGTGCCCCATCCTGCCCCCATTCAGCCCCATATCCCCAAGGTCAAACCTACTCACTCCTGTCTGCTCTTCCCCTCCACTCATTCCTTTACACCACCCTCTCCCTTGTCTGCTGCTCACTCCTCTCTGCTGTCTTCACTACCCCTACTGCTTGATTTTCTCTGCCCCCTCCTCATGTACGACTTACAGGTGAGGCCCTAGAGAGGGAGAGAGGCCAAATGGGAGTGGTTCTTAAGCACAGAACATGGGAAGAGTGGGCAGCAGGACAACAATCCTGGTGCCAGGGCTCACAAAAGATTTATCCAGACCTGGGCTGACCGAGATGTTATTCCCATTGACTGACACTGTCAATGCTATCAATGAAATTACTAATCCTACCTACCCCCTTTTGCCTTAACTTATAAAATCACATCATGAACACAGGGGCCCAGAAAAATGAAGATTCAATTACACACTCAGCAGGTGCAGAACTGTGGCTGAATGTGTTTGGCAGACAGAAATCCCTCTGGCACTATTTACAGACACATTTGGACGCCTTTGTCATCAGTGCTGGGCTCATTATTGTAGCTTGCTGTGCTCTTCATACTTTTCGAGATTTCAAAGGTAAGGTATTTGCCCTTGAATGGAATTATGACAATAATGGATTGCAGAACCTGTACACTGCTAAAATATGCCCCTACCATCCCTGGAGTAGGATGCACTCAGGCAACCCACTCAGGGACACTGTGTGCTACCCCGGAAGTATGTTTATGAATGTGCTTTCACAGTCTTTACCATAAATGAGGTATTGTCACTTCATGCAATGAAATGGACCTTGGAGGCAGGCCCAGTGGGTGGGACTGGGGGAGATGAGTTACCATGCACTGTGGTTATGAATGACATGACTGCTTATGAAGAGGAGTAAGAGGACAGATTGTTGTGCATTGCAATTATAAATTACATCACTGCTTGTGAACTGCTAAGCACTGTGAATTTACAATATGGCTTAATGTAGTATACTGGAAAATAATGTTTGCATACAATTTCCCAGTTGTGCCTTTCCACGTGTTTACCTTTATTATTTGAAATACACATCATAGGATGTGATGCAGTGACAGCAATAAAATCTACACCTCCTAAATGTTAAGAGTTAGGACCGCCAAATTCAGTATACTGCTTCTTGTTGCCATAACAAAGCCACAGAAGGGTTTGGTTGTGCTACAAAAATGGTATGCTCCTGGAATGGGATTGCTACTTATAAAACCATACAAAAAGGAGTCGAAATCACCAGGCAGGTGAAAGCGGCTCGCAGGGGGGGCACATTTCTCCCACCTCTCCCCATCTGGGACTGACCCAGCCCCAAATTTCCCACTCCCCAGCTGCCCTTTAGAGAAGGTGGGCAGCGTAAGTGCCCCTCCTTCTGCTTCCACTGGCAGTTGTCCATCATCAGGGAACAAAGGGACAGTGCACAGTTTGCTGCATTTCTCACTCTGTCTGGGGAGCACAAGGGGTAGACAAGTTATGCACTTTGCTCTCACTCCCTGTTTTTGAAAAAGACAATAATCAAACAACAAAACCGTTAACAAAAACAAGGTTCATGAGTAGTGCAAATTGTACAAATCGTTCCAAACAACGAAC
This sequence comes from Carettochelys insculpta, assembly GCF_033958435.1. Lineage (NCBI taxonomy): Eukaryota > Metazoa > Chordata > Testudines > Carettochelyidae > Carettochelys > Carettochelys insculpta. Next base: position 261,983,298 of record NC_134138.1, read on the forward strand.
TCCTTTGTCTTTCATGTCTCCTTGCTGCTCAGTTCTCCTTTCCCTTCTTCCCATGTTCAGTGAGTAGTTGGTACAACTGCTACAGGATGAGCCCTTCACAAGGGCAAGGGTCTGCAGAGAAGTTGAGGCCATTATAGGGGCATGGCCCAATTTTCTGTTGGTTAAAATCATATTCTTGGTCACGTGATGATGGCCCATGATGGAAGAAGTAGTCATGAAACCAGGAACAGTGACCAGGGGTTCTGATTGCAACTCCAACACCGTCCACGCCTAGATGGTAAAGCAGAGTAAACAGTATCTAGATCCTTGCTAAGAGAAACTGTTAACTCCTTTGAGGGTACAGTATTACTCCAAAATGTACAACAGCCATCTAGTGCTGGAGAAACTACTGCCTGATGCTGGATACTTAATAAATTCACACCCAATATCTAAACTCTCTTTTTTTTTAAGCAAGCCAATTTGTTACCAGATTTGTCTGTTACTTTGGGATATGCTCATTTATTAGGGCTACTCTTATACGGGAGTGATAATTCTATCAGTGTGCTGCTTGTGTTACTTAAGTTCTCATATGGAGCTTTATTTCTCACTCTGGCTAGTTCAAGGACTGTTGCACCAAAGCAAATGGGGAAGCCAAGACACCACCCCTAAAATGAGGGGTGGTGGTGAAAGAAACATGGAGACATACATATATCTCTTAGAGCTAGAAGGGCCTTCTAGAGGTCATTGAGTCCAGTCACCTGCACTCAGAGCAGGATCTATCACCACTCCTGATGGTTTTTTTTAAATGTAACCTACCCCCAACTCTTGAAAGGTCTCTTTAAGGATTAAACTCAGAAACCTACATTTACGAGGCCACTGCTCTAACCCCTGAGCGATCCCTTCCCCTAGGGAGACCCAGAGAAAAGCACCCAGCTTAACTATACCTGCTATTTATTTCAGGTAATATCAATACACAGGGAGTCAAATAAACAAAACAGTTACAATATTAAATCTAACTTAAATATGAGTACAAATGTTATTTGGGCCAACAAACCATAAATGATCTCATAAGACAGGATCAGGAGGCTACCTAAAGAAGGAGAAAGAGAGAGATATCTCACCGCTCCATGAAGCATTAATTGATCAGGGTAACCAGATGACGACAGTAGCTGGGGTCCAAAGTGTTGGTGACAGGCAGAGCAGAGTCCTCAGCATAATCAGTGAAAAGATGAAGTCCCAATGGAACTGATGCAGAGTTTAGATCCAGGCATTAGAACACTTTACTTGGGCATCAGTAGGAATTTTTGTAGGGAAAAAACAGTGGTTCAAGAAGAAATGCTGGATTTGTTTATGGGTCAATAGACGATTGAAAGGAATATTCTAAAGTTGCACTGTTTAGGCTAGACAGTGGAAACATATCATTCCTGATTATGGGTGGTATTCCTTTGAGGAAGCTCATAATACAGTTAGGCAATTTCAGTATTTTGGATACCAATAGAGGATTTATTACTAAAATTGGTCTGATAATTGCTGATCTAGGCATGGGTTCATTAGTGTCCAAGGCAGAGATTTCCTGCTAGGTAGTGCTCCTTTGTTTCTGTATCCCACAATTCAGTGCAATTTGTGCTTTTCTCTGTTCTGTATACTAATGGAGTGGTTTTCTCTCCTATGCCCAATGCAGATGAGGCTTGGGGTGGTTCTTTAATAATCCCCCTTGCTGGTGGGATTTAGGTAGGTCTACCCCTGCCAGTTTCAGTGTTTTGTCTTTTGCTCAAGATGAGGCCCCAGGAGGGGGTGTGTATGTCTTCCATTAGTGTTATACCCTGGTTCCCCCCAAAACACAGAGCTGGTAGGTAACAAATTTAAAAAAAAGGGAAACTTGGGTGTGCTTCAGGCTGAATGGCAGTTAAAGGAGAAAAACCCGAGTCTGCTTAGACTTGGCATCTCTCATCCTTACTTAAGCAACTTAAAATGAAAATGTAACTCAAGCAGGGCCACCTAGAGTGGTCCTCAGCTTTGGCACTCATTCCCTTCTGCTCATCTTGGTCCACCAGAGTTGAGATTTGTTAACCTTCAGGGCACACTGTCGCAGAACTCATATTTTAATTCTTCAAGGGCTGTTGGAGAAGAGGTAGGCTATGTTTTGTTTCTCTGTTTTATAACTTTTACTGTGCAGATTAGGAAATCTGAATGGGTTCCTGTGGTTATACAAGAAATGTGAATAAACAAAATAATGATGAACAAGAAACTTCATAGAATATGAACATGTACATTGTCATTTACCCTAAATTGATTCTTCCTCTGTTTCTTCCAGCCCCTTCTCCTGCTTCCTGGTAGAGATTTGAAGAAACAGAGCTCACATCCCCAGAGGGCCTATGACACACTGTTGAGCACCTCTGATTCTATCCGGTAGATGGCACTGGTACACAGTGTTTTCTTCTACTTGTTATAATCTATTGCAAAATATGTAGAAAACTGCATGAATGTAAATATCTTTTGGCCTTGATTTTACAAGCCATATGTGGAGTCTAGCAGTGTGCAATGTTGTTCTGCTTCAGTGCAAGTATGAGGGAGGACTGTGTATGAGCAGAAACAAGGCTAAGTGGTGGGTGTATTCATTTGCACTGTATGGAAATAAATTATAAGCTCCCTGACTGTCTACTCTCTCAAGGTATGACCACACGGTAATCCAAAGTGTGACTGCAGCAGCAGGAGACACACATGTACTACACGGGTTAAAAAGAGCAGCATGGACATGGTGGCGTAGGCTTCAGCCTGGGCTGCACAAATACACAGAGTACCCTTGGTATGTACTCAGGTTGCTATCCTGCATTGAAACCCATGTCAATGCATCTACACTCCTATTTTTAGCCAAGCTATTCCAGGTAAAACTAGAATGGGTATGTCTAACTGGTGCAATCATAGAATCATACAACCCTAGAACTGGCAGGGACCCCATGAGGTCATCGAGTCCAGTCCCCTGCCCTCACAGCCAGACCAAGTGCTGTCTAGACGATCCCTGATAGATATCTCACTGACCTGCTCCTAAATATCTCCAGTGATGGAAATTCCACAACCTCCCTTGGTAACTTATTCCAGTGTTTAACTGCCCTGACAGTTAGGAAGTTGTTCTTAATGCCCAACCTTAATGTCCTTTGATGCAATGTAAGCCCACTGCTCCTTGTCCTATCCTCACAAGCCAAGGATAACAATTTTTCTTCCTCCTTCTTGTAACAGTCTTTTAGGCACTTGTAAACCTCTAGCATGTCACCTCTTAAGTCTTCTCTTTTTTAAACCAAACAAGCCCAGTTCTTTCAGTCTTTCCTCATAGCTCATGTTCTCAAGACTTTTAATCATTCTTGTTGCTCTTCTCTGGACCTTTCCCAATTTCTCCACATCTTTCTTGAAATGTGGGGCCCAAAACTGAATCAGCTCAGAGCAGAGTGATAGAAAGACTTATTGTGTCTTGATCACATCCTACCACAGACTGTAGTGCACTCACAAGTGCACAGGATGCAAATGAGGAAAGGCATGACTAGAGAAGTCATGTCTGAGGACATAAGGAAAAAACTACAGTCCTCATCATACTATATAGCAGAACTGGCATTAGACATCAACAGACTAAATGATTGCTCAGGGCCCCAGTCAGCTCATGGGGACACATCTTCACTTTTTATGAAAGGGGGGTGGAATATTCCTGCTCAGGGTCCCCTAAGAACTAGCACTGCCTCTGCTACAGAGACATTTAACTATGCATTCCCTCCTAGGCCTAACTCCCAATACTGAAAAACAGGAGAAACACCGTGGCTGTATAACGGTCTTCTGATTAATGTAGAATCACATTTTCTTATACTCCCTGACCTGCACATTTCTTTTTACTTTGCACTTTTGCAGGCAACACTCCATGTCTGCACTGTTCAGTAGCGAGGCCTTAATGTAAATTTTATGTATCAGCAGCATATCATCAACACTGAGCAGACCAGAGTCAGGAATCTTGATTGGGTTATTGGCAGTAATGAAAACAAAAGAAACATCCTTCCCAAGAATTAATGAGGACCTTCAGTTAATGGACTGCTGAGTGCTGATTTATGCCTGTAAATGTAACACTTACTGAAAATAACATGTTAACTTCTATATTCTGGTAGCTACTTACATTAGTGACTTATTGTTACTTTAAGCTACCAGCCCAGCCTTGCCTCTCTCAGTGGCAAATTTAATAGTTTTAATAAATTCTCATTTAACACATTTTTAAAAAATTATATGGCATTAAAAAGCAAAGAAATATTGCCCATATTGGTAATATTGCCATTGATTCATTTTATTAGTACTACTTACATACTCTGAGTTTACAATAAAAACACATTACCACTAAACAAAGCAAAAAATAATGCATTTGCAACACATTGTTACTGTAGTAATCCTGTTCTGTGCATTTTTCTCATCACCTCTTTCAGCACTTAAAAAGGATGGCCAATTAAGAATTTATTTGGCAACCATACAATTCTTCAGAAGCTGATGGCCAAGTTCTCACAAATTCATCTTGACTTTCCTATATCTCCATAGTTACGGCTAGATGTCCTGAGCTTTTATGTAGCCTCAGCAAACTCATATTCAGTGCCATGATGCACACAGTGTTTCACTATGTGCTGCATTTTCCTGAGCTGCGGCAACTTTCTTCTACCACAGTGCCTAGTATTCTAATTTATAAGAGTCAAGATCTGAGGTCTATCCAAGTGCTGTGTTAGGCCAATTTCTGATTTCTAGTAATATTCATTAAGGTTTGATATAAATATGGACTGCCAGGTTTTTTGTTTGGTTGTCTACCACATCTTCTTTATTTATTCTGAATAAAACTCTGACACTATGCCTTTTCTACTAGACATGATATTGGCAAGACAATAATAAAGAGTACTTCACTTAAGCACTTTCCTTCAGTTATAAATGAGTGCCAGCGTATGTTGCCAAAGAATAAAGACATGTTATTTAAAATTACACTGGCAACAGACCATCAAATTATCCTTAACATTTTCATTAAATTGAGATACAGATATAGTTAGGATAGTAAATCTTTTAGATACAAAGAATTTATCCCAGAGTCAAGGCCAGATGCAGCAGTAACTCTTGGAATTATTAAGGCCTAAAGGCTTTGTCTACATTACTAATACTGCTATCTGAATTAGAAGTAATGAACCCCAGACAAGGATCCTTCCATACTGCAAAAATGGAACTGTGTTGTAACCAGGTCAAGGAACTATAATGCTGCAAGTGGATTCTGTACTAAAGTAACTATTGCATGCCAAAAACAAAGAGAAGTCCTGTGGCACCTTACAGACTATTAGTCTATAACATAACTTCATAACTGTTAGTCTATAAGGTGCCACAGGACTTCTTGTTGTTTTTGTGGATACAGACTAACACAGCTACCCTTCTGAAACTTATTTCATGTCATGTTGGCCTGATTAGAAAGGCTCTAAGTGTGCAAGAAAAACATTATTGCCAGTGGATATTTTTACCAATGTCTCTAGTCCACAGTATCTTCAATACATATTCCCAAAGGTTTTAGAACAATCAGAAAAATAGAACCTTCAAGAGCAATAATACTTTGCTTTTCAATAGCACCTTCTAATCAAGAATCTCAAATCACTTCATAGTCACAGATTCAAAGTCCAAAAGAAATATTATGATAATCTAGTCTGACCTTCTGCATAACACAGGGTATGGAATTTCACCTGTTAATTCCTGCATCCAGGTGGTAGCTTCTGGCTGAACAAGAACATGTATTTTAAGAAGACATCCAATCCTGATTTTAAAACATCAATCATAGAATACACCACACTCCTAGGATTATCCTCAATATTAACATTTTGATCCTTATTTCTAATCTCAATTTGTCTAGCATCAACTTCCAGCTATTGGACCTCATTATGCTTTTGTTTTCTACATTAAATAGCCATCTCCCCATCTAGCTTCTCAGAGACTTCACCACAGTCATGTCTTCACCCTTTCTTTTATAAACATAATAGAGAAAAGATGTTTAATCTTTCACTGTGAGGCAGGTTTACCAGGCCTTGCATAATTGTTGAAGCTCTTTTCTGAATGCTCTCCAATTGGTCAACATCCTTTTGGAAATGTGTACACTAGAACTGGACATGGTACCTAAGCAATGAGCTCTGTTCACAAGTGCTATTGGTTTATGCTGGGCTGGTCACCAATCTCCTGCCACTGGACCTGGGCCTTACCCAGGCCTAAATTCAGCTCACACTTGGAGCTGTCCATAGTGCTGCTAGTCTCCCAAGCACACACCTACCTGGGTCAAATCCTGTGAGGAACTACCAGGCCCTTGCCTAGCATCTTCTTTTACATCAGATGGCTGGGCCCTGATTGGCTGCAGCAGAGACAGCTGCTCTATCCTGCCGTGAGGACCACTTGAAGGGATAGGGGATGGCAAGGCCCCTGGACTCAATAGGGAGCATCAGAGCTTAGTCAACCCCATCACACTGCCCTTGCTTTGCCAACCTCTCCCCTGGCCCTGCCCACCCTCTGCCCTCTACTCTTTTCCAAGCTCTTCCCTGAGTCATCAAACTACTATGGTGGGGGGGGGGCACCAGCACATCCAGTCAGATATTTGGTAGTGCCTCCACCCACTATGAGCTGTTTGGTGGCAGGACAAACTCCATCATCTTCTGGGCAGAAGCAGTGGTGCTCCCCACTCCACCCCACCCCCAGCAGCTGATGAACAGAAACAGAGAGCAGCTGTGGCTGGTGTGTGCTGAGCAACCATTATTTTTTGTCCTTGAGTATTGCAGGCCCAGAATATGTACAGAGTCGATGCCTGTGCGAGGAGTTCACACTCAGCTAGTTGCCTACAGTGATTGCTAAGTCCTCTTCTGACAGCAAGGCAAACGTGCTTGGGCTCTTTCCTTAGAGGGGAAGGACTTAGGTATGTGCTTAAATGCTTTCCTGAGTGACAGCCCCAGTGAGTTGCACATCAGATTTGCCTTGTTTACCAGTAAACTGCCAGCCCTGCAAACACACCATTGTATATGAATGTCAAGCTAGGTGTCCACATTCGTTCCTCCAGAGCTCAAATTATTTAAGATCTTACAAAGCCCATTTGTTTTGCTGGAGATTTGGGGAGGAAGTAATTAAAGACTTACTATAGTTTTACTACTGTGATAGGGAGGCATTCTTGTAGGAGGGAGGGATAGGCCAGGGGTTTGAGTATTGGCCTACTAAACCCAAGATTGTAAGCTCAATCCTTGCAGAGGCCATTTAGGGGTCTGGGGTAAATAAATAAAAAAAAAAATCCCTCAATGAGGGTTTGGTCTCCCTCAGAGGGGAGTGGACTTAATGACCTTCCAAGATCCCTTCCTGCTCCCTGAGATGCAGATCTCCCTGCATTCTTTGACTTTTATTGTATTATTAAAAGGGTGGTCTATTTGATTTTGTGATTTTTATTTTAAATTCTAGATTGTAAACATGTATAATCATCTAGGTAGGTCTGTTTCGCAGAAATCAAAATAAAGAAAATAAAAATAAAAAATGAGATTTACAGTCACATAGGAGAAATGGATACAGATTCCCATCAATTTTAATAAAAATAAGGCATGCAAATCACAGGTAGTTTTGACAATCCCAGCCACAAAATCAATACAATCAAATCAGCACAAATGTACCTTCATATTTAAGGATACACATGAAGTACAAATAGGGTACAACTGACCATAACTGGAAAATATCCCCATATGTAAGCTTTATATGAATTGCCATTCCAGGCAAATTTCAACATATTACTTTTATGTTGACAGTGACACATCTATTCTGGGACAATGTAAATCTAGCTCTTGGCTAAAAAATATCCACCTCATTTTTCATTGAATTCATGTGAACCTATTCATCCTTTTTTGTGCCCATTTAAAATGTCCCTCTTATGTCCCCACTTGAGTAACAAACCTTTAAAGAAGAAAACCCTTCAAATGTGGCTTTAATTCCAATTTCACGAATTCCCCTGTTTGGACTATGACATGAGTTTCAGCAAGACCGATATGTGTATGTAAGAGACAGCTTTGCTGAAAAGCAACTTTACCATTTGTAAACATTTGGAAGAGAAGTTTCGAAATGAGTTTTTGAAATTCTTCACTATTTAATTTCATGAGGTCCCAGCTTTGCACCATGTTAGGTGATGAGTAGAAAGACAGATGCACACAACAGCTTCGGAGTTACCTAACAGAAAGGAACACGTTCAGTTTGCATTAATGTTCAGAAGGCCTGCTTCTAGGTTACCCAGGCCTTTGTGTAATCATTTATATCAGTGCAAACTGGGTGCAAATATGTTTCCAAATCACTATGTAGTTGCACAGAAACTTTCTTTATAGTGAGCATCTCTTATGGGGGAGAAGGTAGATGCTGAAGGTAGCCTTAACCTTGTCTGGCCTTATGGAAAAGTCTTAAAAAATTTAAGAGCAAACTAACACCTCCCTACAGAATTTTTAAGCATGCTGTAAAATTGAGTAGGGTTAAATCTAGACTGTGGAATTTTATGGGATGGTTCATGAAACCTGTACAACCTAATACTGTAGCTCTTAAGAGTCATTCTTGAAGAATCCTATTAAATTTCTGTAGACCCATATTCATAGAATCATAGAATATTAGGACTGGAAGGGGCCTTGAGAGGTCATCAAGTCCAGCCCCCTGCCCTCATCACAGGACCAAGTACTGTCTAGACCATCACTGATAGGCATTTATCTAACATGTTCTTAAATATCGCCAGAGACGGAGATTCCACAACCTCCCAAGGCAATTTATTCCAGTGTTTGACCACCCTGACAGTTAGGAACTTTTTCCTAATGTCCAACATAAACCTTCCTTGCTGCAGTTTAAGCCCATTGCTTCTTGTTCTATCCTCAGAGGCCAAGAAGAACAAGTTTTCTCCCTCCTCCTTATGACACCCTTTTAGATACCTGAAAACCGCTACCGTGTCCCCCCTCCATCTTCTCGTTTCCAAACTAAACAAGCCCAGTTCTTTCAGCCTTTCTTCATAAGTCTTATTCATTAGACCTTTGATCATTTTTGTTGCCTTTTCTGGACCCTTTCCAATTTCTCCACATCTTTCTTCAAATGTGGTGCCCAAAACTGGACACAATACTTCAACTGAGGCCTAACTAGCGCAGGGTAGAGTGGAAGAATGACTTTTCATGTCTTGCTCACAACACATGTTAATGCATCCCAGAATCATGTTTGCTTTTTTTGCAACAGCATCACACTGTTGACTCATATTTAGCTCGTGGTTCACTATAACCCCTAGATCCCTTTCTGATATACTCCTTCCTAGGCAGTCGCTTCCCATTCTGTATGTGTGAAACTGATTGTTCCTTCCTAAGTGGTGCACTTTGCATTTGTCTTTATTAAACTTCATCCTGCTTACTTCAGACCATATTGGTTTCCTCCACATTAAATCCTATATGCCCTTTCTATAAAGGTGGGTATGATCATCCCAAAGTTCAGGTTACTCAGATCCACAGGTCTGGTTCCAGCTTTTCTATACAGTAAAAAATATTCTTAATGGTGTAAGTACAGGGAGAAAGCAGGTCCAGTGCACTTGACTAGGGGAAAAGAGATCTGGGGACAGCTCCTCAGCAGGTGTCAATCACCAGCGTCCCTCTGAAGTTTAGTCGAGCTCTGATAGTTACGCCACCTAAATAGATAGGTCCAGATCCACACACGTACTTGGGTTCTGAGCTTTTCAGTGGATGTTCAGAGCCTAAATATTTCTGAGGTGCTGAGCCATAGTCTCTGGATTCGACTCCCACCTCTCCCAGTATCTCACTGTGTGAATCTGGGCAAGTCTCATAATATCTGAGATTCCCCATCTATAAAATTGGAGCAATGGTACTTAACATCTTTGTAAATTGTTTTGAAATCTGAAGCACAGAAGCACAATAAAAGAGCTAAGTACAGAATTACTTACATAATGCACCATCACAAGCATGGCATTGAGATAAAGTGTCAGAAACCGTTAAGTATCAGAGAGGTGGCCATGTTAGTCTGTATCTTTGAGAACAACAAGAAGTCCTGTGGCACCTTATAGCCTAATAGATATTTTGGAGCATAAGCTTTCATGGGCAAAGACCCGCTTCCCATGCATCTGATGAAGCGGCTCTTTGCCCACAAAAGCTTATGCTCCAAAATATCTGTTAGTCTATAAGGTGCCACAGGACTACTTGTTGTTCTCGCAGAAACAGTTATGTAGATTTTTATTTTTCCTTTAGTACTGAATCTACAATCATTTTACAACATTGACATTCTTCTAGTAATTTTTGTAACAGATGGCATTTGGCTTATGAGTAAGACTAAGATTTTTGTTATGAGTGTTTGTAGTAAAAGTCATGGACGGGTCACAGTCAATAAACAAAAAATTCATGGAAGTCCATGACCTGTCCTTGACTTTTACTAAAAATAAAACAGTGGATGACACTATCCACTGGGGGACTACGGGGTGGATGAGAGCTCTGGGGCCTCCCCTATCCAGGATCTGTCTGTCCTCCACAGCTCAGGGGAGTTGCAGTTTCCCTCTACCTCCTCCCCAGTTGCAGGGGACTGCGGGGATCCCCCTGCTGCTGCTCCGACCTGTTCATGGTAACCAAGAGCTGCAGGGGTCTCCCTCTCTACTCCCCAGTGGCAGGGATTTTTGGGGATCCCCCATCCACCACAGCAGCCTAGAGCTACAGGGTACTCCCCTGCCTATAGCAGCTAAGGAGCATCCTCCTGCTGCCCACATCAGCTGAGAGCTTGAAACCTGCCACCTCAGATGGCAGGGTTACCTCACACCTCCCTGCCTCTGTGCGACACAGCAGGACCATGCAGGTCATCGCCATTGGGGCTGAAGTCACAGAAGTCTTTGGAAGCCATGGATTCTGTGATTTCAGTGACAAAATTGTACCCTTACTATGATCTGCTGCAGTACATGCTCACCAACTCCTAGCAGTAGCAAGAGTCTCTGCTCATTAAGGCACTAGGTTGGAATTCTGGAATCCAGTTTAATTTTTCATTTCTACCACAGACTCTTTGTCTCTCTGCTGCAGTTCCCTGCATCAGCAAAGTGGGAATAATAATATTCCAACATCACAGAAACATTGATTATAACTTTGTCATGAGAACAAATTCATTTATATTTGTGACACACGACAACGCTCTGGGGAAGGGGACCACATATGCAGATAAAAAGAAAGAAGAAATAAAATCACATGATAGAAGCATGGCAGTTTCCTCAGGAGGCTTCGACATGCCAACTTTTAAAAAGCGCACCTTATTTTCAAATATATTTCACAGCCAATTCACAGTGCAAAGAGCTTCTTAACTTATGAACTTTCAAACTGCTGGGCTGAGGAAAATATAGAGTTTTCTTGAAATAATTAGGTCCATTTCTCAAATCAATTTTTGTCAGGCTCTTGGAAACATTTTTCATTATCAGATTCCAAATTGTCGTGAACAAAATGAACTCATGACCTTTTATCAGTCCAGTTTTGTGCAACCTACTCAAGTTAAATAAATCAAGACCCTTAATTAACAAAGACTGGCATGACTGCAAAAGCAATGAATTAGTTTGTGCACTACCTGAGGGATCACAAAAGTACAGTAGTTACAATTAATGGATTTAATTTTAAATGCTGGGGCCTCTGCATGAAAGTGCCTGAGAAGTCCATTTTGGCATTCTTATTAGTCTTTAATTATAATTGATGTACCTGGGAAAGATGTCAGCAGTGTACATTTTAACACAGGTGCTACTTTCTCTTAAGAGCTTGCAGTCTTTGCATGAAGCAGTCAGTGGTATGCAACAAGATTTTGAGGACGCCCAAATTTATTAGCGCTATTAAAAGAGACATTAATTATTAAACACCATAGCCATGCAACTTGGTATATCTTTTTAAATGGACACTTTTACATATTTAAGTTTGAGAATTAAGATTTGCATTTGTTTTAAAATACTTCCTGTCTCTCCTGATACTCCTTCTCACTTTTGTTCCCTTTCAGCTTCCCTTCAACTTTTTTTATATTTTATTTTATTTTATTTTTGCTCATCTCTGCCTTAGAAGAGGCCTCCACTGCCCAGAGATTTACTTTCTGATAATGTTACATGTGGGGCAACTCCCATCAAGAGTAACAGAAAATGAACAGTAGTAGAAAGATAGCCGTGTTAGTCTTTATTTACTGTCAAAACAAAAAAGCAGTCCAGTAGCACTTTAAAGGCTAACAAAATTATTAGGTGGTGAGTTTTCATGGGATAGACCCACTTCTTCAGACCATAGCAGTTCATCTGTAATGAACAGTTAGAGTCATTTTCAGAACAAAGCTAAAAATATACCTGACTCACCCCTTATATGATAGCACAGCAAGTAGCAACAGCTGTAGTTCCTGAGCCCCATTTAAACACAGGAAGAACAAAGTTAAAATATTTTCTATCATGGATCCTTTATTCTGGAATTTATTCCTCCATCTTGCACCTAGTCCAAGAGGATCCAAGTTAGCATACTGTAAGGCATATCTGTTTTCATAGGTTCTCTCTCAGGGTATAGATTAAAAGGATGCATATATGTAGTGTTGCTAACATGCCTAATTGTATCATGAGTCTCATAATCTATGTTGTTTTGCCTAACTGCTCAGCTGCTGGAGTCCCTGGAATAGGTGAGAATCACAGCCTACATGTAAAACAGGGAAGTGAGTTTTTAGTCCTCATGTTTGCAGAGATGAATTTGGGCAGATGAAGTGAGAGAATCTTAAAGGCTCAGAAACCATACGACCAATAAAAAGAACATAAAATTAATTTTGCCATTAACTTCAAAGGAGCCAAGATTTCACCCATTATTTTCAAGCCAATCATGCTTTTTTTAGTGCCTGACTCATGGTTTTTGAGCAGTTGAAATTGGCAGTACTGTAATTTGAAGGATTATTTAATGCAGTTCGTTAGCCAGCTGGAAATGTATTTGTATTTTAAAGACTTATATTGTGGAGGGGTGTATTTTCAAACCCAAAACTGAATAAATTAATTAAGGCAATTAAATCTTGTTCTGGGGTAATAATATGCCAAGTTCTATTACATTCATTTTTCAAATTTATCAGCTGGATGCAGAACCAACTGAAGTCAACAAACTCTCATTAACTTGAGCGGTGAAGGACCAGGTCTTTTCAGAACAAAAATACTTTAACTTGATAGACATAGAAGGCAGATCCTGCCTGTTCTGCACCTCAGGGGTTGCACAACATAGTCATAAACTCATATTTATAGATTCATATGCATAGATGTTAAGGTAAGAAGGAAATATTAGATCATTTAGTGTAAAACATTCTGCATAACACAAACCATCGAATTTTACCCAGACACTCCTCTATTGAGCTCAGTAACTTCTGTTTGACTACAAGCCTTTAGTTATGCTGAGAGATACTGCTGACTGCCTAGATCCCAAACCTCTTTGAGACTGGGTGTGAACATACTCCTCAGCTAACAAAACAGTCAGAATAAATTTAATCCAAAGCCCTCGACCTAAGAAAAATGGGATTGTGAACACACCGTGGAGTTTCAGACTGAATGGGTGCATGAATGGTCGGTGGAACCACATTTGGGGAGGCAACCCCCTTGTTTCGCTCCTTCTACCCTCATTGCCTCCCCTCCTGCATTCGCACACCCTTGCAGCCAGAGCCCTGAGTCCCTCTCAACCAGAGGAGCCCTGGGACTGGCTGAAGTCTTAGCCATCCCCATCTGCCCAGAATACCCCTATGCCCACCCCTACCTGCCTGGTGGGGTCCCAGGCCAGCTGCAGCCATGCTACACTTCTCCTCCTCACCCCAGACCCAAAGCCACCCTGGAAAAGGCAACATGTACTATTTAGCTTCATGGGTTCATCAGTACTTTCTCTGATCTTCCCCAGACTATGGTACCCACCACCCCTAAGTGGGTGGAGAGGTTTCACTGAGTACTGTATGGGTAAGGGCATATGTGAGAGCCAGTGAGACAGAAGGAGAATGAGGACACATAAGCATCTGAGTGAGATTCAGAAGCAAGAAGAAAGCCTAGCAGCTGTAACCCTGAAGAAGCTTGGAGGAAGTTTCCAGGGTTGGGGCTGATTTGGTTCCTCCTGCATTCAAAGAAGCAGGTCTTGCTACATTACTTGTAAATAAACAAATCTCTATCAAATAAAATACCAGGCTTCATCATCAAATTCGACTCTGAAAGAAAACATCCACATTTCCTACTATGAAACCTACTTCCTGGTCACATATTGTTCAGCACCACTCTACCTCCAAGACAGCAAAGGAGAACTACACTACCATTATCTTCAACTTTTGAATTCTTGAAATATTGTTTATTTTACTGAACTTCAAGCTTATGACTAGAATGATAGCTTCAAACGACAGTCTTACATATTATATTTAGTACTATGTCACAGCTAACTATGAATTAGTTACAATAATAAAATTGGAAATACATATTTGGCAACAATCTCCCTTTGCACGTGATATTTGGTAGATTCTATTTTGATTTCAGGAAATTGATGTTGTATATTTTAATTCCCAAAACTAATATCCAGGCCAGTTCCCTATATAGTACTGATGGATAGAAAGAAGCTATAGCCATGCACACAGAGAAAGCATAATTATACTCAAAGAGCAGTTATTGCTGTACTTGCATTAACCTTGCAAGTCTCACACCTAAAATGTCTATATAATGTATTTAACCTTACATTTGATAGTGAAATATGATGAAGAGATTATTATAGTACAGTGCAGAAGATGATCAGCGCTCTTCCCACCAAGTACTCTTAGGAACACAAAATGGAAGCTAAGAGATACAATTGTAGAATATGTAGGATGTGGCTGGATGAGAAATATATATATATATATATATATATATATATATATATAGTTAAAAAGAAAATGGATAGAGAGAAAAAAGCTCAGTGGTTAATATTATTTATATCATAGTAGTACCCACAAGGCCCTGTCACGGGTTGGATGGTTCTTTAAGGGTAACTGGGCTCTGCCGCACCTGTGTTGATTTAGTTACTTTGACCCCACTTAGTGGGGCCAACAGCTGCCAGAGGCAAAGGAGGAGGGGATCTTAGCTCTCTGCTCCAGAAATGGCAGGGCCAAGGGGGGAAGAGGGTGGGGCTTAGGGCAGTCAGCCCTGAGGCCTTCCCACACTCTCTCAGAGCCACATGCAGAGCAGTGCAATAGTTCTGCTGCAGCATTTCAAAGGGGCCCAGGCTCCAGCTGCCACCACAGATAGGAGGAAGGATGGAGGTGGAGAAACATGTTGCTCTTGGGTATGTAGCCAGGGGTAAGATAGAGCACCAGATGAAAACACCTGGAGGATGGATAGCAGGGGCTAAAGGGGAGTGGGACCAGTGGAAACAAAAGATTGGCAAGAGAGGCTGGCAACAGTAGAGTTGGCCTCACAGGACACCTCGGAAGAAAAAAGAAAACTAAAGAGAAGTCTGGCTGAAAAGTCTGGTGAGAACACTTGGAGGAGGAGCTTCCCATATGGATAAAGCACATTCAAATGGATGGCATATAAACTAGCTCTGGCCCTTCGTCTGGGTCTGGTTCTAAGTAGGAAGTTATGTCCCACTTTTCGGCTCAGTCATACCTATGCTAGATTAGCTTCCACACACAGCTGGTCCTGATCAGCCAAGTGATTTCTTTAAAAGGGCGGAGGAACACCTCTGAGCATGGAAATGCTTCTGTGGAAGGCTCTGAGGAAGTGTGTGCAGGAGACAGTGAGGGAAATTGAAGGTGTATCTCAGGGTCAGTCTGAAAAGAACTCAGAAGGGACTGGGAAGGGAGAACAGATGGGCTGAAGAGGAGCTCGAGTCAGGACAAGTGCTTTGGGATTTCTCTGAGATTTTGTTACTCCAAAAGTGGATTGAATTCAGAGTGACCCCGCCAGCCAGCTGAGTTATGTGAATCCCTCAGAGAGACAGAAGACCTTGCTGAGGAGGAAACTGAGACAGGAAATGTCCACCATGCAGGAGTGCTACAGGGTAGGAAGGCACCGTGACAGGCCCAGTTGCATTGAGCAACATAATAAGGAACAGTCCATTTGCTGAAGAGATGGACAAGACAAAGCGTGGGGAGAAAAGGTGGAAGACAAAGTATTACTGTCTCTATATCAAGAGCTCAATCACAGAGTGGTTGAATGACTTGCACTAAGTCCAAATAGAAGTCTGTGAAGAGCTAGACTTTCAGACTGGAACTCCTGAATCCAGGACAGGTCCTTGGCCACAACCCCTACTGTATATACTGAAAGTCTGCTTGAGTGTTGGTGAATTGCAAGGCAAAGCATGTTCTTATATTGGAAAGTTTCTCCACATCAAATATAGAGAACATGGTCAGTGCTTTGCAGTATAACCACAAAGTGTGCTGAATTTGATGCCCAAGAAGCTAACCCATATTGCAATCGCTTGCTATATTGACTGTAGAAAAATTGGGAAGATGGGTGCTTTTGAAGGAACCCTATCTACAAGGCTAGTTTTCAATCTGAAAGCAGCAATTTCGATGCTCCGGGTGGCTGCCATTATGCAAATGAGGCACTGAATATTCACATCGATGCCTCATTAGCATTTTCAATTCATGGCATTTACATACCCCTTCCTTTCGGAAGGGGTAGCGTAGACGCAGCTTTCATGTGTAGCTGTATTATTTCAAAATAAGATATATCTAAATAGCTGTTTCAAAATAACTCTGTAGCATAGACATAGCCTAAGTGCCTTCCCATAGTTCTCAGTGTCTGACCACAAAGGAAAGATAAGTTCTCCCACAATTCACTGTGAAAAAAATGTTTAGAATGGCCAAGCTTATTCCAGCACAAAGAACCAGAGATATGCCCCCAGCAGTCTTACTGCCACAACACAGTGAACACAGTGCCAAGAGCAACCCAGTGTGGCTGCTCTCCCTTGACCCAGGCTGACCTGGGGGGAATATCTGAGGTAAATCTGCATAGAAGACATATCATTCGTCTAACTCAACTTACAAGAACTGTGGATTCTCAGCCCCTTTCAGGATGTGATTGAATCCAAAGGGCATCTCTGTCTTTCATTTCAGTATTTTTGCGACTTTACAATTAGATCTGTTAGTTATATGCCTGTCATAATGGACCCCTTAAGATTTTTTCCTCCCCCTTTGATGTGTAACCTTTTATTCACATGAGCTGCGTCTACACGTGCACGCTACTTCGAAGTAGCGGCACCAACTTCGAAATAGCGCCCGTCACGTCTACACGCGTCGGGCGCTATTTCGAAGTTAACTTCGACGTTAGGCGGCGAGACGTCGAAGTCGCTAACCCCATGAGCGGATGGGAATAGCGCCCTACTTCGACGTTGAACGTCGAAGTAGGGACAGTGTAGACGATCCGCGTCCCGCAACGTCGAAATTGACGGGTCCTCCATGGCGCCCATCAGCTGGGGGGTTGAGAGACGCTCTCTCCAGCCCCGCAGCTCACTGGTGGCCGCGTGGAGCGGCCCCTTAAAGGGCCCCTCCCCCGCCCTGACTGCAGGAGGCTGTGGCAACGTGCAGGCTGCAGGCTGCACACGCAGCGAGGAGCCTGCAGAGACCTCAGCCTCCGACAGCAGCCATGGCAGCCCAGCAGCCCCCCCAGCGCCCCCAGGGGACCCCCCCCAAGGGCAGCCAGGGCAGCCAGCCCAGCCAGAGGGCCAAGCAGTCTGGAAAGCGGCAGCGGGGCCCCTCTTGGACGGAGGCCGAGATGCGGGACCTGCTGGGGCTCTGGAGCGAGGAGGAGGTGCTCCAGGTAATGGGGAGCAAGAGACGGAACGCGGATGCGTTCGCTTGGCTGGCCGACGGCCTGGCTACCCGGGGTCACCCTGCCCGCACTCCTGACCATGTGCGCAGCAAGGTGAAGGAGCTGCGGCAGGGTTACGCCCGGGCCCGGGATGCGGCCAGCCGATCTGGGGCCGCCCCAGTCACTTGCCCCTTTTACAGGGAGCTCAGGGACATCCTGGGCTCCCGGCACACCTCCCCCTCTCCGGCCACCCTTGACACGTCGGCTGACGAGCCCCAGCAGGCCCTGCAGCCGGGCTCCGGCCCGGAGGTAAGCCCCGCACCCCGGGGGTCCCCCCCAGAGGCCATTCCCGGGACATCGCGGCAGGGGGAGGAGGAGGAGGAGGAGGGGGGCTCCTCCTCCACCGATTCCAGCCTGCAGATCCTCCTCCTGCCATCCCGGAGCAGCAGCAGGGCCCCCGACCCCCGGGGATCTCCGGACCTTGGGAGCGGACCCACAGGTAGGTACCCCTCTCTGGTGGACACCCCGGGGCTGGAGGGGGGGGGGAACAGAGATGTGTCCAGGGCCCCCCACACGCTCACATGGCCATGGCCCCAAGGACACCAGGGACAGGGCCCTCACAGCACTGCAGCCAGCAGCCCCTGCCCCCCGCCACCTTGCATGACAGTGCCATGCCCCATCCCCAGGCCAGCGGGGGAGCGGAACCTCGAGGGGCCCCCGGGCGGAGAGGGTGGGACACCCCGCAGCAGCAGCATGCGATGGAGTGTGGGGAGTGCCAAAGGGAGACCCAGGCTGCAGATGAACCACCCGAGCCGAGGAGCTCCCAGGGCCAAAGGAGGATCCTGGCGCTACAGCTGGCAGGTGACACCTCTGCCCTGAACAAACAGGAGGGAGGAGCCGAGCTGGCTTGGAATTGGGGGGCGAGGGCGGGGGCCACAGGTAGAGGCTAGGGGAAGGGAGAGCTGGTAGGCAGCCAGCCTGAGGAGAGGGAAAGCTGCATCCCAGAGGGGCCCCCCCTTGGGGTCTTCTCCCCACGACGGGTTGGAAGGACTGTCTCTTCCGACAGCTGGTGCTGTCACTCCTGCCAGAAACTGGCCAGCTGTGGCCTAAGAAACCTCTCCTGCTCTCAGACCCTGCGGGCTGAAGTGAGAGTCGCTCCCACCAGGGGACGGGCTGCAGGGCAGGGGGACCCCTGAACCCCATCCATCACAGCAGCATCTCCCGGGGACGGGGATGGGGAACCTGCAGCACAGGGCGGGGGGGACAAAGGCCACGGCTCGGGGACCACACTAACGCCTGTCTCCATTCTTCTTTCCCCCCTCCTCTCCTGTGTCCTGCACCTGCACCTGCACCATCCGAAGGACTGGAAGAGAGCGCCGGCGAGGCGTCGGTCGTCCCGGAGACTCCTCCGGGACCCTTGCTCCAGGGAAGCCCCTCGGCCGAGGAACCACCGGCCCCGCGGAGGGCAAGACGGCGGACCCCCCGCCTACTACCGGCGGTGGCCACAGACCCCCAGCTGCTGGCCATCTTCCGCCGGCAGCTGGAGGTGTCGGAGCAGCACCTCCGGCTGCAGGAGCAGGCACTGGCCTGGCACTGAGAGGCATGGGGGGCCCTTCTCCAGACCGTCAACCGGCTGATTGACTTCCTGGCCCCCCATGCCGCGCCGGCCGCGCCACCGCCCGCCATGCCCGCTCCTGCAGCCCCACCACCGGCTGCTCCAGCCGCCGCCGGCCCGTCCGCCGTCGCCCCACCACCTCCCCGCGAGGGCCACCGCGCCGAGGGACCCCTGGAGCCACCCGAGACTCGCCGGCGCCGATATCTGCCGGTGGAGCCCGCTCCCACCCAGCCGCGGACCAGACTGCAGGCCCGCCGGAGCTCCCAGCCGGGAACGCCCACTGGGGGCCTGTAGGGGGTGAGGGGCCCGGGACGTGGCCCCCCCCCCGATGGACAGACTTTGGGGACTGGGTGGGTGGGTGGTGTGGGTGCTGCCCCTGCTTGCCCCGTCCCCTCTGTAAATAGTTCTCCCCGTTCTCCTCCCTGCTTTTTGGTTTTCTTTTGTTGATGGCGCACCCTGCTTGGAGTTTATTGTTGTACATAGTTTTATTCGTGCCCATCTTGCTTTTGTTACATGTTTGTCCCTCCTTTTTGCTTTCCCTTTCACATGTCTATAGTTTTCTATTTAAAAAAAAAAAAAGGTTCAGCCAAAGAAAACATTTACGTTCACCCACAAGTTCGTGCTGTCGTTTCTCCTGGACGGGGGGGGGGGCGGTGGGGTGCTCCATGGTGGTGTGGGCGTTGAGGCAGGAGTGTGGGGGAGGAAGGGGCGGGCAGACGGGGGCCTGGGCAGAGTTCACCCCGCGGCCTGGTCGTCGAAGTGGGCCCGCAGGGCTTCCCGGACCCGGGTCCCCTCTGGGTCCACCTGCCGACTGGGGGCAGCAGGTGGCTGGACGTGTGCCCTGCTGGCCTCGGCGGCCCAGCCCTGAAGGAAGGTCTCCCCCTTGCTCTCAACAAGGTTGTGCAGGGCGCAGCAGGCACCCACAATCTGGGGGATGTTGTTGGGGCTGGCATCCAGGCGGGTGAGGAGACATCGCCATCGTCCCTTGAGGCGGCCGAAGGAGCGCTCCACCACCTGGCGTGCACGGTTCAGGCGCTCGTTGAAGCGCTCCTGGCTGGCGGAGAGGTGGCCCGTGTAGGGGCGCATGAGCCACGGCCGGAGGGGGTAGGCCGCATCCGCAATGATGCAGAAGGGCATGGTGGTGTCCCCCAGAGGGATCTCCCGTTGGGGGATGTAGGTCCCCGCCTCCAGCCGGCGGCACAGGCCCGAGTTGCGGAAAACCCGGGCGTCGTGGGTGCTGCCAGGCCAGCCCACGTAAATGTCCTGGAACCGTCCCCGGCTGTCCACCAAGGCCTGCAGGACGACTGAATGGTAGCCCTTCCGGTTCACGTATCGGCCTCCGCTGTGGTCCGGGGCACGGATGGGGATGTGGGTCCCATCCAGAGCCCCGAAGCAGTTGGGGAAGCCCAGGGTGGCAAAGGCGGCGACAGTGGCACGTGGGTCCCCCAGCCTCACGAGCCTGTGCAGGAGCATGGAGTTGATGGCACGCACGACCTGCAGGGAAAGCACATGGGACAGCCCCAATGAGGGGTGAGCAGGGTGTGCATGGCCCTGCCCTGGCCTGCCCTGGCCCCCCTGGCCCCCCTGGCCTGCCCTGGCCCCCCTGGCCTGCCCTGCTCTGCCCTGGCCTGCCCTGCTCTGCCCTGGCCTGCCCTGGCCCCCCTGGCCTGCCCTGCTCTGCCCTGGCCCCCCTGGCCTGCCCTGCTCTGCCCTGGCCTGCCCTGGCCCCCCTGGCCCCCCTGGCCTGCCCTGGCCCCCCTGCCCTGGCCTGGCCTCCCCCTGTGGGTTCTCTTACCTCCATGAGGACAGCCCCGACGGTGGCCTTTCCGACGCCAAACTGCTGCCCCACGGATCGGTAGCTGTCCGGAGTGGCCAGCTTCCAGACAGCGATGCCGACCCGTTTCTCCACAGGGAGGGCATGCCGCATGGCAGTGTCCCGGTGCCTGAGTGCGGGGCTGAGCCACTGGCACAGCTCCAGGAATGTCTGTCGGGTCATCCTGAAGTTGCGGACCCAGTGCTCGTCGTCCCACTCCCCAAGCACCAGGCGCTCCCACCAGTCGGTGCTGGTGGGGTGGCTCCACAGCCGCCGGCGTGTGAGGCGGGGGGTGGAGCGGGGTGCTGCAGGGGTAGGGGCTGAGCCCCGCTGCCCCGGGGGCATCTCCTCCCCTGGGGCAGGAAGGTGCTCAGCTGCCCCCAACATGACAAGAGCCAGGGCAAGCCCTGCTCCTGCCAGGAGGGCTGGCTGGACCTCTAGCTGCTGCTGCTGCTGCTGCTGCTGCTGCTGCTGCTGCTGGGGATCCATAACTGCGGCGCTCGGGGTCTGTGTGCCTATCTGGCTCGTCAGACCGCGTGCTGTGCAGGCTGAGCGTCTGTGGGAGGGGCCCTTTAAGGGAGCGGCTAGCTGTTGCCCCGGAAGCGCTAGCCTGCCCTGTGACCCTGTGTGCAGCTGTGCCTGGCATCCCTATTTCGATGTGTGGTACTTTGACGTGTAGACGTTCCCTCGCTGCGCCTATTTCGATGTCGGGCTGCGCAACGTCGAAGTTGAACATCGACGTTGCCAGCCCTGGAGGACGTGTAGACGTTATTCTTCGAAATAGCCTATTTCGATGTCGCAACATCGAAATAAGCTATTTCGAAGTTGGGTGCACGTGTAGACGTAGCCATGAAGTCCTGCGGCACCTTATAGACTAACTATAAGGTGCTGTAAGACTTCTTGTTGTTCTCGAAGATACAGACTAACACGGCTACTTCTCTGGTACTTTTATTCACATATTTCTCATAAATAAATATCTGATTGGGCAATTCGAAACTTAACTTCTATACTGTAGCAAAATCAAAGGCATAGAACGCTTTTCCATAAGAACAGCAGCAGGCCCCTGATGGGGAGGTGTGCGCAAAGGGGACGGTTGCACCTGGGCCAGTAGAGTGATTCAGCTGGCTGAACTATAAGTTTGTGTCTAGGAGGTTGGGAGAGAAGCTTGTCCAAGACCCCCTCTCTCAAATGCCCACCCCTTAAGCAGCCCCATTCCTCCACTGCTGCTCCTTTCCATTGCGTATCATGCCAACCTCAGTTTTATGAATGACCACTCACAGAAACTATGTTCTGCCAACAGAAAAAGATCACAGTGAAAGTGATGCCAAAGAACAAGTCAACATCCTAGCAAATTCCAATGCCTTCAGTACAGATGAAATCAATTGGCAGCCATCTGAAGGGCAAACAGATATACAGTGCACCAATCTAGAATGCATGGACAGCACCTACCATACTCTTTTTGGGGGCTGTTACCCCAACTCTGTGCCTTTGCTAGGGGGAGACCAGGGCTTCTGGCTCAGCCGGACAGGATGGTGATGTGCCACAGAGGGCAGGTAGGCTATTTCAGTGGTGTAATCAGCTCACTGAGTGACAGTCTCTGCAGGATCTCTGCGACCCAACCCATCACAAACAGTTTTAATAAAAGTACAACCCCTGTGGGATTTTTTTACAATATGAAGCAGCCACGCAAGAAGCTCAAGAGTTTTAACAGTTTGCACAGGAACAGAAAGCTAGTATTTGGCTGCCAAAAGAAGCTGACTAAAAAAGAAAAAAGAACTGGGCCCTTTCAATGTGTTTTACTGCTTTGTCAAAAAAGAAGGAATTGTGTTTTCATATTTTTTGCATATTTCTTCACAACTAAGACAGTTCTTATTTATTTTATGTGATATTAGGATAATTGGGCTGGAGACTCTGGTCTGGCCAAGCTATGCACATCACAATATTGCAAGAGGGAGCAAGGAACGTTTTAAGTCTTCTTTAAGCTTCCCATCACAATCATGGGGCCAAAGGGCTGTTTTAAGCTAGCTCCCCCTCTGCTTATGGCCCTAAAAGGACAGGCTGGAAGCCAGGGATCATCTGAATGCCAGGGAACTCTAGCCATACCTCTTTGCCCCAGGAATTTGTGCCTACACAAGGGGAATCCCTAGCTAGAAAGTTAAGATGGCTCAAGTCTTGTAGGATACAAGGTAGTTATAAAATTATCAAAGATCTGTAGATCTGCCAAAAAAAAAAACAAAAAAAAACTCAAATTGCTCATTTCCCTTGTTGCCTACAAAAAAAAATGACAGCGGCTTGGAGCCAGTGTGCTGAGACCTTAGCCTCTCAGGCTGCTCAGTACTGTCTCATTATTTCCTTGCAATCCTATCTCTGAATATCCACTTGTCACCTCTTCTCTCATACACAGGGCGGGCCTATGCCTGAAAAGATACACAGTTTCACTGCACCAGTAACATTTCAATGTTGACATTGCCTATGCTGGCAGATGGGTTGTTGCAATGGTGTAAATAATCCATCTCCCTGAGATGCCATAGCTAGATAAATGGAAGAATTTTTCCTTTGTCCCACTACTGGCTACACTGGACATTAGATTGGTTTCACAAGGTCCCTCAGGGATGTAGATATTTCATGCCCCTTATCAACATTGCTGGGCTTCCATCACCGGTTAGTGCAGATTAGACTTAAGTTCTTTGAGGCAGGAACTATCTTTTTGTTCTGTGTTTCTACAGTGACAAGCACCATGGGGTCCTGGTCCATGACTAGGGTTCTTAGGAGCTCTGAAATACAAATAAGAAGAACTAGAATTAGGCTTCAGTGTCTGGCATTATCTGTGCAATACACCAGGGTTTCCATCAAAAGTGGTCTCCCACATGTAACAGCAGCAATATTCTTTCTTGGCTTGGAGTCACTACTGTGACTATCAATTATTCAGAAATTTTAGGAGCAACAAAGATTATAGTAAAAATACAGTTTCATCAGTCATTTTGCAACAGCACCAACAGCAATATGAAGTGCTTTAGCTCTCTATAGGTCAAGATTAAAAATGGAATAATTTGTTACTGCTGATTTAGAAATTAACATTGTGCCAATTAATCAAAGATTAAATTGACAATTAAGTGACATTTCTTTTCGCATCTGGCAGTCTTTTCACTTTGTGGTTGACGATTTAAAGGCCTTTTCTGGAGTGGAGAAGACTTATCTTTGGAGTGGAACGGGACAAAGGGAAGTGGACGAAACAAAAGCCTTGCAGTTCTCATCCAGTTTCAGAGCATAACGAGCAGTGCCTTTTTTGTAAAAAAACAAGGAATTGGTATTCAGCCAGCTCCCAGCCCACTCCTGCCAGCCAGTTCCATGGCTGGGGCTGGCAAGGTGCTGGTACTCAGTACCGGCAAGTACCAGCAGAAAAAAAGCACGGGTAATAAGAACTTTGAGACTTCATTAAGCTGCTATATATGACCACACAGGAGGTGTCTTTCTTGACCTGCTCAACTATCATAGTCCACAAACTAAGAAACAGATACAGGTCTCTAATCCAGAACTCTCTCATCCAGCAACTTCTGTGATGTGGCATCACTTTGGTGTGGCCAAGCTTCCTGCAGTCCCATAAAATTTGTTGACAACCACCAGTTCTGGCTCTCAGTGTTCTGTGCTGTTATTAGCTCTACTTTACCCCAAAGGGTCTTCTAAGAGCACAGTTAGTGATGGAAGTGTTGGTGATACTAGACAATGTTGATCTTCCATCGTATGGCAAATTCTCTCATCCAGCACCAGTCAGGTCCTGAGAGTGCCAGCTTAGAGAGGTTCAGCCTGTACTCATCATCTTCCTGAGACTTGATATGTTAACAAAGAGGGGAAAAAAACAGAAAATATACATTTAATGCCAAACCTTCTCCAAGCATGGCTGTTCCTATGGTTCAACTCTCAGGCCAGCTCAGTCTGCAGCTCAGATCCTCTCTCTCCATGGAGAACAGCTCCTCTACCTGTTTGTGTCTTTATACTCAGGAGTGAGACCAAAGTCGGATGTAACTTTATTGACTTCAGTAGAGCTGCTCCTGATCTACATTAAAGTGAAATCTCAATCACCTTAGTCCTTATGTTTGTTATTTGCATACCTGCAATAACTGGGACTGCCATGTAAGTGAAATGTGCATGACTTTGGCCACAGGAAACACTCCTCTGCTTTGCTCCCTGTGTAGTCATTTCTACTAGTACAAAGTAGGGTAAAGCACTCAACCTTGAGCATGCATTGCATGCAGTAGAAGTATGAACAGCAAAGAGAAATGGGAGTATTGCAGATATTTGAGAGCCTTTTACATTTTGTGAGTCTGATTATGCTATAAACCTCAAGCAGAATAGCGGTGAATAGAGTTTACACTGACATAAAACTGAAGTAAGGCATGCTCTGTCCCTGTAAAGCAGACGCTTGTAAGCAACAAAGACTTCTGATTCATTGCTTTCTTGCAAAGAAATTAGGGTGACATTTTCATTATATAAGAAACAGAGCATTTTTTGCATGTCAGGGAACAGTGCTGTTTGCATTTTTATTCTCATTGTCATTAATGGGAATACACAGTTATGTTTCTTAAGTGGAGACATGACTTTTGGCATTAATGAGGGTTTTTTATTTCTACTACCAAACCACATTTTATGCTAGTTACTTTGTTGAGAAAAAAGAAATTAACAAAAGCTAATTAATCTAACATGGAAGATAATTTCCCCAGCTAACATCAATACAGCTAACCCAGATTAATTCTGATTTAAGTAAGAGAAGAACCAGGCCAAATGAGATTACATTAGTATAAAATCTGTGTTGGACCACAATCGTTCCCTAAGTCTTTGGCATGATTCCAGCCCAAGCCAGTTGTGAGAGAAAGTCATTATCATGTGCAAGGTGTTTAGAGGCCTAGGTATACTGGGCTGGAGGATTCAGTGAAGTTCTGAAAAAAAGGGGACATGTTTGATTCATTCCCAAAAAACACGGGTTACATACTGCCAAGTAGAAAGCCTATAACTGATCTCACAACTGTTTTTTCTACATCAAATTGATTTTACTGCAGCTTTCCTAAGAACGCCACCAAAATCATTTTATCTATTGTCATTGAAAGAGAGAAGTCTATAGTTTTGCAGCCAGTAAGTGAAGGCTGGCTAATGAGCTTCTCAGAATATCTATCTTGATGTGTGAACACTATGTGCCCAATTTTCTGTTGATATAAATTGCATAGCTCCAGACAGAGTCTGAGGAATGTGCTACTCCATATACTTTGATTTACAGATGAGGGTCAAGCCCAGTTACCAAGAATTGTCTTGATGTGTATGTGGAAAAAGATTATTTCATCCAATCAACAGCTTATTGTCATTCCTAGTGTTGAAAAAAAAAACAACAAACATCATAATCATATCATGAAACTGGAAGGAGTCTCCAGAGGTCATCAAGTCCACTTCCCTGCCCTCACAACAGGACCAATCACCATCCCTGATGGATTTTTTTAAATCTAACCTGCCCCAGACCTGTGAAAGTCCCCTTCAAGGGCTGAACTCACAATCCTGAGTTTATAAGGCCACTGCTCTAACCACTGAGCTATCCCCCTCAAACAAAACCCAACCTCCAAAACCAGTTTTAGTTCAATATTCACAACCCCACAGAAGTTGCATAAATGTACCAAAACCCCTGAGCATTTGTGTCACATCCAACAGTGGCAAATGGAAAAGCAAAGAAGAGCATTAGTATTTAAGTAGCTTGTTAATGTCTGGAAACCAAAACAGTCACAGAATAGCTATAAAGTAGCTCTTCAAATGTTGCTGGAGGATGTCCATAAAGAGGATATAATGAAACCAACTGTCCAAATGTGCAAGGATAATATAGTTAATGTATTACTTCTTTTATTATTTTATCATCTTTCATTAATTGCTGGCTTCAGTTCTACAGCAGTTGGTTCCATGAAAAGAGCTTTTAGTCAAATGTTCTAAATGAAACAACCACTTAGAACCTAAGAACAAGGTTGAACAAAGATTCGCTTGATTTCTTTAAACTGTGCTTGGGTGGGGAAACAATGTCACAGTGGGTTAGCTTTTGGCAGCCTCATGTTTTCATTATGGGGAGAGTCAGCTCTAGGTCTGATCTCCCAGGCTGGTAGATTCTGTGTGTACTATAGTGACTCGGTATTCAGGTTCTCCTGGCACTGCTCTTCCTGGTCTATCTCACAGGCAACCCATTAAGTCAGAGGTCTGCAAGTACAGCTCCAGGGCCACATGTGGCTCTTTAAGGGCTTCTTTGTGGTTCCTGATGCTATAATTGCAAAGTGAAAAAAAAACCCAAAAACCCCCCTGATTATTTTTGATGATCAGTAAATGTCTAAAAGTCCAACAATGAACAACTCATATCTAAATAGCAAATAATATGTGATCTCAAAAGGTTGAATAACTCCCCTTTTAATACATGCAGAGCATTGTGGGATAAGATAAAGTATCTGTTTTGATCATGTTGCTAATGAAGTCTTGATTATAAAAAAGAAAAGGAAAGCTTGATTTTGAAAAGGAAAAGCAAGCTTGCAGCATTCTGGCTGTGAAGGGCAACAGCATTTTAAGGAAAACACCTGAAATTAAACATGAAGTAAAACTGGCATAATTAAAGTGGGGCTGGAATGGCTTCAAAAAAGAAGATGGAAGATGAAAACATAGAATTACAAACTGCATGGACCCAATCTTTCCCATTTATATTGAGTGTGGCTGGGCTCCCTTTATGTCTCATATGGAATGAGAAATTCACCAACAACAAAAAATGCAACCTTGAGAGCCATTTTCTGAAAAAACACACTATTTTTGCCGAACAGTATCCAGCTGGATATACCAGAAAAAAAGGCATGAAGGAGATGTTATGCAAAGCAGAGCAAAATAAGAACGTTTGCTATAATGGTGAAATAACCAAGTAGCATAACTGTGGCTAGTTTTGTGGCAAGTGAAATGGTGAATATATGAGTGCTTTATCAAAGTATCAGAGCAGCTGTACAGTGATTTTAAAAACAAAACACAACTATTCAGAATCTAGCATCCTGCAGAGAGAGAGAGAAGGTTTGCAAGTGAAAGTGAGGAAGACAGCAGTACAAACACACACGTGAAGTGTAGGGCAAATAGAATATGTAAAAAGTTTGTGAGCATTCTGCAGTAAACATGTATCACATTACATATCATTGTGTGTGTGCTGTTCTCTAAAATAGGGGTTATAAAAAGTATGGTTTGACATTATTTATTAAGGATCATCTCATATCCACATGCATTGCAGCTCTTGAATTATTGAGTTTTTTACTGAATTAGAAGAAAATGGCTCTTGCTATTCTGGTTGCTGACCCCTGATCCAGGGAAAGGAACTCAAGCATCCAAAGAGTCTGGCCAGGGTCAGGACACCAGCCTTGCCGGAGATGAGAGGGTGTGCCAGTGATGGTGGTGACATCACAAAGGCCTGTTCCACAATCTCAGCCTATTGGTGAACAAAGTGGGGGAGATGGTGACCTCATACAGAGAATCTGACATCAGCCAGGCAGGGGCAAACTCAGAGATTCATGTGGCTCTGCAGCAACAAGCCTCCTTCTCTGGGTCTCTTCTTGGGACTGAGAGGGAATTTGGATTAATGTATGTGAGCGTGAGGCTGAACTGCACCTGAGTTTCCTCCTTCCCTACTTCTGATTTTCACACACACATCTCTTAGAACTGGAAGGGACCTTGGGAGGCCATCGAGTTCAGTCCTCTGCCCTCTTGGCAGGAACAAGCACCATCCCTGACATTTATTTTCCCCAATCCCTAAATGGGCTTCTCAAAGACTGAGCTCACAACCCCAGTTTAGCAAGCCAGTGCTCAAACCACTGAGCTACCCCTCCCCCATGTACCCCTGTTTAAAAGGTAAGTGCCTCAGACAGGTTTGGAACCTGTTTTGTCTGTTCCACTTGGTACCATCTAAATTCTAGGCATAGAATCAAGATTATTTGATTTCCTACCAAAGACTCTGTCCTGAAGAACTACTGGGAACATTGGAGGTTTGTCCTTTTAGTTTTACTTTTTCTCTCCCTCTTACCCTTCTTCTCTTGCTTTTTTTGCCCCATTTCCTCTCTTCCCTCCTTCCAACAAGGCTTGATGGCTTGTCCAGGCGTGGGGGCAGGGGGGAGGGGTTTGCTGTCACTGTGGGAGGCCCTTACAAAGACATGGGATGGAATTGCTCTGTGATTGATCCCCTCTGTAGATGACCTTGGCCATTTTTCAGGACTTGTACTCAGACCCATCTGCCGCCCACCTCTGAGTCTCTGGATGCTGATTAGCCAAGCAGGTGGCTATTGACAAGGAAGATTCAGGTCCTTTTGTTCTCTTTTAAGATCAAACAAGCAATGTATTTGATTGATTGACCTTCTTCTCTCCAATTATTGTTTCTGCACAGTTCCTGATTCTCTCTAATGTACCAGTTCTTCTAAAATACTTGCTGAATGATGACAATGAGCAGTTGGTCTGTAGCTCACTTGAGGGCACTTTATTCTGATAAGTCTGTGTCCCAAGGGGCTGTCTAGGGGAATGACAACAGCCTTGCAGGGAAGGGGTGGGGATGGCATTGACATCACAAAGGCCTGTTACAGGTTCCCAACCAACTGGGGAAAAGTGATAGGACAGTGGTGACCTCACCCACAGACTCTGACCTAAGCCAGGCTGGACAGAGGTACAAGGCAGGGGCAAAATCAGAGGAAACCCACCCCCTACTACAGACACACTTATAGCTTTGTGAACGGCTCTCCCAAAGAGATGGGGCTGGAACAGTGCTCTGAGACTGATCCCCTCTGATGGTAACCTGGGCCATCCTTTGGGATGTCTGCTGAGACCTCTCAGCCTCCCACTTCTCAGAGTCTCAACACTGATTGACCGAACAGGAGCTATTGACAGGGAGAAATTTTCTCAGTTGTGATCCATGGCTGCCCTTCCTTTGCAGGCTCTGCACAAGGCCTTTGTTGACCTCAGACATGTCATGCTGGGACACCTGTTGGCAGAGTGACCAGACACTTACAGGCTGCGACACACTCTGGAGGTAAGCATGGTCAGGAGGGCCAGTGGGCAGGTTTACTTTAGTGCTTGGGAGGAACTGGAAAAGAGACACTGGAAATCCATTTTCCAATCTGTCCTCCCAGCCTGCATCCCAGGGGGCCATCCTTGGTCAAGACAGTCAGTGCAGAGCTTTGTGGTTCCCTTCCTCCTTCAGGGACAGGGGAAAGAGTTGGAACTTCAAGTTAAGGCCTCAGCTGGCTTTGGGAGAGAGAGGCTGAAATCCCTCACCCCTGCACAAACTCCCTCTCCACTGCCCATGAAACCCAGGAGATGGTACACAGAGAAGAGTCACAGATTCCTTCCTAGAGATCCAGGAGGGCCTGAAGGGACTTTGCTCTTCTCTACTACTGGCACTGAGATCTGGAGGAGGGGAAGGGGAGACAGGGAATTGTCCTCTCAGTCACTCTCTTCATCTGACCAAGGACTATCGAGCCAGGCAGGGGCAAAGGGTCTGTCTCCCTCCTGATGAGCTGTTCCTGAAACAGGAGTTTAGAAAAAATGGGACCAGCCCAGAAACACCATTGTCCCAGTCTGGAGAGACAAATACACATTACAACAATCCCCTTCTCAAGTGCCATGATCAGTGGGTCAGATAATCCAACCTCAACACAACATTTCAGCCCCATGGATGGATGTGGGCTCGTTTGCACAGCATGTGCACTGGTCTGTTGATCCTGATCCGCCTCCTTCCCCGCACAGCACGTCAACTTCTGCATCAGGTCCAAAGTGTCTCCGGAGAGAGTCAAGGCCATAGGGAGCAGCAGAGAGTCCCATTCTAATTTACTACCATCATCTTCCCTGCATCTGATGTGAGTGACCACTGAGCCCAGCTCCCTGACTCTACGTGCAGGCAAGCTGTCTCCAACAGGCTGTAGGCTCTGCAGACGTTGGGCTGCAGGTTGGCAGTGGTCCCCTTGGGAAGACAGAGTGGAGCAGGGAATTAGATAGATTTGAATCAATTCCACCTTGGGTTCAGTGGAGACCTTTAAGAGGTCTGTTGTCCAATGCCTTCTCCAGCCAGGTTCATGACTGGCCCTCAGGTGGGGGTGCAAGTCCTCATGGAGGGCCCTACCCATATCCCTTTGCTCCAGGGTCCTTTGGGGGCAGAAGATGAGCGTCTAGCTCTAGCTCCTGTCCCCCTGTGGCTTCTGTAGAGGGACCTGAGGGAGAAAGAATCCTGGCCCAGGGGAGATGGGGAGCTGACAGCAGAATGCTGATGGAGCCCTCTCTCTTCCCTTCCATTAACTTTGCACAGTTCCCCCAAACTAGGGAACTGGATGGCTTAGCTGGGCCTATACACCAGTGACACAGCCAAGGACATTAGCCAGCTGGTTAGGGAGCAGAGTTTGTATGGGGAATCCAACCTTTACACGAGTTGAAAGCTGCAAGTGACCCATGCCCCATGCTGCAGAGGAAGGCAACCTTACCCTGCAGCCCAGCCCCAAGGGCTCTGCAAATCTGATCTGTGGGAAAATTCTTTCCCACACCGCAACCATGGGCTCAGTTAGCCCATGAGTATTTTGGCAAGACCCACCAGCCAAATGCCTGGGAAAGAATTCTCTGTAGTAACTCAGAATCCTTCTCTCAAAGAAACCCATCTCCAGCCACTGGGGATATTTTCCACTAGTGGTGGCAGATCAGCTACACGCCATCATAGGCAGCCTCATCAAACCAGTCCCTCCACAAACTTACCAAGCTAGGCAGCGAACTAAGTTATGACTGCAACCCCCCTTATTCCTTCCTGGTTACTCAGGAGTAGTCAACATTCACGTATGTGTCTGGGCACCTGATGGTTTTAATATTAAAGGAGGTCCTGAGTGGCTCAGTGGTGAAGTTGAATAGTTCGACATCCCCTCCCCGTACATTTGCTGCAGTCCCTTATTTTTCAAAGTATATAAAATGGCAGTCCCACCACATGGCTTGGCTCCTGTATACACTTAATGGTGTGCCTTGGGAACCTCCAGGAATACTTATTCCAGTAATAATCTGGATTTAACTCCAAGACAGCAATTATAAATAATCCACATCCAACTTGATCAAACTAGAATTAACATCTTTACTTAAGAACTTATGGAAACAGGGTGACAGACTAAACGTGAATAAAAGCAATTGACAAAGCACAGAAATAAATGAAACGTATCTAACTGGCATGCACACTCCCATCAGTTATCTACCCCAGAATGCACACTCCTTAGGTCTGAGAGCTGCAGATACTTGTTTGCCTTGTCATGCTTGCAGGTTTACACCTGGGTTGGAGACATATAGTACAGGTTCTTCCTATAAGTCCAGGCAAGGCAGCAAGCTGAATACCTCCTCTGACACTGGGGCTGGCCCCTGCAGCACTTTCCCATGCACAAATAATTACAGTGACTTCTCTGCCCATTTCTTCAGCAGTGTCTAGCTTCTAGTAGGAGTTCCTGGAATGGGAAAAGACTCCACACCTGCCCTGGAGCGGTCTGTTCGATCACAGGCCATGGCATGCCTTCAACATCAGCCTCTGGCTTCCCAAAATATGGAGATCTCCATCTCACACTGCCTGGCAAAAATCTACAGTTTCTTTCACTTTTTCTTCCCAAGGCATTGTGGGACTAGTCTCAAGAGCCAGATTGCAGCAAAAAGGATCCTCCCAGTAAAAGTGAGGGGCTCCTTTAGACAGAGGGGCCTACATGCTCCCCTCACCAAAAATAAATCTTCATGTCTCCATTAAGGAACCAGGACAAAGAATAAAAACAGCTTAATTTAGAATACAATACCTATAAATTATTCATTCCCACAGTTGGTACAGATAACATGGTCACAAAGCTGGAGGACCCCATGGGCAAGTACCTTTTCCCACTCATCCTCAGGAACTGAGACACAAGGCCAGGGGTCAGCAACCCCCGGCACAGGTGCCAAGAGTGGCTCATAAGCTTATTTTCATCAGCACATGAGATGGGAGCTCAGCCCACTCCACTTCCCTTATGCAGCCAGGAGCTTGCTCAAAGCCATGCTGCCTGTGGATTAACAAAAGACTGGCTTATGCTACCAACCGCCACCTAAAGGGTAAAGCTCTGCATCTTAATGTATTTATTAATGAAGCTGTTGTAAGTAGAACTATTAGTGACTTTGAAAAGCATCACCCGTACTTGGACCATGCATGGAGGTCAAAAGGTCAAATTTTGGCACTTCGCCTCAGAAAGGTTGCTGACCCCCTGCCCCAAGTGATTTGCTGATATTTTCCACAGCAAATCTGTCAGATCTACACAGTTGATGTTTACCTTACAGAAGCACGTACATGGTAAAGGAAGCTAATTCATTTGTTGTGCACAAACAAATATAGCTCTTTAGTTCATTTGTCAGATAATCCTCAATAGATCCCAGTCATAAATCATGGAACAATACCGATGAGCAATATTCGACCTACAGTCACAAACTACTCCCTTTGAATATTTGCTGTTTGGGCAGCAAACTAGTTATTTATATGACATGGCATTGTTCGTCCTGTTTGTTTGTTTGGCTGTAATAATCAGGACATTATTAACAATACAGACCAGCAAATTCTCTTTTTTGTAGATGAATATGGATATTTGCATAGGGACAAATTCATCATTGCGCAGGGAGCCTGCATCAGGTCTTGAGCACTAAGCATACCACAAATTAGTCCACAGTGGAATTATTCCACAAATCCAGTTTTTCCCATTTTCAGGTCGTGATTTCTAGCTCTTCAGTCATTTTTGTCACTCTTCTCTGGATTTGCTCTTGTTTGCCTACATCTTTCCTGAAATGCGACACCAGAACTGGATATACAGACCATTCTAACTCATGCACAGAACGTGCAGCTGCATAAGGCATCTGAAAATTTGAGGCACCACAGGTGGCTTCTGGGTACCCGTCTGACTCTATCAATCTGTTTCCTCACTTCCTTAGGTGGATATTGTAGTTTGAGGAGGCTTGGTAAAGGTCTTGTAGATGTTTGTCTCTGTCTGATGGATCAGACTGATAGAGTCAGACGGGTACCCAGAAGCCACCTGCTGCAGGCC
This sequence comes from Carettochelys insculpta, assembly GCF_033958435.1. Classification (NCBI taxonomy): domain Eukaryota; kingdom Metazoa; phylum Chordata; order Testudines; family Carettochelyidae; genus Carettochelys; species Carettochelys insculpta. The sequence continues at coordinate 262,017,584 of NC_134138.1, forward strand.
AGGCCTCACAAGGAAAACAAGAGAACATCACTGACCATCACATACAGCCCTCACCTAAGGCCTCTCCAGCACATCATCAGTGATCTGCAACACATCCTGAACAATGATCTTTCACTCTCACAGACCTTGGGAGGCAGGTCTGTCCACACCCATAGACAGCCTGCCAACCTTAAACAAATCCTCACCAGCCACTACAAATCACAAACCAGTGTCTCTAGGCCTGGAACCAGCCCCTGCAACAGTCCTCGCGGCCAACTCTGCTCACATACCTACACCAGTGACATCATCACAGGACCTAACACCACCTATGCCATCAGGGGCTCCTTTACCTGCACATCTACTAATACAATATATGCCATCACATGCCAGCAACGCCCGACTGCAATTTACATTGGCCAAGCTGGACAGTCTCTCCGTAAAAGAATAAATGGGCATAAATTAGACATCAGGAACGGTAATGTACAGAAGCCTGTCGGGGGGGGGACGACACTTCAATCTCCCTGGACACTCAGTAGCAGATTTAACGGTGACAATTCTGAAACAAAAAAATTTAAAAAATCAAATGGAGAGAGAAATCTCTGAGCTGCAATTTACTTGCAAATTTGACTCCATTAACCATGGATTAAACGGAGACTGGGAGTGGCTCACATCTTACAAAGGCAATTTCTCTGCTCTGGGTGCTAATATCTCCCCATTAGACTCTGACAAAGGCTCACATCCCCCCCCGCCCCCCGTCTGATCTGACTTGTTTTTTCCCCTTTTGATAAGTGCTGTTGATACTGGGCCATTTCCACCTTACTGAATAGGCCTTGTCAGCTCTGACCCTCCGTGTTACTGGGACCCCACTCTTTAAATACCACTCTGAAACCAACCCCCTCACTCATGCATCTGATGAAGCGGGTCTTTGCCCAGGAAAACTTATGCTCCAAAATATCTGTTAGTTTATAAGGTGCCACAAGGCTTCTTGCTGTTCTCGAAGCTACAGACTAACACGACTACCTCTCTGATACTGCTCATTTCTTGCTTACAATGCTCCTGTTAATATATTTCAGAATGACGTTTGCTTTTTTTGGAACAGCGTTCAACTAGTTTGTAATCCACTATGATCCCCAATCCCTTTATGCAGTACTCCTTCCTAGGTAGTTATTTCCTGTTTTGTATAGTAACAGAGAGGAAGCCGTGCTAGTCTATACACTATCAAAACAAAAAGCAGTCCAGTAGCACTTTAAAGACTAGCAAAATGGTTTATTAGGTGAGCTTTCACCACTTCTTCAGACCATATTGAGTCTGTTCTGGTCTGGCTATGGTCTGAAGAAGTGGGTCTGTCCCATGAAAGCTCACCTAATAAACCATTTTGCTAGTCTTTAAAGTGCTACTTGACTGCTTCCTGTTTTGTATGTGTGCCTTCTTAAGTGGAGTACTTTGCATTTGTCCTTATTAACTGTCACCTTGTTTACTTCAGAAAATTCCTCCTGTTTGTCCAGATCATTTTGAATTTTAAAGCTATCCTTCAAAGTACCCACAACCCCTCCTAGACTGGACCCAGAACTGATCCCCGCATGACCCCATTCAATTTGCCATTCCATCGTGAACCACAGATAACTACTTCCTGGGAATGGTTTTCTGCCAGTTATGCACCCATCTTATACAAGCTCCATCTAAACTGCGTTTCCCTAGTTTGTTTACAAGTTCATATAAAACAGTATCAAAAGCCTTAGAAAACTCAAGATACATTACATCTTCTGCTTTCCTGCATCCATAAAGTTTGTTATGCTGTTAAAGAAAGCTATAAGGTTGGTTTGACCTGATATGTTCTTGACATACCCATGCTGTTACTTATTACCTTATTATTTTCTAGGTGTTTGCAAAATTATTGGTTAATTATTCTTCCATTATCTTTGTGGGTCCAGAAGATAAGGTGACTGATATGTAATTCGTGGGGTTGCCTTATTTCCCTTTTTATGGGCTGGAACTATATAGGGTCTTGTCTAGTACTCTGGAATCTCTCCTGTCTTCCGTGACTTTTTGAAAATAATCATTAATAGCTCAGATACTTCCTCAGTCAGCTCCTTGAATATCCTAGGATATTTTTAATCAGGCCATTGTGACTTGAAGAAATTTAACTTTAGTGTTTTTAACTTGTTCATTCCCTATGCTACCTCAGCTTCTTATGCTACCTCATTTTCACTGGCATTCACTATGTCTAATCATTGTGAAATTTTTTGTGACAACTGAAGCAAAAATATCATTTAGCACTTCTGCCATATCCAGAGGTGGAAAAATACCCAGAAAGTCCCTTGAGTAAAAGTACAGCTGCTTTGGGGGTTGTACTTAAGTACAAGTTTGCAGTGTCCCTCTGGAAAACTACTTAAGTACACACACAAACACACACATCACATCTTTATTGTATTCAAGTATCCAGCAGTGAAAACAGCTGCACATTTACTCAAAAAACATGGGTACTTTTTCTACCTCTGGCCATTTCCACGTTTTCTGTTATTGTTTTTGCCCCTCATTGAGTAATGGGCCTACCTTGTCCTTGGTCTCCTTCTTGTTTCTAATGTATTTATATTGTTTTTTATGTCTCTAGAGAGTTTAATCTCATTTTGTGTGTTTGGGCTTCCTAACTTTGTCCCTAGTGGACCCAAACAGCTTTTTGAAATATGGTTGCTTGTTCCCATGTACTACCATATTGAACCAACTCTAGGGATCTGCAGTTTTTAATGGGGAGAAAATTGTGGAGGAAATCTGTTTTGTCTACATTAATAAGAATAAAATCACAAGTTAGACTTAAAAATACCTATGTGTTATGTCTTTCTCTTATTACTGTTGTAGTCTGTGATAATGACATTTGGGGACCAATAAGGGAACTTTGGTGTGCAAAACATGAGCCAGACCCTTAGTAAATGAACATTTCTTCATGGAAATTAATGGAGCTCTATCACTACACTAACTGGGCAGTTGTCCCTGGGTTTCTAGACTCCAGTCCAGCAGAAACCGGGAGTTTTATTAGCTGCACCTTCAACCGCTATCAGTTTCCTAAAATAAACTGAAATGCAAAACAAATACATTTGAAGGGCTGACAGCAAGGAGAACAAACATCAGATCTGGTGTGGCATAGACCGTGTAATCTGTTCAGTGAGCACCAGTCATATCTCTTAATCAGAAATAATCTCTGCCATCCACAAATTGGCTGGTGCCTTTTTATTTTTTTTATTCTTATCAAGGATTAAGTGAGAATTTTTAAAAGACCTGCTTTCACCTGGAATGATAGTCACTTTGGGCCTGAGCCTCTCCTATTACAGTCTTTGTATAGCACTATGCTGTAATCTGTTAGCTGTATATTGTACAGAAAAACAGTTTTAGACAAAGCTGGGGGAGTTGCTGCTTCTGTTCGTTTTGCCTCAGGAGTCTTTCTCAGAGGGAGAGAAAAACTATACCTTAATTTTTAAAATTCAAATTTTACCTGAAATAGCTTTTCTATGCATAATAATCACATGGTGTTAATTCATGTACCGTAGGACTTTCTGTGGCTGTGTTCTTACCCATTGAAGAGGAGGGAATCTTCCTGATGTACTTTAGACATCTGTGACTGGCCTGAGCATGCCGACCTGGGCTCATGGGGCTGAGGACCTGTTGAACTGCAGTGTTTAGTTTTGAGCTGCAGCCAGAGCTCTGGAACCCTCCTACTTCACAGAGTCCAGGGCCTGGGCTGCCATCCAGTCCTGGACATCTACACCCAACCCTTACAAGCCCGATTCAGCTGGCATGGGCCAGCTGCACATTTTTAACAGCAGCGTAGACCTACCCGTAGTGGCATAAACTCTCAGGGCATTGGATAAGATCTGCTGCTGCTGTAAATCAGAACTGTTCCTTCGACATCAATGAGGCTATGTTGGTTTAAAACTGGCTGGAGGTTCATCTCCTCATTTTAGCTTGAGCTGAGAACTTTAAACCTGCCTGTGGTACAGACTGAATATTACTCATCCTGGGACTCTGGTCAATGTAGTTTTGAGGGACAAATTCTATGTTTGGAGGAGAAAATGTTTTCCTACCCAGTTTTTTTGAATAATGAGAGGACCAGAACCCAAATCTCTTGAATCCCAACTTCCCTGCCCTCAGTCCAATGCCCTAGAAGCCATTACTCAGGCAGTTTTTCAATTCCATACTTCTGACTGATGTGAGGCATCATCATGTTCTAAAGGTTCATTTTTTTTGTTGCCCTGCAGATTTGTCTTCTTTGCATATTTACAGTTATAACCCTCCTGCCTGGCTTCAATCACCTTATGCAACATTTTGCTGACTTTGTTCCTCCCAGTCTCACAATTTTAACTGTGGTGCTTTTGATGAGTTTTCTCACTTTGTGCAGAAGCCAAAACCACTTAAATGCCTGCTCTGCTTCTCACAATGGGAAGAGAGTACAGCACACTAAGAAGCAGATTCTGGAGTTCAAAACCCAGACAAGTAAAGATTGCCAATATTTTAACAGCCACTAATTTCCCAAACAGAAGGACAGCAATTCTATAGCAATCCTATCTTTTATTGTCCTCCTTGCGTTTGCGTGCCAGGAGGTACGTGATAGGAGACACATTTTCTGCCTTGGACAGGCCAAACTAACTCACTGCACTTTTGAAGCCAATTATATTACACCAGGAGCCATCATAAGGAATCGCTCTCTGATTATTCCACTAAAAAAGACCTTGTTACTGAAAACTCTTCAGCTCCTCCTCCCAGCACACACCCCTTCATGTTTTTTCGCAGCAGGCTCTGACACATGTAATGGCCTCCTCTATTGTGATGCCCTTACTACAACTGATAACAGCTAGTGACTTGTGTAAAGCTCTAGCACAATCTTTTGTTGGTTGCCTTTAGTCCTGCATTCTGCAATGTGCTATTGTTGGCCAGCCTCTTACATGCATGCAGAAGTCTCAGGGAAGTCAGTGGGTGCTCGTCATACAGATCAGATTGCAGGAACTGTGCCTATGTTACAGCAGACAAAACAATAGGGAACCCAGTCAGACTGGGATCCATGGGCAACTATAATACAAGTAAGGAATGTCAAGCCTAAGACAATAAGTAGATCCCAGAGGAGAGTAGAAAAGAGAGACATTCTTCCATCCCCAAAGTAAAACATTATTTCAGGCCAGGATATCTCACTTCGTAAGCACCCCTCAAGTACTTGCAGATGTTGCCCAACCACTGAAGTAATGGGTTATAAGGAGATAAAGAGCCAGCTCTCATCTACCTGGTGTTGGCATGTGGGACCATGACGTCTGATGATTTTTCCCAAGGGTTCTGCGTAAGTGTTGAACAGGATCTTAACATATATGGAGCAGAACTGGACAGAACATTATCAGCAAAAATTTTTTTTTCATTAAAGTATGTTGAGTTTTCCAAGCTGAACTCTTTTGCGGAGACATATCGTCTTCAGTGAAATTTTTGATACAGAGGTTTCTGAAGTCTAGGGTAGATAGTCCAGCCGTGAGAAAGAGAGAGACACACACACAAATGCAGTGTTTCCTGTAAGCTATGTGCTTGTGTGGCCACTCAGGAGAGATTCAAATGCCACCCAGCTGATGAGTAAAGCACCCACAGCTCGGTTTTTTTGGTTTCTACTGGTGGTGCCCATTCACACATGCATCAGTACACATAAAAATATTCCACACCTGGATGGAAGAAATATATACATGGATGAAAAAATTAGAGGGAACATTGCCCAAGTGGAAAACGCAGATTTTTGGATCTGAAAGTGGAAGTTTCAATGCAATTCCACTTTGTGAAAAGTTTGAAAGGTTTTGTTTTGATTCCAGTAGAAATCAAAAATAATTTTTGAAACCTCAGAAGTTATTATTAAATTAAATAGTTGTTTTCTAGCAAACTCTAGTAAGACGATTACTTGAACTGCCTTGTCCCGTGATACATATTTCATACATTGTGCCACATAAGACTGACAGTTACTGATCATTGTGATGATGGATTTTGTTATGAGGATACCTGACCATGAGGAACTGAGCAGAGGACAAACTAGATTTCACACAAGTAGCTATCTTAAACTGTGTCTACATGGTGTCATAACCTCGAAATAACCTATACAATTTGCACTATACAAATTGCACAGCTTATTTCAAGAAGATTTCAAAATAGGCTATTTTGGCACGTGGCTTTGTCTCAACAGCACCACATACCAAAATAAAGTGCTATATCAAGGCATCCCTGTACCCCTTCTGCCATGGGGTGTGCAAGGATGCTGGAATAGTGTGCCTGTTTTCTCGAAAAGCGTTGAGACATGGGCAGCTATTTTGGAATACCACATTAGGCTGAAATAGCTCCCACCATGTAGATATAGCCTTAGTGATATTTAGCCCTACATTTGCAAAGGTGATCTGCGCTATTGGGTACCTCTTTTTTGAGGTGGAGTGAATTTTAGAAATCTAGAGCATGATTTTCTAGCTGAGACAGGGGTGCTTTGGCCAGTCTCTGAGTGTTTCAGATTGAATACCCAGTAACGAAGCTCTCAGAAAACAGAGTTTTTTAAAGTATAGAACAGGTGACATGAGCAAGCCAGAATACTTCTGAACAATCATTAACACGTATTTGTTAATAAAATTGCCCTTGCTTTGCAACAAGCACTTCTGATAAAGGTTAATAACTTGGATAAATTGAAAAATCTATGTTCATTTACAAATGGATATAAAATGAAGTCTCAATTATTAAAATTTATTTACACTGTCAACTCAAACTAACGCATAGTCAAAAATACTGCAGAGGGTTAGGACCTCAGGTCTCGATCCTGCAAACCGTTCATGATGTCAGTAGTTCTTGCTCACTTGAGTAGCACTATTCATGTCATGCAAGTGAGAAGTCACAGGACTGGGCCCTGGTTTTGTGAGGAACTTATATTGTACCTTTGAAAGTCATATCTTGAGCATTGCTTTTATTATTTTAAAGATAAGAAGCATAAATAATTTCTTCCTGGCCTACGAGTCAGGCATATTTGATTTGGATTATCTAGAGCATTTCTGCAATCCTACAAATATATAGAACATAGAAATAGACCTTTCCATATATTTATTACTCCACAGGGACTGTCGATGGCTTTCACCTCACTTACCACACCACAAGCAAATTATATTGAAATCCTTCCAAGATCTGAAATATGTTTATAAATTCTCCTTATTGAACTCTTGGCCTCAAGTAACTTTATTATAATAAACCCCATAGGTGTTTACTTATTTATTTAAATGTGTGCTGTTTACAGGGAGGAAGTGGCAGCAATCTGTAATTTCACATCCATATGTGGGATTTCATGCAGCACAACAAGCATGCCTCAAATAATAAAATAACACCCCAGTGTATCAGTTACATAATCAATTTCTGCATGTGCTGTTTCATTCATTGTGATTATTTATGGCCATTTTAATGTATACAGCCTTCTTAAGGTTGATTGTTCTGGAACTGCATTGTGATCCAAGAAAATGCCCTGGATCTTTGCCATTGGTTAAGAAAGTTGTCTGAATCCCTGTGGGGACAAACAACCTTGGATTGAAGGACTTCAGTTATTCAGCAGAAGAACAACTATTCTTTCTGTTTAAATAGGGAGCATTGAAACATAGTGGAAGCAATAGCAAACTAACCAACTATTACTCTTGGCCTTTCATTCACTGGACATCCACTGAATTACAGGTGAACAACTAATGAAGAATTGATACGAAGTACCTACCAATTTTTCAAAACACAGGCTGGTCCTGAAGTCATTTCACAAGCGAAATTCCTAATGCAATCAACTGAATTTTGCCTGAGGACTGGCCCCTAACTGTATGCATCTTGCACTGCAAATCATGATAATTTACAGCTATGTACAACAGCCAAGGACGCCATGCGGTATCTACTGTGGACTCAATATTTTGGTACTTAAAGATGGTCTCATTGCAGTTACAGCCCCAGGCCGAGGGTGATGCCAAGGTGCACCACTGAACCACGCTCATGGGGAACCAGAGTGAGTGAAGTCCTGGCCCCACTTAAATCAATGGGGGCTTTGCCATTGACTGAAATAGGGCAAAGGTTTCACCCCATCTCCCCACAACTCCAGGAAATGGAGGAAGAGCACTGTTCTTGGAAAGGCAGCAGGGTTGGTTCCCCTTCTATGCTACTTGAGACTCTGTCCCAGGCACTGGGAAATGTCTACTAGATAGTATTAACCAAATGCTAAACAGCCCAAAGTTACTTCTAATAGCCTTTTTACTAGTCTGGAAAACCTGCCGATTAAAAGAAATAATACGAAGGGGAGGAAAAAGCCCCATGCTTTCACTTTTTGTTCATGATCAGGGAGCTGTGCCTGAGTAAGGACTTGGAAAGATGCAGGGTCCTCGGTTTGCCAAATGTATGTACATGCTATAGGGCAGTGGTTCTAACCAGGGATACGAGCACCCCTGGAGGTACACAGATGCCCATCAGCTTATTCAGATGTCTGCCTAATTTTACAACAGGCTACAGAAGAAACACTAGAGAAGTCACTATAAACTAAAATTTCACAAGACAATGACATTACACTACTTATATACTATACACTGAATAGTAACAGAGAGGAAGCCGTGCTAGTCTATTTACTATTAAAATAAAAAAGCAGTCAAGTAGCACTTTAAAGACGAACAAAATAGTTTATTAGGTGAGCTCTCGTGGGACAGACCCACTTCTTCAGACCGTAGCTCGTTTGCATACTTGGCTTAATCTAATTCTTGACTTCCCCCCACCCCTTCTGCCCCTCTGCTCTCTGATTTGCTCACCTTGATCATTTTTTTTCTGATTTGTCCACCTTGATTACTGTATTTGGTTCTCTGCGCCTTAAATATTGAGTCTGTTCTGGTCTGGCTCTGGTCTGAAGAAGTGGGTCTGTCCCACGAAAGCTCATCACCTAATAAATTATTTTGTTAGTCTTCAAAATGCTACCGGACTGCTTTTTTGTTTTGATACTATACACTGAAATGTAAGTGCAAGATGTATATTCCAACTGATTTGTTTAATAAGTACGTGGTAAAAATGAAAGGAAGCAATTTGTCAGTAATTGTGTGCCGTGACACTTTCTGTATTTTAAGTTTGATTTTGTAACAAAATAATTTTAAGTGAAGTGAAACCTGTGGTGCACAAAATAAATCACACTCCTGAAAAGGGAAGAGTAATCTGAAGAGGTTGAGAGCTACAGCTATGGCGCCACCCAGAGCCATCCTGTCTGTGGGGAAGTGGAGAGCCCTGGGCTGGGAGAGGGCAGCATGGCAGAGTGGAGAAGACTGCTGGGTTGCTTCACCTCCTGCCACCACAGTGAATGTGGGATGGGGGCCAACCCCAGCTACCATACCATGCCAGGCTTCCTGGCTTGCCCCAGCTCACATTGTTCAGGGGAGGGAGCTTCAAGCAAGGGGGTGGAGCAGAGGCAGGAAGGGGAGGGGTATGGGTAGAGCAGGGATGAGGTTTGGGGAAAGGGTGGAGCAGTGCTGGAGCAATAAGGGGCAGGGCTGTGGCAAGGAGAGGGTTCCCTGAGCCCCACACCTGGGGCACCATGGAGGGTTGCCCCAGACCCCACACCCTTGTAGGGACTACCTCCCATGTTACCACACGCCAACCTGTCCATGAACTCAGCTGAGGTCTCTTTTGAACATGTTGCCCTGGGAATCTTCCATTGATTTCACTGGAGTTTGGATCAGACCACCTGCAGGGGGGAAGGCACAGAGATTATTTGAAAGATAATGACAAAAACATTCGGGGGAAATTCTGACAAACGTCTAAGAATTTTATGCAACATTTGCGTATGAATCATGCTAAGAGACAGCTCTGGTGTTTGCATTTTGAACATCTCCTGGCATATCAGAACCATAGGCTCATGAGGTGATTTAGCTTCCTCTTTGCCTTACCACTCCATCAGTAATGAAATTCGGTACTCCAGCCATTAGCATTATGCTGCCTGAGAGGAAACAGAATAATAAAAAGAGGTATTGATTTATTCAGGAGTGTGCCTGGTCACGTGAGCATTATGAACGTGCCTGAGCGCTCTGAACTCACAGCGACTTCACATAGAGGCCAGGGTGCTCAGCACCTCCAAACCAGTACTTAGCATCCTACAGCAGCTTGCCCTTAATTACAGAACAATAAATATTTGTGCTGCGTGTATCAGGCGTTAAAACAATCACTGGCCTATTATGGTTTGGCAGCATAACTACATTTGGAATTAATGCAATAACAATACCTTTTAATCTTATCTGTTTTACCAGCTTACCCCCAAACTTCCCAGTGGCTTGTAGGCATTGTAATTACATCAATTACATATCCATTAGCCTTTCAGATACCACTTTTCATATAGCATTATCAAGATACAGATATATAAAATGTCAATATTTCCTTTCATTTCATTATAGTAATCACAGTGTAAGGCTCCAGGTTAGCGGAGACTGAGGTATTTGTGCTGATTTAACATTTCCAAGCTGCCAGCCTGCGAGAGCACTGTGCTCCACACAAATACATGTGGAAAGATAATGTGCTGTCTGGGTCTCATCTGGTAATTTTATAAACACTTTCAGCACATTAGGACACTTATGCTGCTTTGTAGACCAAAGGCCATGCCCTGCTCCCCTTCATATACATGGCAAAATTCTCTCTGGCTTTACTGAGAGTAGATCAAGCTGTCCACTCTACGAGTTGATGCAATAATTGCCCAATGCCAGCCTGGGGTTTCGATCCAGCAGAGCTTTCTTTTTAGAACAGAATACGCACACTGCTTAATTGGGGGCTTCAGACCACAGTGATTCTATCTATCTATGTATTTCTACCTTGCATTTGGTACATGCACATCTATGTAAGAACATAAGAACTGTCATTCTGGGTCAGACCAATGGTACCAACTGCCTCTAACAGTGGCCCATAACCAGCGCCTCAAGGGCAATGAAATGGACTGAACACCTGTAATTTTAGGGAAACATTTTCAGACAAATATTTTGGGAGTTTATTTACCAGATAGTGTTTGCTGGTGGAAGAGTTATAAAGGAGATCTTATATAATGATTGCCTTCAGGGGTTGAACCTAGAGCTCCAGTGCTAAGAGCATGAGTGTTTATCCTCAGAGGCTATTGAAATAGCTCATCCCCTTGCTACCTGTAATAGACTCATATCTTGTCTGAGCAGCCAGAAAAAGGCACACATGTAACACACACTGAAGAATGGATTTCAATTATATGATCAACACCTACTGTATAAAACTCATCCTGTGTTGTCAAGCTACACTAAAAAGTTACACATAAAGTATCTGTAGTGTTGGAGGATCAGGCAGACTATCAAAAACATTTCACATGTAAAAGCAACTGCAAAAGGAATGGAGCAGCTCAGTCACATAGAGATGTGAGGGCTGTGAGCATAACCACCTTAGAAAGGTTAGGCACTTCTATAAAAAGTGACTACTTACAGAAAAGTCACTTAGGGTTCTATTGGCCCCCCTCACCAGTCTCATTTGGGCTTACAAATTATAGGAGTGAGGTAAAATTAGCTTTGTGTTTGGCTTCAATGTGTGTTGTGTCGTAACACTCATCTCTCTCCATGGTGCAATTTTTCTTTTTCTTAACTCAGCTAATTCCACAGGGGATTCCCATCACATGCCTTTAACGTTTACATGTCAGAGAAAAACTTGGAATCCCCAAATGAATGGTGCATCTCCAATCTAAACCTGGTGTTACCATTTGCCAGGACCTGTTCAGAGTTCTCTGATTGTCTCTTTCTGACATACTCTGATGTGTCTAATGAGGCACATAGTCATAGGCACCCCAACTTGGGGGTTATGTTTCATTCTAGTAAGTTCAACTTGCCATTTATTTGAAGTCCATGACATTATTACTATGGCTACTTATTTATGGAAGTACCTTCTGCATTACAATGCACAATGTGCCTAGCACTTTACTGCACAAAGAGACATTCTTGGACCCAAGGAGCTTATGCATTGTTCTAGGAGCATACAGACTACAGGATATACCTTAACTTTAGCAAAACTTTTGATAAAGTCTCTCACAATATTCACGTCTGCAAGTTGAGGAAGTATATTGGGTAAATGGACTATAAGGTAGATAGAAAGCTGGCTAGATGATTGGGCCCAACAGGTAGTTATCCATGGCTCTATGTCTGGCTGGTTGTCAGTTTCAAGCGGAGTGCCCCAAGGATAGGTTCTAGGAACTATATTGTTCAGAATTTTTATTAATGACCTGGATGAGGGAATGGATTGCACCTTCAGCAAATTTTCAGATGAGACTAAGCTCAGAGGACAAGTAGATACATTGGAGGGTAGGGATAGGGTCCAGAGTGACCTAGATAAATTGGAGGATTGGGTCAAAAGAAATCTGATGAGGTTCAACAAGGACAAGTGTAGAGTCCTGCACTTGGGACAGAAGAATCCAAAGCATTGTTACAGGCTAGGGACTGGCTAAGGAGCGGTGCATCAGAAAAGCATCTGGTTATTACAGTGGATGAGAAGCTGGATGTGAGTCAATAATGTGCCCTTGTAGTCAAGAAGACTAATGGGATATTGGGGTGCATTAAGAGGAGAATTTCCAGCAGATCTAGAGGAGTTATTATTCCCCTCTATTTGGCACTGGGGAGGCCACATCTGGAGTACTGTGTCCAGCTCTGGTGTCCCCAGTATAGAAAGGATGCGAATGCATTGGAGGGGGTCCAGCGGAGGGCAATGAAAATTATTAGGGGGCTGGAGCACATGACCTATGAGGAGAGGCTGTAGGATTTGAGCCTATTTCGTTTGCAGAAGAGAAGAGTGAGGAGCAATTTGATAGCAGCCTTCAACCTCCTGAAGAGGGGCTTTAAACAGGATGGAGAGAGGCAGTTCGCAATAGTGATGGATCACAGAACAAGGAGCGATGGTCTCAAGTTACAGAGCAGGAGGTATAGGTTGGATATTAGGAAGAACTGCAGTAAACCCTTGAGTTACATGGGGGTTGCGTCCCTGCACACCCCTGCCTAACTCAAATTTTCACGCAATTCCTGGGCTTGCAGGAGTCTGGAAACTGACCAGCTCATATAGCTGGTCAGTTTCCTGGTTCCTATCAGCACAGGGCAGCCAGGAACCAGGCTGCCCCTTGGGGGAACCAGGAAACTGACCATCCATGAGCTGGTCAGTTTTCCACATCCCACAAGTGGTGGAGAGCTGGGAACCAGGCAGCAGCCTGGCTCCCGGCTTGCCTCCCCTTGCACAGCCAGGAAACTGACCAGGGCAGCAGCCTTGGTGAGTTTCCTGGCCCCAGCCAGTGGAGAATTAGAGGCAGCCTGGCTGGTCAGGACTAGTCAGTTTCTTGGCTGCTTCTCCCTGTCTTCTCCCAGCCACATCATTGTCAGTGGCACCCCTAGGGGAAGGCAAGGAGAAGGGGCTCTTAGCCTGCCTAGTTGCCCACAGCTGTGGGCACTTAGGCTAGCTGACAGCCTCAGAGCAGCTTCAAGTTGCATGAAACTCTATGATGCCTACAAAAAAAATCTTCACAACTGTTGAACTTCTGGTTTCTGGAGACCCACCCCGCCATGCTGACCAGTGCCGTCATATTGTTTTCTTCTACTCCCCTGTCTGTCTGCATCCATCTGTTGTCTCTTGTTTTGTACTTGGGCTGGGACACAAACTATCGTTTTGTTCTGTGTTTGTATAGTACTAAGGATATTTGGGTCTTGATCCATGCCTGGGACTCCTAGGCAATTTGGTAATACAAACAATAACAAATAATAAACCCTCTTTTGTTTTCTTTTAACACTACAGTAACTTTCAATTCCATTGTTTTACCAGCTTGTTCATGTAACTGCCCACAGGCAGACTTGAACATGGGACATCTGGAGCTTAGTGCAGGCATCTCTAGATCTTGAGCAAGAGGCTAGCTGGCTCTCAGTTTAAGTTGTAGAGGATACTTATTGTTTCTCTGTAAAGTGGCCTAGGTACCAGTACATTGGACAGTTAATCGCACACAGGTGTGTGGGTTACGTTGACACCATCACATCACCTCCAGAGACCTACATCGATTTTACATAGTCTTGAAATTGTCATTATCTACCTGATCTTGAACTGAAATTTACTATATATAGAATCTCCATTGATTTGTACGAACATTGGTTTCTTCTGTCACTGTAAACTAGTCTCCATAGATATCAGAGAGACAGCCATGTTAGCTTGTATTTTCAAGGACAACAAGATGTCCTGTGGGACCTTACAGACTGATGCCACAGGACTTCTTGTTAGTCTCCATAGACTTTCAGTATCATCGGTTTATCATCTTCTTCACATTTCGGTGTGGTCCCCCTCAATTTGTATTTGACACTGTTATGTTGACACCGAAAGCTGCATCGCTAGCGTTCCTTTAGTGTCCCTTTGATTTGGGAACACAGTCTTCACACCTCACACTAATACAGTTTGCTAATGCCCACTCCACAGTCCCCAGTAACTTGCTTCAGCAGTACTTCCTTTCTTTAGGCTTGATATCTAAACAGCCTCTTTAACCTCACGCTCAATAACACCCTGACATTGTTGACCCCATGCAAAGTTCCGTTCAAATGAACAGTAATGGAGGAAACACAGCACACACACGGTGATTTAGAGATTCAGAATACCCACAACCAGCTAATTACAGTGAACTCTGTTTTAACCGGTATTCAATCAACGGGTTCTCTCAAATAATCGGCGCTGCCCCCAGGCACTATCTCAGTGACTAGGTTTCTTCTTCTGGGTGGCTGTGCTGCTCACAGGCAGCAAACGAATCCCACCCCACCCAGAACCATTAATGCTACTTCCCCTTCTTAAGAAGGGGCTGGTGCTGGAACGCAGGTGGGGAGCTGAGGCGAGGCTGCTGCATCATTTCTCCCCACCATCCCTCCCTGGGCCTGGGCTGTGGAGGCTCCAGGGCTGCTCAGCACCGCTGCCAGAGGGCAGGGAGGGGAAAGCATCCCTCCACCACATGCCGCGTGGCATCAAGGCCTGGGCCTGAGCAGCTGGGGGCTGCTGAATCCCATGAGAGGTGGTAAGACAGGTGGCTGGAGCACAGGCGCCAGCCCCCAGGAGCGGCAGCACGGGCTGGGGCCTGAGCTCCTGAATCCTAGTGGGGAGCACGGAGCAGGCTGCACAGGTGGAGGTGGTGCTCTGGGGACTGGGCTGCCAAGGGCTTTGGGGAGGGGAGTGCTGCTGTAGTGCGGCCCCACTGTCGGAGAACTGGGGGCGAAGGGATCCCTCTCTGTTATCCATATTTCCACATCTGGCAATGGGCGCGGTGTGCATAAATCACCTCGGTGCTTTTGGGAAATCCTACACAAATTCGAAATGTTGAAATGTTGGGGGCTAGGTCCTGCTGGCTGGGTCTAAATGCAACCAAAGTCAAGTGACTTACCTAAGACCACCTACTGAATCAGTGTCAAAACCACAACCAGGAAAAATCAGTACCAGCAGGCTTGCACACCATGCGTGCGTGTGTGTGTGTAGGGAAGGCAGATTAAGGGTACACCTGCGCTGTAACTGGGAGTATCTCTGCAGCTTGTGTAAGCATGCCTGCAGTTCAGGTCCCGGAGCATTGAAGTGGAGGCAGTACAGGGTTCAGTACAGGCTGTACAACCCCACCCATAACACTGGGTTATTCTTTGGCTGACTAGCTTCACTGAAGCCCAGGATGCCGCAGCTTAACTTCTCCATCTCCCAAGCTAGCTAGAATGCAGGTCACTTGGGTAGGTCCACATAAGCTGCAGTCCCACCTCTCCATTGTGTGCAGAGATATGCAGAGTCTGGTAGAACTCCACAGGAAGCCCACCGGCTGGAGAGTTTGTTATTTACCTTGAATGCCAACACATCCAGTTCGCAATGTCCTGTCAGTGCCCAATGCTGTTTGCTTCTTGAATTGCACAAACTCCCTGCAGGCTCCCAACCAAAAGGGGTGGTTGTGGCCACTTTCCACTGCCACAAATGCCCTTTTATCAATTTTTTCACTTCTAGAGGCCCTTCACCCCAAGCCAGCATAAATCATACTTAAACCTCATCTACAGTGTGTCTGACATACCAGACTTAGAGTAACTCAGCTTTAAGCACCAGCAGCAAACCCATACTCAAAGCCAACTAAAATATCTTGGAAAGCCATAGGGATTTACAGAGTCCCCCACTCCTGCTACTCTGCTTACTGAACCAAGCTAATCAATTCAATAGAAAGCTTGGTGAAAGCTCAGTATTAAACTGTCATTTTGTCAATAAAACGTCATTTCATCAATATAATGTCCAGCTGGCAGAATGTTTTTGCATAATTAATTCTACTGATGCATTATGCAATGTAATACACAGTATTAATCAAAAAGTATTGTCAATATAAGGATCATATATAAACCCAGCTAAACCTGAGCTTTTTTTCCCCAAGATGACCCGTCAATCTAGATAGATGAGTATTTTTCTACCGAAAATACTGTTAAGAAATAGCACAGCAGGTTAAGGAAAGGTGTGTGCTGTTGAAATATTTTAAAAAGAAGATTTTTGCTCTCGGTATGATATACTTAGCAGCACAGCATCCATAGAACTGGAACTGTGATTTGTATATTACATTGCACTGGAATCACTTTCAAGTAGAGCACTGGAGAAACCAGAAAGTATGTTTCATGGACAATTCCAGAATTTCAAAATGTGATTTTTGTCTGAATCAAAACTAAACCAAATAATTTGGAAATGTCCTAAAAAAATGACAGTTTGGGGGAAAAAGTCACTTCTGGTCACTCAAAACACATTCCATTCTGATTTCTTATTTTTTTAACTTTTTAATCATCACAAAATAAATTTCAAACAAAAAAAAAAGCAATTTTGAAATTAAGAAAATCAAAAGATTCCAGTCCAAAACCAGGACCATTTCCACCTTACTGAAATGTGTTAAAAAAAAAAGTCAAAAGAAGTGTTAAAACTGACATGTTCCCATGAAAAATTTTAACAAAGCCACATTTCCTGACAGAAGGATACTTCATCTGAATAGTTTTTCAAGTTTTATTGCAGACTTTCACTCCACTGCACTGCAAGAAGCTTTTCATTACATCAGAGCATACTAAAGGCAAATCCTCCTTCCATACCTGGCCTCAGATAACACGACAGAGCTGGGAGATAGCTGCAGTGGGGCACAGCCATTGGGTTGCTGAAGTATGTCACTTTACAGCCGCGTCTACACGTGCCGGCTACTTTGAAGTAGCCCCGCCAACTTCGAAATATTACCCGCCACGTCTACACGGGGCGAGCGCTATTTCGAAGTTGACATCAACATAAGGTGGCGAGATGTTGAAGTCGTTATCCCCATCAGGGGATGGGAATAGCACCCTACTTCGACGTTCAACGTCGAAGTAGGGCACATGTAGCTGATCCGCGTCCCGCAACATCGAAAGAGCGGGGTCCGCCATGGCGGCCATCAGCTGAGGGGTTGAGAGACGCTCTCTCCAGCACCGAGCTCTATGGTCGCCGCGTGCAGTGGCCCCTTAAAGCTCCCCGCCCCCTGCCTTCCTGTGCAGGAAGCTGAGAGCGCGTGCAGGCAGCAAGCCTGCACGCCTCCCTGCAGCCCCAAGACACCCCCCCGCTGCGATGACCGCCTGCCAGCCCCCCAAGCGCCCCCAAGGCACCCCCCCAAGGGGAGCCAGGGCTCCCAGACAGACAGACAGTCTGGGAAGAGGCAGCAGGGCCCCTCCTGGACGGAGGCTGAGATCTGGGACCTGCTGGGGCTCTGGAGCGAGGAGGAGGTGCTCCAGGTAATGGGGAGCAAGAGACGGAATGCGGATGCGTTCACTCGGCTGGCCGAGGGCCTGGCCACCTGGGGTCACCCTGCTCACACTCCTGACCACGTCAGGAGTAAGGTTAAGGAGCTGCGGCAGGGTTACGCCCAGGCCCGGGATGCGGCCAGCCGATCTGGGGCCACCCCCATCACTTGCCCCTTTTACAGGGAGCTCAGGTCCCTCCTGGGCCCCCGGTACACCTCCTCCCCGCCGGCCACTCTTGACACATCGGCCGACGAGACCCAGCAGGCCCTGGAGGCGGAGTCCACCCTGGAGGCAAGCCCCGCACCCCAGGGGCCCCCCCAGGAGCCCACCCTTGGGATGCTGGAGGAGGAGGAGGGGGAATCCTCCTCCAGCGATGGGGGGCTGCACATAATCCTGCTGTCCTGGAGCTCCAGCAGGGCGTCCGCCCAGAGGTGTCCCCTGACCGTGGGAGCGGACTGTCAGGTATGTACCCCCCCGGTGCACACCCCCAGGGTTGAGGGGCAGGGACAAGAGACATGACCAGGGCCCTCCACACGCACAGATGACCATGGCCCCAAGGACAGCAGTGGCATGTCCCTCAGAAGAGTGCATCAGCCCCTGCACCCCCAGCAGGACAGTGCCATGCCCCATCCCTGGGGATGGGGGGAGCGGAACCTAGGGTCCCCCGGGGGGGAGGGGGTGGGACACCCATCAGCAGCAGCAGCATCTCCCGGGGACAGGGATGGGGAACCAGCAGCAGAGGGGTGGGGGGACAAGGGCCACGACTCAGGGGCCACACTAACGGCTGTCTCCACTCTTCTTCCCCACCCCATATTCTGCAGCTGCACCATCGGAGGGACCGGGGAGCGCCGGCGAGGTGTCTGTGGTCCCAGAGAGCCCACTGGGGCCATCGCTGCAGGCCAGCCCCTTGGCGGAGCACCAACTGGCCCCAGGGCGGGGCCGACGGCGGAGCCACCACCATCCGAGGAGGGCGACGGAACCCCAGCTGCTGGCGATCCTCCGGCGTCAGCTGGAGGTCTCGGAGCAGCGCCTGCAGGTGGACAAGTGGCAGCTGGAATTGCAAGAGCGGGCGCTGGCCTGGCACCAGGAGGCATGGGGGGCCTTTATGCGCACTTTCGAGCACATAGCGGACTACCTGGCCCCCATGCCGCACCGCCCGCCACTCTGCCCACCCTGCCCGCCGTGCCCGCCGCTCCACCCACTGCTCCACCCGCCGTCCCACCGTCTTCTGCCACACTGGAGCCTTCCGCCGAGGGGGACCTGGGGCCTGCTGACACCCGCCGGCCATACCTACCGGTTCGCCCGGCCCCCAGCCAGCCTCGGCCAGGGCTGAGGCAGAGGCGAGGGTCATGCCCGCCCACCCTGGGTGCCGGACAGTAGAGGGGTGCAGGGCCCAGGACGTGCCCCCCCCTTTGTACATATCCCCCATCATATATTTGTATATAGTTTGTGTTAGACCACTGTTCTTCTATGGTACCTGCCCCCCCATGTAAATAGTTCCCCCCTTTTGTTCTTACTCTCTCTCTATATATATTGTTAGTATTAATATAAGAGAATTCACTGTTTTTTTTTTTTTTGGTTTCAAAAACAACAGCTCCATTTTTATTTGCAAGAAAAGTTGGGGGGGGGTTTGCTCTTGGGTGCTCTGTGGTGTGGGCGTGGGGGCAAGGAGTGTTGTGGAGGATAGGGGGCTGCAGTGGGTGGCCTGTCAGTGTTCACCCCGCGGCCTCGTCGAAATGGGCCCGCAGGGCCTCCCGGACCCGGATCCCCGCGGGGTCCACCTGGCGACTGGGGGCAGCAGGTGGCTGCATGTCAGCTCTGCCAGCCTCCACAGCCCACCCCTGAAAGAAGGCCTCCCCCTTGCTCTCGACCAGGTTGTGGAGTGCGCTGCACGCGCCCATAATCTGGGGGATGTTGGTGGGGCCTGCATCAAGGTGGGTGAGGAGACACCTCCAGCGCCCTTTGAGGCGGCCAAAAGTGCGCTCAACCACCTGGCGCGCATGGTTCATGCACGTGTTGAAGCGCTCCTGGATGGCTGACAGATGGCCCATGTAAGGCTGTATGAGCCAGGGCCGGAGGGGGTACGCCGCATCTGCGACGATGCAGAGGGGCATGGTGGTGTCCCCCACAGGGATCTCCCGCTGGGGGATGTAGGTCCCTGCCTCCAGCCAGCGGCACAGGCCCAAATTCCTGAACACCCGGGTGTCGTGGGTGCTGCCAGGCCACCCAACATAAATGTGCAGGAAGCGGCTCCGGCTGTCCACCAAGGCCTGGAGGACCACAGAATGGTAGCCCTTCCCATTGAGGAAGCGTCCTCCGCTGTGCTCCGGAGCACAGATGGGGATATGGGTCCCATCCAGAGCCCCAAAGCAATTTGGGAAGCCCAGGCTGGCAAACCCCACGATGGCGGCATCTGGGTCCCCAAGCCACACGAGGCTGTGGAGGAGCAGGGTGTTGATTGCGCGGACGCCCTGTAGGGGAAGGACGTGGGAGAGCAGCAGTGAGGGGTGTGCAGGGTGTGTCTGGCCCTCCCCCCAAGGCTCCCCCCCCGTGGGTTCTCTTACCTCCATGAGGACAGCCCCGACGGTGGCCTTGCCCACGCCAAACTGCTGCCCCACGGATCGGTAGCTGTCTGGAGTGGCCAGCTTCCAGACAGTGATGCCGACCCGTTTCTCGACGCTGAGGGCACGCCACATGAAGGTGTCCTGCTGCCTCAGTGCGGGGGTGAGCCACTGGCAGAGCTCCAGGAATGTCTGCCGGCTCATGCGGAAATTCTGGAGCCAGCGGTCATTGTCCCACTCGCTGAGCACCAGCTGCTCCCACCAGTCGGTGCTCGTGGGGTAGCTCCACAGCCGGCGGCATGTGCGGCGGGGGGGCGGAGGACAGCAGGGTCTGGGGCTGCTTCCTCCTCCCCTGGGGGCAGCTCCTCCTCTGTGAATAAAAGGTGGTCAGCTGCCTCTTGCATAGCATTGAGCAGGGCAAGCACTGCTCCTGCAGGGGCGGGTGTGTGGACCTCTAGCTGCTGCTGCTGCTGCTGCTGCTGGAGGTCCATACTGCTTCGACGAGGTGTGCATGCCTGTGGCTCTGCAGACCACATGCTGTGCAGGCTGAGTGTGTCTGGGAGGGGCCCTTTAAGGGAGCGGCTTGCTGTTGCCCCGGAAGTGCTAGTCCGCCCTGTGACCCTGTCTGCAGTTGTTCCTGGCACCCTTATTTCGATGTGTGCCGCTTTGGCGTGTAGACGCTCCCCTGAAGCGCCTGCTTCGATGTGGTGCTGCCCAACGTCGATGTTGAACGTTGACGGCACCAGCCCTGGAGGACATGTAGACGCTATTCATCGAAATAGCTTATTTCAATGTCGCTACATCGAAATAAGCTATTTTGATGTAGCATATACGTGTAGACGTAGCTTACATGTAGGAAGATGAGCGGATGCATACATTTGATTGCCCACCGCTGATGTGCCACCCACACCTGCCAGTCATAGAATCACAGAATACTAGAACTGGAAGGGACCTCAAGAACTCATCAAGTCCAGTTCCCTGCCCTCACAGCAGAACCAAGCCATATTCAATATTTATCTAACCTGTTCTTTAATATCTCCAATGATGGAGATTCTACAACCCCCCCAGGCAATTTATTCCAGTGCCTAACCATCCTGACAGCTAGGACATTTTTCCTGATAATCAATCTAACCCTTCCTTGCTACAGTTTAAGCCCATTGCTTCTTGTCCTATTTTCAAAGGCTAAGGAGAATAATTTTTCTCCCTTCTCCTTGTAATACCTTTTTGGTATTTGAAAGCTACTATCGTGTCCCCTCTCAGCCCTCTCATTTCCAAACTAAACAAACTCAATTCTTTTAACCTTCTCTCACAGTTCATATTTTCTAGACCTTTAATTATTTTAGTTGCTCTTCCCTGGACCAGTCACAGTCAAGGAACACTACAAAGCTTAGCCCTGTGTTGTGCCTATCCTGGATGGGACCTCTAGGACACCCTGCAACATAAATGATAAATTATAGCCTAAAGCTACATTTTAATAAAGTTAAGGTTGCAAAGTCAAGCATTCAAAAGTGAGGAAACATTAGAATTAAGGTGGACTGTATGTATGCATTTAACACTGTTCTGTAAAAAATAGCCTGAAATCATATAATTAAAGACTATATCATAATGCTTTTGTATGTGTGATTTTCTAGGTGGTTAGAAAAGCAAACAAAAAAAAAACCACAGAAATTTCACCATGTGTAGCCACGACACCTTACTGGTTACTCGCCTTTAGATCTATCACATACACCTGCCACTGAAGGACCAGAGTAACTGATAGCTGCAGTAGGTTGTCATTCTCAATGTGCAACAACCACTGCCAGGGGAATGATGAGAAACCTTGCCAGTGGATTTAACTGCACAGATATTTGCTGACAGTAGAGAAATGGTGAGACTCAGGAAATGTGGTTCCTGTTCCCAGTTTTGGAGGTGAACATATTCTAGGGATAACAGATCTCTATGGGAAAAGAGCATTAATGATGCTGCGATGAAGGTCTGTTATAGATCAAAAGATGAAACAGATGAATCTTTCTATAAGGAAGTAACAAGATTAGCTAACACACGTGAGCGAGTATTAATGGGAAATTTTACCTTCCCTGGTATCTGATGGAAGACTTTTGTTTCAAAACATAATACAGGTTGAACCTCTCTAGTCTGGCACTTTCTCATCTGGCAACATCCATAATTCAGCATGATGTTAGTTAGCTGGATGACCTATCTTCCTACTATGATCAAACATCAATCAAGCCTACCTACCTCTGATCCATCTTCCTGTGGTCCCATAAAGTTTGTTTACAGCCACCCGTCCTGGCTGTCAGTGTTCTGTGCTGTAATGTAGCTCTAATTTAGCCCTACATGTCTTCTAAGAGCCCAGTAAGCAGTGCAAATGTTGATAATGCTGCTACACAATATTGACCTGCTGTGGTCCGGCAAATTCTGTCATTCGGTACTGGCCGAGTCCCAAGGGTGCCAGAGAAAGAGGTTCAACCTGTGCATCCTGCAAATTCTTAACATGTGAACGGGACAGTTGTCTGATTCAGAAAGCTGAGAAAACAACTAGGCGATCATCCATTTTGGATCTAGTTTTGACCAGTAAGGATGAATGAGTTGTGACTGGGAAGGTGGTTGGCAACTTGAGAGGAATTGATCATGATCTGATGGAATTCAAGATCTTTTGGAAAGAAGGGTACAAGAACAACAACAACAACAAAAAAAGTACACTAGACTTCAAAAAGGCAGATTTCCACCAATGCATAGAAACAGTAGGCAAGGTCCTATGGAAAGATCAATTCAGAAGAAAATAAGTTGAAGGGGATTGGCAGTTCCTTAAAGACATAATAGTAGTCATTCAACATCAAGCTATTCTGGTGCAGAGGAAATATAAGAAGAGCCACAGAAGGCCAATGTAGCTGCACAAGGAGCTTTTTAGCTATCAAAAAATCAAAAGAAATCTGTACTGGATGGCTACGTCTACACGTGCCACTTCTTCCGGAAGTGGCATGGTAATGAGCCACCTGGAAGATGCTAATGAGGTGCAGATGCAAATTTCCTGTGCCTCATTAGCATATGGGCACATCATTCTTAGTCCAGAAGAAGCTCTTCCGGACTCCAAAATACACATGCAGATGTGTGGCCCGCAGGGATCTTCTGGAAGGAAACCCTCCTTCTGGACGCCCCCTTTTCCCCCAAAATTTTGAGGAAGAGGGGGTTTTCAGAAGGAAGGTTTCCTTCTGGAAGATCCCTGCAGGCTGCACGTCTGCACGTGTATTTTCAAGTCTGGAAGAGATTCTTCTGGCCTCTGACTCACGTGGCCATATGCTAATGAGGCACAGGAAATTTACATCTGCACCTCTTTAGCATCTTCCAGATGGCTCATTACCATACCACTTCTGGAAGAATTAACACATGTAGACATAGCCAAAATGAAAGGAGGGGCATGTCACTGGGGAAGTATACGTGAGAATAGGCTGAGCATGTAGAGACAAAAATCAGGAAAGCCAAGGCAAGGAAAAATTTACAGCTTGCAAGGAACGATAGAGACAAAGGCAGGGGGTCTTCAGCATGTCAGACCAAAGAGAAAGAGCAAGGATGGTGTGGGTCCAGTGCTCAATGGAGATAAGTCAGCAAAGGAGGATGGGAAGGAAAAACTGCTCGATGCCTACTTTGCTTCAGTCTCCTCTCAAAAACATGTGACTGCATTACTAGGCCAGGTCCATACTAAACGGGAAGGTCAAATTAAGATATGCAACTCCACCTATAGTTTCAGAGGGCAGCTGTGTTAGTCTGCAGCTTCAAACAAGCAGTCCTGTAGCACCTGTGGCAGGGTGAGGCCAGGAGAAGGGAGGCAGGAGTAAAAACAGAGCGGAGACAGAGCTGGCAATCAAAGTGGGAGCAGCTGAGGAGCAGGCTGCCCTAAATATATTAGGGCCAGCTGATCCTACTCAGGGCTACCTTTATAAGCCCTTCTCCACGCAGGGCAAGAAGAGGGTGGTTAGGAGAGTGTGGGAGGTGAGTGAGGAGAAGGAGGACTTAGAGGAACACTAGGGACCACAAAAGAGGAAAGGTGCCTCGGCAACCCTAGGGCCTGGACTGCCCCAACTCAGGGGGGCCTGGAGCTCCACCAGAGACTTTGAGGAACTGATTAGCTGGAGGAGACAAACAAAGGAGGGGACTTGCTGCCACGGCTACCACTAGAGGAAGCAGGTACCGGGGGAATTGTCTGGGGGAAGTGGCCCAGGGAGAGGAGCTGCAGGGGCCAAGGCAAAGGGAGTTGGCCCTCACGGTTAGCGGCTGTCCAGGGTCCCTGGGCTAGAACCTGGAGCAAGTGGGTGGGGACTGGGTCCCACACCAGACTGCCCCAACAAGGGTAACGGGGATCATATGGTGAGGCCAGTAGTCTAAACAGAGGACCTGGGGCCCAGGAATGACACTGACTCAGCCACACACTGTAAAGACTAAGGCTGTATCTAGACTAGCTCCCAGCTTCGAAGGGGGCATGGCAATTAAGGTGTTGGGAGATTACTAATGAAGTGCTGCGGTGCATATGCAGCACTTCATTAGGCTAATTCTCTCCCACGGCAACTTTGAAGAGTCAGACTTTGAAGTGCTGGCTTGCGTGTAGCCACAGGCACTTCAAATGCCCGTGCTACTTCGAAAGACCTTTACTCCTCAAAATTTTGGGGAGTAAAGGCACTTTGAAGTAGCGCGGACTACACACATGCCAACACTTCGAAGTTCCCACAGGGGCAAATTAGCCTAATGAACTTCAGCATATTCACTGAAGCACTTCATTAGTAATCTCCCATCGCCCTGATTAATATGCCCCCTTTGAAGTTGGGGGCAAGTATAGACAAGCCCCCAGAGGAGTATATAAATATGAATGCACATATGGACCCTGTACGCCTGCCAGGAAAAGAGGCTGAACGTCTTCCACTTGCGCTGCCTCACGTGCATCCTTGGAATATCGTGGAAGGACAGAGTGTCCAACACTGCTGTCCTTGAGCAAGCTGGAATCCCAACTATGCACACCCTCCTCAGGCAGCGTCGGCTCCGCTGGCTTGGCCACGTCCACAGGATGAATGATGGAAGGATCCCAAAAGACATCCTGTATGGCGAGCTAGCCTCTGGCAAAAGACCTCCCGGATGCCCCCAGCTGCGCTACAAAGATGTTTGCAAGAGAGACCTCAGGGAAGTAGACATCAAGCCAGACAGCTGGGAGGAGCTGGCAGACGACCACAGCAGATTGAGGCAGGAACTATACAAGGGCCTTCAGAAGGGTGAGTTGAGGATCAAACAGGTAGCAGAGGAGAAGCGAGCCCACAGAAAGCACACCAAGGACCTGCCAGACACCCATTACACATGCAACAGATGCAGCCAGGACTGTCACTCTCGTGTGGGTCTTCACAGTCACAGCCGACGCTGCAAATGAAGATGCCAACGGAACTACGAAGGGCGCGATCCATAGTCTACGTAGACTGAAGGATGCTAATACTACTACTACTACTCCTCATATAAACACAATTACATATTTCAACATCTTTAATTAGATGGATGAGCCTGGGACCCAGCCTGTGATCATGCTGTGACCCCCCTTATGAAATGTCATACCCCCCCGAAGAGGACCTGCTCCCCACTAGCATATACCTGGCCTAAGAAATTACAGCTCTAGTTTTACTAAAAGCTTAAAAAAGCAAAAGAAGACAATAGAACCCACCATCAGGAGGCAGGCTGTGAAAGCTTAGCCCAAAGGGTTAAAGTTTAACAAAGTTATAGGCAGCTGATAACAGGGTCTTCTGATGTGAACTTCTGTCAACTTTAATTATAGGCAGCACTTGCAGCTGTGCCAATAATCAATAACGAGGAGGAGGAGGAGGAGGAGGAGGATGCTGGGTTCACTCACTTCCTCCACAGCCGCTCTGGTTCCAAAGCCAAGTAAACCCTCCTTGGTTACAGAGGCAGGAGCAAGAACTGCCCCTCTAAAATGCTGTTCCTGGGTTTGTACTTTTTATCCTAAGGAACTAATTATGCTGAATATATGTAGTGTGATTGACAGCAAAGTTTGGCTAATACTTACCCAGTGCATAGTCCTCTGACAGCAAGAGAATAGCCAGCTGCAGTTAACAGGGCTGCACCCTGGCTGCCACTTCAAATAGAGCAATTTATTTTGAAGCTAATAACGTGATCTTTAATTCTCCAGACCTTCCATAAACAAGATTGTCCTATGAATCTTCATGAGAGATGTAATTAATTCCTTTACTTTCTTGCAATCATTTCCTAAGGCAAGCCAACCCCGGTGTACAGAAAATTTAATGTGATGAAGTATACCTTTCCCTGGAAAATTATAGGTGCCACAACAACAAACTGCCACCTTCTACACAAATAAGCCAGGGAAGCAAAGAAACCACTTAGATTTATTTTATTTGTGTTTGATATTTTCAGTGTGTCTGCATTTTAAATGTATTTTAATGCAAAGGTTAATGGAGTTTTAATAAAGGGCAGATGGCTACTGTAATTGCCGAACACCCTAGCATACTCTTTTAAAAACCTCTTTAGCTGGCTAGACAGAAGTTATTAATACTCAAAAGCATTTTATAAAAAAGCATAGGTTTGGATCAAGTGAGTCTTATGTTAAATTAATTATTAAACCAAAATTGCAATCATTACATACATTTTGCAAAGAAAAATTGTATTATCAATATATTTCCCATCAAGTGCTCCTGTGAACTCCTTCTCTGTTATCTATGGCTATACTAAAGAACCGAGTGTTGACCTATCTCTTAAATATTGTTTCTTATCTAGATGTCAATTCCTTGGCCTCAAGAAATTGTTTTAACTGTAAAATTGTTTTAGGAAAATTAAATCATCCCTGTGTTTTTCATCTTTGATCTTTCTGACCTGGGCATAAGGATGTAAAACAATATTATGCAGCCTTATCACAGTCCTATGCTGTGTTATTTAAAGGGATATGGAAAGTGTTGGCAGAGTTATGTTCCATTTTCCCTTTGGGCCCTATCCTTAGCAGAGGGTTCAATGGCCAGAAAGCTAAGACAACACAGAGATGCTACCATATTTTAGGCTGAAGGAGTTCAGAGTATGCCAACTGGCAGCAGTATAAACCCTAAAACAAATGGATGTGCTACAGAATCAAAGTCAAAACAAGACCAATTTGATTCTCTAGGTCTTGGGACTCAATCCCACTCCCTTTTTAGTCAATTGGCCACATTCAGCTCTTGGTAACACTGCTCTAAATTTAGAGCAACCCCACTGAAGTCATTAAGATTATTCCAGATTTACACTCGTGTAAGAGAGAGCGAAATTTGATCCAAAGGAATTCCATCTCAGGAGCGTACCCTATACTACAGAGTTACGTTGGTATAAGCCACCTTATGTCAGCCTAGCTGTGCATGTGTCCAGGTTGAAATTTGTCTTCCCTTGATGAGAGTGCCACTGCGGGCACATTACACCAACGTACTACCCTCAGCTCCCTGAGCCATGCAGAGCCGCATCCAAAGTTGATGCAATGTAAATGTAGACACTACATATCTGTGTCAGTCCTAAAAGTCCTCCAGAAGCTGTTTCACAGTGCTTGATACCAAATATTCTCATCACAGCTGTGAACTCCACTGTTGAGGAGGCATTCGGATCAGAAGTCTCCCCTCCCTTCACTTTTATTAAATCCCCTGCAAATTTGTGAAATGTTTTTTTTTCCTGGTTGTTCAGCTTGGCAAGAATGTGTCTACCAGCTCTCCACTGTTGTGTGCAGTTGCCACACTGATCAGACCAGCCACACACTCTGACCTAGAACAAACAGGAGACATCAGATCTCCGTGGTCTGTGAGGATCAGAAGCTAGCCAGGCACAGCTCTGAACCAGCTGTAGAAATGCTGACATCTACAAATGGTGCTGGAGAAGTATAATCACTGAGGCCAGCTGAAATGCCACGTGAAAGCAAGGAGCTGCAGCAGGCATATCAGAAGCCCAGAGTAGCCAACAATCATTCCTCTGCTGAACCTCAGACCTGCTGCTTTTACAACAAGATGCATGCTGTACTCTGTGGAGATCCCACTGCCACCCTGCACACATCTGTGGCTACCACCAAGGAGCACAAGTCACAGGCCCTTGCTGTGGACAGATAGGAGGTGATGGCAAGGAGAAGGAATTGGGAGGCAGCTACTGGGTCCCACTGTGCCATCAGCCAGGGCTTGTTTCCGGCTCCACTGGAGTCTAGTCAGGCCCAGCTCTTGAGCACCAGTGAACCTGAAGCAGGGGAAAGAATCTCAGGTAAGTGTGTAAATATATTTCCTACTACATAGACAGCAACCCAACTCATCAGGACAAAGCTATTGACTTTCATTCATTCACTTTTACTGGCAGCGGTAGTGGTACAACTCAGAGAGGAAAAGTTGCTATGTGCTTTTCATTTCCCTCTAGAGTTGGGTAGAGGTGCCCTCCTGGTACTGCTTGTTAACATTCATGTGGATGTCCCTTTAAATCATCCCGAGAGATCCCTCAATGAATCTTCCATGGATGTATGCTGCAGTCGTCTCCTGAGGATTTCTAGTAACCTTGAACAGAGGGCCTGAAGGGTGAATATTGCAAACCGTATGGATAATGAAAGAGCAGTCAAGAGAATGGCACAGGAAAAGGAAAGGGAGATTCACTAAGACAAAATCAGATGCTGCTGATTCTGGTGAACATCCAGGTTCAATAATCCCAGGCTCAAATGCCATTGCAGTTGGTGGAAAACTCCAGCATTGTGCCTCCCAACAGCATTCCCCAGCATACCATGTGGCCACTGGGCACGCGTGCCTGCCCTACCACTCCACGTGAGGAGAAAACATGGATAACTACAGCTTCACAGACACTGACCCCTAAGAGCTATTGTTGATGTACGTGTATCTATATTTCTTCCTCTTTTTTATTTATGAGGTTTCTACATTCTAAGTCAAAATGCATTTTCTTTTAAATTCATCAGACTTATTTGGAGCTGCTTTCACAAGTGAATCAACCTTCTGTTTTGAAAGTTATTCATCTCTATTAGTTTACAATGCATGGTGTAGTATAATGCCCGCGGGCAGTGGAAGTGGTGGTCTTGAACATTTGCAACTCATGGGATCAGTGCCAAACAGTGTAGTCATCATAACTGCACCACCCAGTTCCTAGCAGGTTCACAGATTGCAGCAGGAGGTTGAGCACAGTGTACTACCACACATTCTATGGTTCATGGTCAAAGTGCATCTTTCAAAGCCTTCCCAAACTATGTAGCACCTTGTTGCAGCTGCCACCACTTCCACTGCCAGCAGGCATTATGCTACACCACGCATTGTAAACTACCACCACTTTTGTGCTCTGAAAACAGTCCGGTTAAACCACACACCTTCTCTCTCTCAACTGATGGGCCCATACACAAACCTACCCACCCAAGCTATTAAAAAAACAGTGCTTTGAAATATTGGCTGGAACCTTGGGTTACAGAGTAGAATAGAACAGAAATAAGTTTTATATCATTTTATGAATGGTCATTAATCAAAGTTAAATCACAAGAGAGAGTCTGATGGAATTACATATTACCTTCACCCAAATTGCTGAGGAACTAAGTATGATTAATGTTATAACAATGACACCTGGACAAATTAATAATGGGAAAGGTTCTCATTTAGATTTTACCAAATTAGGTGCTTTTCAAGCCCCCAAAGTATGGAGGGGACCTTTGGAACCCAGAATGGGAAACAATGGGACATGTCACATTATTAACCTACCCTCATGATTAATCTTTTATCCCTCCTGACGTTTATGTTGTTCCTGTGACATTCTAGTTGGAGGCCGCAGGTGTTACAGAACTGAATGATGTCAAGGCAAGAGCCAATCCCCACTGCATGTCTGTCTTCTCCTCCATTGTCCTATGTCCCTTTCCCCTGAGGGCTGCTACATTGTTCCCAGCTGAGGCGAGAGGGAACAAAGTTTGCACTTAAAAACACACCACAGGCGCTAGGAAGAGGCAGGTGCATAAGCTCCCAGGCTCTGTGTCAGAGCAGGTAGACAGAGGATTGGCATCAGGCCGCCATGGGAACCCCAAGCCCCCACAGAACCGTCCCTCACGGCTACTGTCGGCAGTGCAAGCCACACGAGCGAACCCCACACTGAGCCCACCTGGTGCTACTGCTTTGAAGCTCCCCAATCAGTGGCACTGGGAGCATTCAGAACACCTTCAGATGTTCTTAGGGTCTGGACCCCACACTCTCGGAAAACGCCTTCGTACCAGCAAAGTCTTCCCTCTCCTACTTCTCCCTGGCTAATCCACTGTTACACCAGCTCCAACTTGAGGCAAAGGAACCTGCTTCCCTTGGGGTACTAGGAAGCACTTTCTCTCGGGTCCTTGAAGGGGGTCCCTGGAGGCCAAGCGTGGGAGGACCCTGAAGTGTGGCTGACTTTGAAACCGCCGTAGGATGAAGCTGTCTCCTGTTTCTGGTCTGGGAGCAGCAGCCTGGTATGATCTAGGTTCTGCTCTGGATTGGTTAGTTCCCTGCCTATCCAATCCCCAAGTACCTGCTGTCTGGTAAAGCCCAGCTAGACGTGAGAAGGGGTAGGCTATTTTGTACGCACCTGGTCCCTATTGTTACTTAGAGCCACCTTTGGCTGATTCAGTCACCTACCTCAACCCTGCAGCCCAGAGCTAAAGCCCCACGCTGGCCCAGATTGGTTTCAGAGGATCAAAATCAATCCCACTGCAATTTAAGAAGGACCCACAAGAATGGAACTCCAGGCTGTCATACCAGGTGGCCACTGGGCACACACGCCTACCCCTACCACTCCACATGAGGAGAAAACATGGATAACTGCAGCTTCACAGACACTGACCCCTAAGAGCTATTGTTGATATGTATGGATCTACAATGTAAATCTATACTCCTTTCTCTTTTTTATTTATAAGGTTTCTACATTTTAAGTCAAAATGCATTTACTTTTAAATTCATTCACTTTCATGCCTCTCTCTTTTTTAAAGAGAATTTAAAACATTCTTGTCAGTCAAACAAAATGATTTTCTCTTGTACAAGTCCCACCTCCACAGGAAGCTGGAGTTTCAGAAGCCTCCGTCTCTAAGGAGGGCCAGCCAGGGCAATGCACAGCTCTCCTTGGAAACAAGTTCTTTTGGAAGCCCTCTTCTGAAAAAACTTATTTCGAAAGACAGAGCATGTCCACACACAAAAAAGCGGATGGAAAAATCTGGCGCCATGGAGGATTGCTCTTGCAAAAAAGGGCCGAGGGACAGCTCCACACTTTCTTTCCCCTAAAAATCTTTTGGAAAAAGGCGCTCTTCCTCATCCGGGAGCGGAAAAGGGCTGCTGGAAAAAGGACCACATTCTTCTGATTCAGTATCAAAAGAACACATTTTGTGTGTGGATGCTCTGTCAGCTTTTTTAAAAAACACAAAACAAAACAAAAAAAAAACCCTTGTTCCTTTAGATGCAACTCCTGAGGCCTGCCCGGTGCCCCCGGCTAGGGCAGGTTCTTCTTTACAAGAAGGAATTAGGAACTGCTGCGCTCTGCTCACCTAGCCTCAGCACCAAGGGTCTGATCCAACCCGAGGGGAGAACTTCCACTGATTTCAAGGGACGCTGCCTCAGGCCCAACAGGCAGGAATTACTCGCTCCAGTGAAGGGCATCGCTGAATGAGTGTCCCCTCACTGATGCTGACAGTGCGCCTTGGCCGGGATTCGCTAACGCCTGGGGCTCTGATCGCATTCTCCATCGAACCCCTTCCAATCGTGGTCTGCTCTGGTGGAATCACTCCTGGAATCAGTAACCCCAGCAGGCGAACGGGGGTGGGGCTGGGGGGGGGTCTCAGCAACCTGGGGACGGCCCGGCAGGGCACACGCCTGCCTCGGATTGAACAGCGAGGCTGCTCTAAGCTCTCCCTGCGGCGTGCGGGGACCCCACCTTGCTGCTCTGATGGCTCGTGGTGTCCGGACTTCACTGGGAGGTCTCCCGGCGCGCCCTGGCAATGCAACAGCTGGCTGCGCCTTCCCCAACCATCGCGGCGGCTGCCCAGCGGCTAGTCCTGCCGGACCCGGAAGGCCTTACAGGCCCGGAGAGAGCCAGGGTCTGGTCGCAGCCCTTAGGCCCAATACTCTGCCCCTGAGCAAGCCTCCCCTGTCCCTTCAGCCAGCCTAGGCTGCCTTGAGGCACGCCGAGCAGGATACACCTCTTGCCCTCGCTGTCCGCCCCCCATTGGACCGCTATTATCCGCGCTTCGGCTGCTCCCGGTTAGCTCCGCGGGCCATATGCAGGCAGCCGGAGGGGAGCCAAGCAGCCCAGGGAAGGGAGGGGGCAGTGTTGTGAGGAGGAGGCTGGTGATGGAGGGACATTTTGGTTTGGCGCATGAAATACCACAGAGGACAAGGCGGAGCGGGACAGGTGGTTCCAATAGATCCTTTCCACCTCTGTGTCCTTTGAGGGGAGACGGAGGCTTCGCTCATCCCTGGGATTCTATCCTACGGGGTTAGTACAACAGGGGCCAGAATGCTTCTTGATGGGGTGCGGAGACCGATCCCTGAGGCTAGTGGGTTTATTCCTTCAAGAGGTGTCCAGCTGACAGGCCTCCCCCCGCTTATTGGAAAACGGCTGCACAAGAAGCGGAGTGGGGAAGCCCAGTTTGGGTGAGGATTTGTTTCCCTTTGCACAAGCCCTGCACTGAGTCACCCAGCACTGCACTGACAGGGGCCGGAAGGAGGATGGGTCATCTTTTCTGTCACCTCTCCTCGTTTCTGCATCTCGAGATCCACGCCGCCCAGCGCGCCGGAGGGGACGCCAAGGTTGCTGCGCCGTTGAGCTGCTATTGAAAGCAATGAATCAAACCCCATCAGTTACCCTTTCAACAATCCCATAGCCCTTTGGCGCGAACGAGACAGGTTCTGCCGCCTTCCTGAGCCCCGGGGAAGTTTTCTCTGGGGTGCGGGCCGGTGAAAGGGTCTTGAAAGGAGGGCGGGAGAGAATCAAAGGAAGCAAGTCCTCGCCACCGAAATGGCAGGGCTTGTCCGCGAAGAGCTTTGCCAATTGGCGGGAGCAATCTCTCCTGTTTCCCTAAGAGTAGTGAATCGAAATATAAAGGGAGTAGAGTGGAGTTAAAATTTGTGTGCGATTTATCAGGAGACTAACCCTATTGACATGTATTTCTGCACCGCTGTTCGCCGCGCCACGAAAAGGGGTCATTTCGCCCCCCAAAAGATGTTTCTCTTTTCTCCTGCAGTACATAGCAAGCAAGAGAACAAAAGGACGGGCGATTCAAAGAGCCGATCGTCGAAGGGTCTTATCTGACTTGTGGGTGAGAAATGGTTGGTGTTAGGGCTCCGGCCGTTTGTATACAAACGTGATTTCAATAGACGTGTGGGGAGCGGGGTGATTTTAATCATTTTCTCGTTACCTGTTTGGATCCAGCCTAGGAAGGAACCCGTCTGCCAGCTGTGCGTCAAGATTCCATGCATGGAATCCGGCGTATGCTGCCGTTCCACACCCACGTGCGTGCGTTGGAATGGAGCAATTTTCTGGCAGATGTAATTTTTAGACTAGAAAAGGTTCATTGTCGTTTCCAAGAAAGAGGCGACGTAGCTGTCCAAAGAACACAGCCAGTCTGTGTGCCACATGCAAACAACGGCTCGTCTGAAGAAAGGTCAGGAAAAGGATGTTTAGTGAACTAATAAAAGATGAAATAAGGGGATATTGGGGTAATTAACGCCAAAAAGTACATGCAGTTGCTTTAGACTTCATAGATCCGATCCTGCAGTCCTGATTGTTGGCAAATCGCTCAATGCCAGCTTCCCCTGAGCAAGGATGAAGGATCAGAATCCGTAGCTAATGGGCAAGTTTCAAGTTCCTTTTCAAATTAAGCTACTGTGAAAAATGTGAATTAATCTAATAAAGAAAACTTGTCAGATTCGCTCGGCTCTGACTGAAGCATCACTCAGGGCTGCTGTCACATTAACTACTTGCATAAGATCTATAGCAAGTTTAAAATTGTGAAACTCTCCAAATCGAGCGGAAAAAGATTTCCCCACAGCTGGCCTGAGGTTCCGTTTTCAGGTAACTTACATGTATGTGCACACGGACTAATAGATATTTTGGAGCATAAGCTTTCCTGGGCAAGGATCGGCTTCATCAGATGCATGGGGGCGGGGAGGGGGTTCAGAGCAGAATTCTCCTCTGAAACATGCACCCCCACTCATGCATCTGATGAAGCGGGTCTTTGCCCAGGAAAGCTTATGCTGAAAATATGTTATTCTATAAGGTGCCACAGGACTTCTTGTTTTTGAACATACAGAGGAACTCGGCTATATCGCTGATATTTCCACAGAGTCAGCTTTTATTTTCCTTGCAGTGCTACCCTTTGTCGTATATTTACCTTACATTTTCTCCAACTACACCTCCTTTTATTTAGTACTTCCTCGGGTAATTTTATTAAAACAAAGGAACAAAGCATTTTCCCAAAATTAATCTTATTTTGTTTAACCTCAGGCTTCTTTTAAAAGGCGTTTATTGAGGAAACCTGATTTAAAAAATCAAAATAGTGTCTGCAATAAGTGATAGAAGAGGCGCTTGGTTTTCCATCGGCTCTTGTTCAGTCCTCTTTGCTCATGCGTCTGCCTGTACGATAACAGAGAACCCATGAACAGGAAGGTACGCGCTATTAACAAGGACGCAAGGTACTCGTGGTGATTCCAAATGATGCATTTAGCCAGATGTTTAAGACATATGAGAGAAGAGTAGTTAAAACCCACATTATATAGTTCTGTCTAGTATAAAATTGCATGTGCTGACCCATATATTTTAAACTGTAAACGGACTCCAGTCATTTAAAATATTGCAACGTCGATAGGACTAATTAATTGGAAATAAGAAACGAAAGAATACAATTAAACGAGAAGAGAATCATTTTCTAATTTAATAGAGGGACATTTATAAAGATCACAAGCTAAAAGGCATCGAATGATTCTATCGACATTGTGTTAAATCAGAGTCCCGACTGGAGGGTGTCCGCCGAGCGCTCCGCTACGCGTTCACTCGCGCCGCTCCGGGCCTGCTTGCCCTCCTCGGGAAAGTTATTATTTTCACATTTGCAATGAAAACGTTACAGTCTGAGCTCCCCAATTCCTTCCTCCAAGGCCCATTGATCACAGCCAGCAACGCCCGGGGAACGCTGCTAGCTGAGCGCCTTGTTGATGTTTGGGGCGCTGCTCCAGCCCTATTAGAAGGAGTTGATGTTTGCAAAGTGAAATTGTCAATAAAGCATCCCTAGCGCCTAGACAATATCTTTAAATATTGGCCTGCTTTATTAGCCCCATTTCCTCACAATAATTTATTGCAATAAAACAGACACCCAAGGTCCTCTTAAATTGTCTTTTCATAATGAATAAATTTAAACCGGCTAATTAATATATAAACTAAGCCGATTTGTCAGGTTGATTTGTATTTTAGTTAATTGTGAAAGTAATTACCACACGGGCAAATTAACAGCTTTCTGGAAATGACCAAGGCTGGGGTTTTATTTCCTTCCTGGGTGAAGAAAATTCATTTTTCCCAGCTCTTGATGTGATGAATAAAAGTCATAAATCTGGGTGATTGGTGCAGGCAGAGTCTAAATGGCTTCATATTTCATTTTAGGTTTAATAGAAATATTCATGCTCTGTTTTAATGAAATTAAATTGGAGGGGGATGGGGTGGGAGGCGAGCGGTCGGCCCTTAAAGGGGCAGCGCGCACTTTAATTTGTCTAAAGTCACGCGGCTCTGGTCGGCTGTAGGCGTTTGAATGAAACCGGCCCGGGTGGGGGCTAGGTGTGCTTTAACCCGGAGGTCTCGGGCACAGAAAACCCGCTGCTTGCCCAGGGTGAGGGAGGGGTCCGTCAAACTCGAAAGCTGCTTTGCCAAAGGATGGAAGCCGCCTCCTTCCCTCCAAGGCGAGGACGCGCGTGGGGGCTGCTGCGCGTCAACAGCTCCCTCGCTGCCTTGAATGCTACAGAGCCGGGCTGCGGCTGGGCTCCCTAAACAGGAGCCCGGCGCACCCAGATCTCCCGCTGGGGGGCGGGAGGCTTGGATCCGGCCGCCCTGCAGTGCTGTCTGTCCCGGGACCTGCTCGGCCAGGAGCTGGGAGGGAGGTTGGCGTCACGCCCCTGGACTGACACATCCCCCCTCCCCCGTGGGGTCCCACAGAGGATTCGGAGTGGGTCTTGTCTGCTTAAGAGAGTCTCCCAGCCGGCTCCGTCTTTGCTCAGCCCCCACCCCGGCAGCACGTGAGCGTGGGGCGCCTTTAAAACCTCCGCAGCTGCCTTAGGCGGAGCAGTCACAGCCGCGTTCAGGGGAGCTTCGCCCCCGCCCCACCAGGCCGGGAGACTGGCGAGCAGCAGCGCTTGAAGCGGGGCGAGGCGGACGGGTCTCCCGGCGGGTCAGCGCCGTCTGACTGGTTAAGTCAATGGCCGCCTCGGGTTTGCCACGCGGCCCATCTGCAGCCGGAGCCGCCCCTTAATGAAGCTGATCTGTGACTTGTTGATTTCCCCTGAGCAAATCCGGCTTTGATGCAGTCCCGGCGCGAGCGGTTAGCTGATGAATTGACAAAAACTAATCAGCTTTATTGGGAAACAGGTTAAGGGCAGCGGCGTGTCAATAATTCTCCGCCTGACCCGCTCATCCATTAAGAGCGGCAGGCTGGGGAGACCGAGGAGACCCTTTGCTTTTTGCACCGAAATTGCTTTCATAAACTCGCCATTATTCGCAGTCAATGCAAGCAGCTCATTTAGCGGAGACAGCCCGGGGATGTCCCATCCATCAGGGAGGTTTATGTATCATTAGCTCATTTACAGAATGTCGCAGTGTAATATGTGTTTTTGGCAATACGGCTGGCCCCGGCCTGCCGGGGGTTATTCCTTGTAGAGAACAGCGGGGCGCATTAAGTTCAGCTGGGCGGGAGGTCACTTTAATACAATAGAAGGTAACCCCCCCGGCCCGAGCTCCCAGGACAAAGCAAAGGAACGCCGGGGGGGCGGATAGAACGTTAGGCGCTCACCTTTGGAACGTTACCCCGGGCGGCTGCTGTTGTATTGTCTTTGCATAGACTGGGCCAGTGGCGCGGGGAAACTGACTTGATCTCGCTCCCCTGCATGGAGGCGCAAGCAGCTGAGGGGTTCGCCTCGAGAGCAGACCCCCCGGCTGGGCCTGGGAGGTCACCTCTCGCTCTGGGGTCAGGCCAGGCTGCTCTGTAGCTGCCCTCCTCGGCCCTTTCTTCACAAGCGCCTGGATAATCCCCTGCTCCAGCTATGAGCCTGGTGGACAGAGGAGACCCCCGCGAGGTGTCACGGAGGTGGCACGTTGTGTTAATCTCCGCCGAGATAACGCCCCCCTCCCCTCATTGTCTTCACCTGGGCCATATACTGGATCAACACAGGTGCAGGAATTCCTTTGGCCCGCCACAACCTGCCCTGCTGCAAGCGGCCGGAGGGGCAGCCCTGCCCTATCTCTTCGGCTCGGATAATGAGTGCGAGATAAAAGAGCTCCCAGGGGCAGCCGCCTCGGGCTGCAGCTCCCAGAAAACAAGCGGGCCCGCGGCGCCTTAGAGACGAGCTCATTTCTGGGCCAGGTCTGGAGCTTCTGGGTTGGAGGCCGCTGCTTCAGGGTTCGTCTGACCCAGGGGGGCTCTTTACTCCCGGTTCCCGTATCCGACCTTTCCAAAAAGAGAGACCCGCTGCAGGGCGTGTGTCTGCATCAGCAGCTTCCCCCCCCCCCCCGCACACACACAGCTGGCAGTGAGGTGTAGCTGTATATCTAGCACATGAGCACAACCTGAGCGGGGAGCTGCAGGTACGCTCCCTCGGGCGGTGCCCTCTCTTTACAGGGTCACCCCGCCCCCCCCGGGACGTTTGCAGCCTGTGAGTTGTACAGGGCCGCTTGTTTGCAACAGAAAGTCTCAGTCTGAGCGTTCCCCTTAACTCTGCGCGTTACTTAGGAAAGGGGCGGAGGGAAGGGACCCGGCCCGGGGAAGCGCTGGAACAGGCGGGCCTGTGGGGCGGGTTTTGTGCTTTCCGGGCGAGGGGCTGGACAAAAGACAGCTGAACGCCTGGCCCTTTCCCAGCTGATTTCCCAGCTGAGCTGAAGAGCTGCCACGGGGCACAGGAGACCCTTTAACGAGTCCATTAGCGAGATTATCTCGGCCTGCCGCTGCAGGGAAGCGGGGGAGGCGCCCAAACCTCCTGCGCTGGGTCCAGGAGCTCGACGCCAAGGGGAGAGCACCCTTCAAAACAAATCGGCCGGGGGCGTGTGAGCTCCTCCTGAGAGCGCCCGGGACTGGACTCAATGACCTCCGGCGGCCTAAGCCCAGGGCTCGGGAGCCGGGTTCGAATCCTGCCCACTGACCCGCGTGGCCGTGACCTGGGCCCCTGACAAGTCTGGGGCGTGACACGGGTGCCGCTGAGGGGAGGGGTAGCTGGCTGGTCGGAGCAGCGACCTGCGAAAGCCGCGGGCGTGAACTGAGTCCCCGAGGGGGCCATGGAGCGCTAGGTCCCGCTGCCAGGGCAGGGGACTGGACTTTGATACCTGAAGGTCCCTCCCAGCGTTGCGAGAGAGGGAGATCGCCGTGGTAGAAAAATTAAACCGGCCAGGTCTGCAGCTGGGCTCGCTCAGCTAGCGAGGCCCTTAATCTCAGTGTCGGGGGTGCAAGGCCTGTGTGGGGGGCTGTGATCTTCTTGTGCTATTCAACTTACCGAGTGATTCTCGCCCGGGCGCGGGCAGGAAAAGTTCTCCTTGCCCTCAGCTCTGGGAGAAGCAGCTGGAGGACAAACTGATAAACCCGGTGGGTGGTTAAAAAATCTCCTACAGGCTGGCAGGCCGCCTTAGCTCCCCCCCCCCCCGAAACCGGCCCAGGCTGCACAAGGCCCTTTGGGGGGGGGCGATGCAGGGAAAGGAAAGAAGCCCCCAAGGGGGGCCGTTCATGCGGGTTTGCCTGCCCTAAGTGGGCTGTGGCTCTTGCTAAGGAGATACCCTGAGAGATATCGCGATTGCGCGCAGGTTCCCTTTGCCCAGCCGCTGGGTCTGGCCCCTCAGCCCCGCCAACCATCCCATCCGCCGAGGGAGAAACACTGTGCGGCTGCTTGCTCTGGGGGGGACTGGCCCGAGATCCGCTGTCTGGGCCCAGCGCGCAGGTTGCTACCTTGGATTAGAGCCTGACTCGAGGAGCGGCCCCTCTCGCCCCGGGGAAGACGTGTCAGGCGCCAGGCAAGAGCCAGTCCCGCTTCCCCGGCGGTGCGCTGGGACTAGGGACACACACCGCGTCCACACGGGACGCCCCGTCTTTTCCCGGGGCAGGGCGGTTTTTGCTTGCTGGGCCGAGGTTGCCGACCACCTCCAGTCCAGGCCGGGTGTATGGGGGGGGGGGCTCAGCGACTTAACCCACAGCCACAGAGCACGTGGGGGGGGGCAGAGCCGCGAGTGGAAGGCCCCAAAATCTCTCATAGGCCAGCCCAGCGCTCCAACCACTGAGCCACCCGTCCTCCTCTCCCAGGCACTCCAGCCACGCGGGAGGCGCATATTGCATCCCTCCCCGAGGGCTACCCACGAGCAGAAACAGGTTAACCTGGGCGGGGGGTGATCAGCTGGTTTCATTGCTTGGCCTTTGGGCCCATCAATTAACGCCATCCAAATGGGCGCTGCTTGCCCCTTGCGTCTCCCGCCTGGTGCTTTAGGGAGGTGTTATTTACTGCCCCGTCTAACCGCCCGGGCTGGGCAGGGCAGGGCAGGGCAGACCCGCGTTTCGCAGCGCTGGAGACCATCACCAGAGCGTGGTGGAAAGCCCCCTTTTCTCTCCTGACGCTGTGCCCGCGCC
Organism: Carettochelys insculpta; assembly: GCF_033958435.1. Classification (NCBI taxonomy): domain Eukaryota; kingdom Metazoa; phylum Chordata; order Testudines; family Carettochelyidae; genus Carettochelys; species Carettochelys insculpta. Next base: position 262,057,750 of record NC_134138.1, read on the forward strand.
TGCAGCTGCCCATCTTTTCCCACTGGGCAAAAGGCCATAAAAGGGTCCTAGAAATTGACCCCCAGAGGCGCGAAGCAAGTGCCTGGCCCCTTCGCGACGCTGGAGACGGAGGTGCCCCGTGTCCGCATCCGCTCCGCGGCGCTGCGAGATTTCCCGGCGTGTAATTCCCCATTGCCAGAGCGGGGGTGGGGGGGTGTCTCGTTTCGAATCCCAGGGCGCAGAGCAATCCGGCCTCTGCCCCCCGACAGCCTCCCTGCTAAGGTTACAGACCGCTTGGCCAGATGGGCGAGAAGTGGAAGCCGGGGACGAGGCCAGTTCCACCGAACCAGTTTGCAGCTACGTCGGGCCAAAGGGAGCGCAAAACTGGACGAGGCGGTGACCAAAGCGGTGTCCCACGTGAGCCCAGCCCAGCCCCCGAGGCTAACGAGTTCCCGGCTTCCCGGGTGCCGTGTGCGCCTGTCAAGAGGCAAATGGCCTGGATCCGCCTTCTCGGCGCTCCCGACGGGGAATGGCCCCGTCGGAATTCAGTGGAAATTGACCTGGGGAAGCTCACAAGGGGAGCCGCCTGCCGCTGCGGGGCAGCGGGCGCCCTGCTGTGCTCCCCAACGGGGCTCGCCAATGAAGCGAAGCAAAGGAACCCACGGAGGTTTTATTGCCTCTGCGGAATCTCACCCCCAACCCGAATACCAGCCCCGGTAGCCCCGATTCGCTCCTGAGCTGCGGCTGCGCTCTTGTGAGCGCGGCCAGACCGCAGCTCGCCCCAGCGTTCGCGATGGGCATTTGGTCTACAGGGGCGTGTAATTGACCTCTGTGCTCAGGCGAACGGTCCCACCAGCTAGACAAGGGGGCGTCTACGTTCGTAACCCCCGGGAAGGGGCGAATTCACCTCGAGCGGGTGCGGCCAGCCCGCGGAGACGCCAATCTCTGGCGGGAGCCGAGCTGCTCATATTGGAGAGTCTCAGGCCGTCCTGCAGGGCTGGGTGGCCAGTGGCCTTTCGAGGGTTTGGCTGACCCGTGGCAGGGCTGTGCCGGAGCTCACACGGGAGCTCCCCCGGGCAGCCGTGCGCGGGCACAGCCGGGGGCCAGCGGGAGCGGGGTGTGGAACAGCTGGGACCCGACTGGGATGGGGGAAGCCTGCAGGCTCCGGGCTCCAGCCGGCCTCCCGGCCGTGCCAACTGCCTCCTGCCGCAGCCCCCTGGGCCGCCAGGCTCTCCCAGGCGGCGGGCGGCAGCGGACAGAAGCGTCCCTGGGCGCACAGAGCCAGCACGAGTCCCCAGGGGGAGCCCGCTCGTGCCCCCGCTGGGCTCAGCGCTTCCCTGCGGGGGGATCGGGCTGCTGCGGGCCCGTTCGCTCACCGCGGCTTGTAGCGGCTTCCGCCCACCAGCTCTCCCATCGGGGCAACAGCCGCTGGTTCTGATCCAAGCAACCGCCGCAGATCTCCCGGAGCCAGGCCCGGACGGGCCACAGCAGCTGCCCCAGCGCCGAGCTGCGCCCAGCTCTGCAGGGGGGACCAAGGGCAACTGGGGCTTCAGGTCTCGGTGGGGGACTCGGCTACCCCCAGGATCAGGCCTCTCCTGTATGTGCTGCTTCCGTGGAATCAGCGCCCCAATGGGAATGTCCCCCCTTCAGCCCTCGGGTACCTGGCGGGCGCAAAGGCAAGTCCCCCTCTGACTCCAGCGGGCACTAGGCCAGGGTCTTCGCCAGCGGGAACTGACAGGCCACGGAGGAAGAGAGGTGGGAGGCAGGCGGGGAGGGCGCGGAGAGAATCTCCCAAACAAGCTGCTCCCCCGTGGGAAGGGGGAAATGGACTCTCCGGGAGTTGGGGGGAGGCTGGGGGGACGCAGACTGAGTTTGGGAATGTGGGGGAGGGGATCTAGTGTGTACCCCCCGTCCCCGTCCCCGCCAGGTATCTGCCACCGTAACACAAACACCACACATCTAGGGGCCGGCGGCAGCTTTTACGCAGAGCGGAGGCCCATGGAAGGCTCGGGACCACCTCACCCCCCGGGTAATTTCTCCCCTTCGGCGCCGTCCGGCCTCTGGGCTTCCCTCATCCGTACTGAGCCTGCATGGGCCCCGGGGTGGCCTTTAATACTTCATAGGTCCCCAACTGGGCAATAACGGTGCCTGATTTGCAGGCGTTTGCATGCGTCTCCGAGCCATGTCATTGCCATAGAGCCAAGCAACACCCGGAGCATTAAAATATGGCCCCTAGGAGAGACAGCATATGACACAGGTGTCATGGGGGAGCGGGGCGAGTCTGCATCTTCCAAAACAGCAAGAAGTCCTGGGGCACCACATAGATCCACCGAGATTTTGGAGCATAAGCGTAAGCTTATGCTCCAAAATCTCGGTGGATCTATGAGGTGCCCCAGGACTTCTTGTTGACCGCACAAGGGGGCCGCTGTGTTTTCCAGACGAGCCCTTTGCACGCCTGTGTCTGGGATTGCCACCGCCCAGCCCCGGCCCCCGCAGCCCGGAGCCCAAGTCTGGTGCGGTTCTGCTCCTGAGCTTCACAGCCGGTGCGCTCCCGAGCGCGCTGCGCCCGGAGCCGCTTCACGGCCGCGGGTCGCTCGGGCACGGTTCGCCTTGAAGCGGCTGGCCCAGGGGCGCGGTGGGCGGGTGGGTCAGAGTCCCGCGGGGAAGGGCTGGTTCTTAGTCTTGGCCTGGAAGAGGGGGCGAGTCCTGTGTCCAGAGGGGCCTTGCAGGGCGCTGCGAGCCGAAGGGCTCCGGCTGGGGGCGCAGCGGCAGGCGGAACCGCAGGAGAGGTTCCCAGGCTGTGCCGACGCTGCTGGAAAAGGAACGGCCGATCCGAAAGGGGCTGAGGATCCCAACGCGGAGATCCGGAGGAGGAGACGCGGCCGGGGCCAGGCTGGGAACTCAGGAGCGGGCGGGGAGAGCCTGTGGGTTACCCCAGAGGGAGTGTGTCTGTGTCGGCATCTACCCGCGCACGTTGCATCCTTGCTAGGGTGTGTGAGCGCACCGCGCGTGGGAAGTGCCGACACAGCCACGCTCCCCTTCTCCTCTGAAAGGTCAAACTTGGTAACCTGTCTCCCAGCACCGCTCCGGGGGCGCGCCGCCAGCCCCCAGTTCCCCGGGGCTGCGTAGGGCGCCGCCGCCGGCTGTGCGGAGTGTCTGCCGACTGAGCTGACGAAGTGCCGTTTCTTAAGTCGACAGGACGCGTTTCCACGCGCAGCTCCGCGGGACGAAACCCCGGGCCCGGGAAAGCTCCCCAAGGGCTTGGCCGCGGGAGGGTCTGTCTACCCAGACGGGCTCCCAAGGGCTGGTGATCTCCAATAGCTACATGCACTAAGCCGAGCGGGAGGGCACAACGGATAGCTGGGGTGGGGGCGCTGGGAATGGGGGGTGTTACACTGGCGCCTCCCATCACTCTCTCCCCGACCCAACAGGGCCCCATTGTTCTGCCGCCACCCGGGGCTGCAGGGCTGGTTGGCGGATCCGGTCCAGCCTGCATCACGCCACGAGGGTTTATTAGCCCCGTACCCCGTCGCCTGTGCAGTGCCCGGCGCGGAGATGAGCGCCCCCTCCCTCCGGAGGCGCTCTGAACGGCCGGGCAAAGGCCCTTGCGCTGCCTGGGGGGTTACACAGCGGGCCAAAGCCAGGGACGTGCCCTAGGCCGCCGCAGGGCCCAGCCCGGGCAGCGCACGCGCTCTGCCCTGCCGGACACGTGCTGGTTGGGGAGCGACGCGCTCCCCCTGCCCCGCAAGGTGCTTCTGCCGCGGGCTGCGGGGAGCCTGGGCCGTGCGCTAAGAGCCGGCGCGCGACGCTGTATTGTTCCGAGGCCTCGGGCGCGCGTGCCGAGCTCGCAGGACTCCGGGGCGCGGCTCTGACCTCCGGGCCTCCCCACGAGCTCCAGCCGCAGGCGCTGCCGGGCCGCCAGGTGGCCCCCCGCTGAGAGGTGACGCAGATGTGCAATAAATAGCTGGCCCTGGACACGGGGCCGCGCCACAGCCCGAGCTGCCTTTATATGGAAAGTAACTCCCGGGCAGGTACAAAGCCGGACAATTGTCCCCAGGCCCTGCGCGAGCTTTCGAAGGGGGGGTGTTTACTTGTAGACGCCCGACCTGCCGTTCACACGCCCGTTTGCGGGGGGGGGCTGTCTCTCGGTGGCGTCCGCCTGCACCCCTGAGCCGCTCTCTCTGCCTTGCCTCTGCGGCGTGTTTGTGGAGAGAAGTCGGTCTCATAACGCGGCTGAGCACCCTGCGTTTTGGTGGCACTCCTGACTTCCTGCCGCGCGCGGGGTTATTCTTTCCAACGCGTTAAAAACCTGCGGGCAGCGCAGAGCCAGGACATATTTGGGGCGTCCAGGAAGGCTACAAAACTGGAGTTTAACACACCGCGAACCCACAGCCTGGACTTTCGGTGGAGGCGAACATCTCCGGCTTCGAGGTGGAGAGCTGAGTCCCCAGTGCTGAGGAGCAAGAGAGCCGCAATTACTCTGGGTTTTGCTCTACGTGACACAATATTTTGCATTCGGATTTTAGGAAAAAACCAGCGCTGGCGTCTCTCCTCCTACCTCCCCGTCCGGCGCGAGATTTTAACCCGATCTCGTGTTGTAAAGCAATGACCCGAATAGAGAGAGTGGAAGGCAAACGAGGGCTCTGTATTGGCATCGAATGTGTACAGAACATTGTTGCCTTTTTATTGTCACGTCGCTTGGTCGCTGATTTGTCCCTTAACAGCATCAAATCCTTACAAAATCTTGGGCTTTTATTTAACCGGCCGCAGGTGCCTTCTCGCGCTCTCACAGCACCTTGCAGTTGCTATTAATTTGGTAAATGTAGATCACCAACCAGGCTCAACAGAACCCTGGCCTGTTCCTATGCACGGCAGTGCTGGACTCGTGTTCTGAGCGCACCCCACTTGGAATCAGGCCGTGCTGTCAGGCTACGGGCCGAGCTGCATGGTCGTTGCATATCCGAAAATAAAGCGGCGCTCCTCAGCAGCGAGCTGCTGCTACAGCTCGGGCGTCTGCGGGAAAACCCTGGGACCCGATTCCTATGTTGTTGGGGTTGTTTAAAGGGTTGAAATAAATTTCACCCTGGCCCTGGGTGGGGGCCACTAAATGCACAGGTTAAATTAGAAACGCAATATAGGGATGGGTATCGCTGCAGGTGGAAAAGCAGAGCCCCTAACCCCATGCCCAGCTGAAGAGGGGGATTGCCCAGTGTGTCTGTCTAGAAGTGCTGCGTGAACTACAGACACCGTGCGAGTGTCTGAACATATTTCAGCTTTTTCCCCGTAGCCGGGCCCGTCATCCCAACAAATAACTGCTCGCCTCGGGGGTGGGGGAGAATAAACCGCCCAAATTAGCCTCTGACCTCCACCAACACGCTGCAGGCGGAGCCCGCGCGCAGCTGCAGGGGCCGGGCACACGCGTGGAGAGCCCCTCGGGCTGCCCCCGGCGCCCCCACGCGCGTTTCCGCGGCAGCCCCAGAGCCCTAAGGCGGCACTGCCGAGGGCGCCGCATCCCGCGGGGCTGCCTGTGCGCTGGGGCTGCTGCGCGCGGCGCCCGGGTCCAAGCGGGATCCTTGGAGGGGGGGCACCGGCCTTGGGGGCGGTAAATACAGACGCTTCTCAAGCCACCCCCCGCAGCCGATCACTCCCTCCCCCGCCAGCCTTTCCCTGCAACCTGCTCCAGAGGGCACCGGAGCGACGTGGGCAGGCCCCATTCCCGGAGCGTTGACAGGTGTGCCGCGGGGCCAATAGCGGCCGCCCCAGCCGAGCCCCGGCCACCAATCGCGTGGCGTCCAGCCGCGGGGCCAATGGGAGGCGGATCTGAGCCTTCAAGTGAGTAGAGTTCGGCGCGGCGGCGCTGACTCTCCGCAGAGACGTTCCGCCGCGCCTGGCCCGGCGGGGGGGAGGGTGGGGGCTGGTGCCGGTGCCGGTGCCGCGGTCGCGGTGTGTGCAGGCGGCGGCCCAGAGCCGGGCGGGGTGCAGGCTGTGCGCGGGCGGCGGGCCGGGCCGGGCCGGGCCGGGCCGGGCTGGGCCGGGCCGGTTCCTTCCAAGCTGCGGGAGGCCACTGGACCGGCGAGACACTCCGATGGAAAAATCCAAAAATTTCCGGATCGATGCGCTCCTAGCAGTCGACCCCCCGAAAGCCGCCGCCGCAGCTGCAGCGCAGACCTCCCCGCTGGCCTTGGTCACCTCCCTCGCCAGCGCCTCGGCCCACAGCAGCAGCAGCAGCAGCAGCGGCAGCCCCCCGTCCTCCTCCGAGCGCCCCAGCGGCGGCTCCGCGGACTGCCTGCGCACCGAGAGCCCCTCGCCGCCGCGGATCCTGGCCGCGCACTGCGGTCTGGTGCCCAAGCCCGGCTTCCTGAGCGGCACCGGCAGCGCCGGCAGCCACCACCACCACCACCATCACCCCTCCGCCGGCGGCATGGCCCTGGGACTGCACCAGGGGGGCGCGGGCCTCGCCACCCAGGCCGCCCTCTATGGGCACCCCATGTACAGCTATTCGGCTGCCGCTCTGGCCGGGCAGCACCCCGCTTTGTCTTACTCCTACTCCCAGGTGCAGGGGACGCACCCCTCTCACCCGGCCGCAGACCCCATCAAAATCAGTGCCGGGACTTTTCAGCTGGATCAGTGGTTACGGGCCTCCACGGCGGGCATGATCCTCCCCAAAATGCCGGACTTTAACTGTGAGTATCTGCACGGCGAGCCCTGGGCTCGGGGCGCTGGGGCTGGGGGCGAGCTGTCGGTTTCCTTTGCCCGCTCTGCGGTGCCGCAGCCAGTCCGCAGCGGCCGAGGGGCCTAGGGCCAGAACAGCCCGATCCCCTAGCCGGGCAGCTCCGGTTCCCAAGCCCCCGGCGAGCGCCCCAAAGAACGCGGCCCAGGCTTCCCCGGGCGGCTTGTGTCAGCCTAGATCGGCGGGGGCATAACAGCTCTCCCGGGGAAACTGGACTGGGTGGTTGCCGCTCCTGGTGGCCGGCATCTTAGCTCTCCGCTGGAAAATGAAAGGAAAAGGTGATCGATGGTCGGGAAACGTGACGGTGACAGTTCAGTTGTCATTCAAACTGCTCCGAGGGGGAAATTTGTCCTAGCGAATGACTGAGACCCGAATACGGGGGCGGAGGGTCGAGCCAAACGGACAGCAATTGGTTCTGCACAGCTTTTTCTATCCGGATGGAGGAGCGATCCTGCTCCTGTGTCTTACTATTACGATAGAAAGAGCGTGCGGCCCAATCCTCTGGGCTCTGTCAATTTCACCCAGCTCGGGGCTCACTCAGGTCCTGTCTCCCGGGCAAATTTCACCGACCTCGTCCTCGGGAAAGAGGTGGTAGTAATCACAGCGCGGGCGTCCGCTTAGCTGGCTCCAGCGAGCAGGCTGGGCTGTGCTAAATGTGTGTTGGCTCTCACTGACACAAGGAGGCACATCAAGGCAGTCACTTACATTTGGGCGTTTTTTAAAAGCTCTTTAAAACAAGGTATTCCTATCAAAAAGCAGACACCCCTTGGAGGGAGTGTTTCTGTATCGCGTTGTATTAAGATGTGTCGACATATCGTGCCTTCAGACAAGGCGAGTCGGTAGGTGCTGATACAGAGACGCTTCCTCTCTGGGCTTCCTCTTTTTTGAAAGGTCAACAATGGTAACCCTGGAAAACATCCCAGAAACACTGACACGTCCGACAGCAAACGTGCCTTGCTTGGGAAAGCGGGGCCTCCGCGGGGCTGGGGCTGTTTCTTCCATCTCTCTGCCTGAGTCGAGGATCGTTTTCGTAGGTGGTTAGCGCTCTGGGGGAATGACCGCTTTAACAGTGCATGGGAGGGGGTGGGTTTACTTAAATCATGCCGGGAAAGAATGACAGGTGGCTTGGGGGGTTTCTTGTTTTTGTTTGTTTTTCTTTTTTTTCCACACACTCCACTGAGAGAGAGACAAAACAGTCCCTTGTTGTGTCTGAAATGGGGTTGTTGAGAGTAGGACATTCAGGAGGAAAAATCATTAGAAAAGCTGTCCGACTTCTTGCCCTTTCCAACCAGATGTACTAGTGAATAAATAGCCAAGAGCGAAGATAATGGAGGCCTGGAAAGTCACACTGCGGTGAGAAAATCTCCTGGGCGGCACTGTTTGTGTGCCGGACACTGTCTTTTTCATCCTGGTGGTTTTAGCGGGTCTGCTCCAAATGAGGTAGCAGGGGCCGGCCCTCCCCTCGCCTTTACAGGCCCTTTAGTTTCTAGAGCACCAGCAGGAGGAGGGAATGTGCCCGCGAAGTGAGCTGCTCTAGCTGCAACGCACTGAAGACAAGTGGGTTTGCTTCTTCCATCTCCTAGAAGGAGCATAAATCTCAGCTGGGACTTGGGAGCGAGCACTGGCGGATTTCAGCTCGCCCGCCTCCAAACTGGGCTTCCCCTAGCAGCCTGCTGGAGGAGGAGGGCTCCAGCCCCTCTCTTGAGAGTTTCAACCGCCTCCTGGAAGCCGGCAACGGCGCCGCCAGTAAAACCTCTCATTCCAGGCTCCCAAACCAGGCTGGGGAATAGAGGGTTCCCACGGCCTCACCCGGGCTCCCGTCGGGTTTCGGGGCCCTTCTGGCTCCGGCTGGCCGCAGATGTGACAGGCCGGCGGGCTGAGGGATTGACCTAAAAGAAAAGCAAATAGACCTGACTGGCGAGAAACGCTTTTCTCTCGCTTGCTGGGGGACTCCGGGGTCGTCCCACCGCTGCTTCCCAGTCCGCTTTCATTCAAGCGCTCGCGGGTTGCCCAGCTGGGAACCGGGGTTGTTTAACTAAGGCAGGGGGCGGAAAAGTGAAATGAAGCAAATTGCTGTTCCCTGGCGAGGCTGAGATCACTTCACGGTGATCCCCGGCTGCCTTTCTTATCTAGCGTGTGCTGGGCCCTGGGGAAATCAAGGCGTCCCCCTTCCGTCATAAATCTCCTGGGGTGAATCTCTGTGAAATTATGTAAATGGGAAATCCGTCTCCTATTGCGTATTAACCAGATCTTCGCCACCACGCCTGGCTGGGTGCGGGATTAGCCCAGGATAATGCTTCCTTTACAGTGTCTGTAATGCTTCAGTAGTGCTGAGGGGCGGAGGCCAGTCCTGAAACTGGGGCTCCCTCTACACAGCCGCTTTAGCTTGGAAATAATCCATTTGGGAGTATCAAAACAAAAAGCAGTCAAGTAGCACTTTAAGGACTAGCAAAATAGTTTATTAGGTGAGCTTTCGTGGGACAGACCCACTTCAGACCAGAGCCAGACCAGAATAGACTCAATATTTAAGACACAGAGAACCGAAAACAGTAAGCAAGGAGGACAAATCAGAAAAAGATAATCAAGGTGAGCAAATCAGAGTGTGCGGGGGGAAGGTCAAGAATTAGACTGAGCCAAGTATGCAGACGAGCCCCTATAGTGACTCAAAGTTCCCATCACGATTTAAACCATGTGTTAATGTGCCGAATTTGAATATAAAAGCCAGCTATGCTGCTTATTCTGAAATAGTTGATTTGGAAATAACCCAGCTCCGCTCCAGGATGCAGTTTGAACAAGCACCCAGCTGCGTGGAAGCAGCGTGTCCGGACCCAGTGCCCTCCACACGGCCAAGTTACCTGGTAAAAACAGTCGCTCTGTTGAAATAACTTTGGCAGCGCCGTGAGGGCCGTGCTATTTCGAAATAAATTAAAAATGCCGGAGGAGGGGGGGAGTATTTCGATTGCTGAGAACCCCATTCCCGGAGGAAACCCGCTATTGTGAATTAGGCCATCAGGCGCTCCCACGCACTATGGAGCAGAAAGGCTGGTCTGAAATGGGGCGCTCTTTCCAAAGTCTTATTTAGAAGCAGGGCCGCGGTGCATGTGGACTGAGCTGCTCTTTGGAAACACCATTGGATACCACTCCGGCTTCTTTCCAGGCAGGGCAGCGGGGTGCTGGCACAGGGATTTCCACACAGCTGCTGCGCAGCCCAGGACCTGACCCAGCCTGTTCCTGGCTCTTTCCCCGCAGCCCTGCCGGGGTTGTCCCACGCACGGCGCGCTGGACTCCGCTGCAAGAAGGGATTTTAGCCCCGGGGGCCTGGGCCTTCGCCTTGCCGGGCGGCCCGCAGCGGAGGAGCGGTCAGCGCCGGGGAGCTTTGCAGGGCTAGGCGGAGGGCAGCGCCGGGAAGCGGGCGGGGAGGGCGCGGAGCGGGTGCAGCCGAGGGACGCTGCTCCGCCGGGGCTGATGCGCTCTTTTCTCTCCAGCCCAGGCGCAGTCCAACCTGCTGGGGAAGTGCCGGCGGCCCCGCACCGCCTTCACCAGCCAGCAGCTGCTGGAGCTGGAGCACCAGTTCAAGCTGAACAAGTACCTCTCCCGGCCCAAGCGCTTCGAGGTGGCCACGTCCCTCATGCTCACCGAGACCCAGGTGGGCGGCCGCGGCCCCGGGCGCGGGGAACCCCAGAGGCACATCCGGCTCTGGCCCCGGGGCGCGGGGTGGGGAGGTTCCCAGAGCTCTCCCGGCCGCGGCTGGGCTCCAGACCCCGGGCTCGGCTGAGCAGCGAGGGGGCCAGCCTGCGGCACAAGGGCCGCCGAACCCGTCCTCTCCCCGGGCGCTGCCTGCCCGCCGCGCACCGCCCCTCACGGCCCCGGGCGCTGTCTGCCCCCTGCGCACCGCGGGCAGCCGTGGGTCCCTTCTAACGCGCCCCCCGGGTGGTGCCCGCGGGGCTGGAGGCTGGGGCAGGGGGGCGGGCTGGGCCCGGGGGCCGAGGGCGGAGGGGGTCGGGCCCCCCGGGGGCTGCGATCCCCCCTCAGCCCCGCCCCGCCCCGCCCCGCAGGTGAAGATCTGGTTCCAGAACCGGCGCATGAAGTGGAAGCGGAGTAAGAAGGCCAAGGAGCAGGCGGCGCAGGAGGCGGAGAAGCAGAAGAGCGGCCCGGCCGGGGAGGACAAGGCGGGCGAGGAGCTGCTGCTGCCGGCCCCGGAGAAGAGCAGCGGCCGCCGGCTGCGGGAGCTCAGGGACAGCGAGCCCGAGGAGGAGGAGCAGGAGGCCGGACACTGCTGCCCCTACAGCTCCTCCGACTGCTCCGAGGGGGACGAGGAGGAGCCCCAGTCCCGCGGCAGGCACGTGGCGCCGCTGCAGCCGCCCCCCGGGCCGCCCCAGTGAGCCGGCGGGGCCCCATCTCCTGCTGCTGCTAGCCGGGCCCAGGCCTCCCAGCCCTACTGCCCAGCCCCAGGCCGGCTCCTCCGCCCGCCTGTACCCCGGCCAGACCCACCGACCCACCGGCCAGACAGACCGACCCACCGGCCCCGGCCACCGGACAGACCCACCGACCGACCCACCAGACAGACAGACCCCCACTGCCCATTCCTACCCCAACCACCAGGCAGACAGACAGACGGACCGGCGGGCGGGCAGAGAGACGGGCAGCCTGCCCCTCCTGCCCCCATCACCCCCACCCACCTTCCGGACGAACCCAAACTCCTGTGCCCACCACTGCCCCACCCCCCCAGTGACACACCTGCCCGCTGCCCCCGCCCCGCCACCCCCAGCCTGGCCGCACCCTGCACACCTGCTTTCGCTCCAGCTGTGCAGCCTTTGGTGGGGGCCATGAGCCCCAGCGTCCCGCCCAGGCCGGGGCCCAGCTAACCTCAGAGCGGCCCCTTTGCCTTCCGCCTGGGAAATACCGGCCTCCCCGCTCTTTGGCCTCAGCGCTGCGGCGGCGGGGAGCTGAGCGGAGCGGAGCGGAGAAGCCAGGCCTGGAAGGACCGAGGTGAGCAGCTTTGGGTCCGGGTGGGTCTTCGGCTCCAGGCGGCCAATCGCAACAAGAAATCCCGGGGCACCTTGCGGGCTCACAAGTGTTTTGGGGCATCAGCTTTGGTGGGAAAACACCTGTGAGCCCGTCACGCGCGTGTCCCGGGGGGTGAGGAAATTCCAGGGGGGCTCAGGGCAACCCCGCCCCCCCCCACCCGAAGAAAAAGCCGCTCCTGGCTTCTGGCTCTCAGCCCCGGCCGCTTCACTCGGGCAGCCCTGTGCGGCGGGGCGGCCCGCAAAGGCCCCCCTGGAGCGAGCCGCCTCCTGCGAAGGTGAGTGAGTGCGGGGTTAGCTGAGGGGCTGTGAGGGGGAGGGGAGGTTGGTGCCCCGCAGGCGGGAGCCGGGAGCCGGGAGCCGGGCGGGAGAGTTTCTCAGAATTCACAAGCCAGAGAGGTTGGGACGCCCCGTCCATCAGGCGCCCCAGGGCGTCTTGTTGCCTTTGCAGATCCAGCCTACCAGGGCTCCCCCCGCTCCCGCTCCCGCTCCCTCCGCGGCGCTCAGAGACGTTTTAAACGCTCCACCCCCACCCCCCCTTCCGCCGGGTGTCGGGAATGTTTTGTGCTTATTCTCCAGCTGGACGCCTGGTTGGCACGCGCCCGAGCCCCGCTGGGACGCTCCAGACTGGCCTGTCTTTATTTTTGTATGTGGTATTTATAAAAGGCCCCTCCGCCTGTGCATGCTGTTATCCCCCGGCTTCTCCAGCGCCCCGCGCCGTGGAAAATAAACAACCTTTTGTACGCAGCCCTCTGTGCAGCGTTTGTCCGGGGAAGGGGCTGCCGGGGCGGGGGGGCGGGGACCTGACTTTCCAGCGCGCCCGGGGTAACTGCCCCTTGGCGCGACCCGATCAGTCCGTTTGGCTCGGGGGGACGAGCGGAACCAGACCGCGCCCTGAGCCCGGTCCCTGCTTGCTGGGGCTGGGCGGGAGCCCGGTTTATGGTGGGATGCAGTTTCCTACGGAGGCTTTTTGCCAGATTGCCGCTAAACACTGGCAGGCGCTTTGCCGGGGCACCCACGCTCGTCTCCCCACGCGCGTCTCCGCCCAGCAGCCCCTTTGCTCCGTAGCGGGCCACCGCAGCTCCTGCGTGAACCTTTCTCAAAGCCGCGGAAGGAAGCAGCGCTCAGGCAGCGGCTCGACCCCTGCGGAAAGGCGGGGTTAGGTGCTGAGCGCTGGGGGGACGGACCCGCCTCGGCTCCAGCCCGGAGCGCCCCAGGCACCGGGACTTCCCAGAGCCGGGGGTGGATTTCCCAGCGCGGCGCCTCATGTGTGTGAAACAAAGCAGCCGCCAAGCGGCACGTTAGGGGCCGACTCAGCGGTTCAGCGGCCGATAGGGAATTAATCGGATTTATTTAAAAAGAATAAATAAATTCTCGTGTTGCTCTTTAACGCGCGACCTGCTGCGGGGTTCGATGCGTCCGAGCCCAGCCTCGCTTGGAAACAAATATTCTCCCGCTGGCGGATCCCCGGGGCGGCGCAGCTCCGGATTCCCCCGCTGCCCCGTGGCGCGGGGCCCCCTGCGACCGGACGCTGCTCCCGGGGGTTTCCTTTGCAGCGCCGGGGCAGGGGCGAGGCTCGGGCGGCGGCTGCCCGCCCCCTCCCTGGCCGTACGTGACTCCTGCGCCCTCCCCCCCACCGCGCTCCGCAGTGGGGCTCCGAGGAGGAGCGGCGCAGCCCCTCGCCCCCGGGCTGGGCGGGGCACGCGCCCTCCCGACCGAGGCTGCGGCGCTGGCTCCCGGGTCTCCGGCCAGAGCGAGTCTGTTCCCCGCCGGTGCCGGGGCTGGAGCAGGGCAGGGGAGCGGCCCTTGGGGGAGATCCCGGCCCCCGCCAGCGCCGGGTGCAGGACAGAGCCGCGGGGACCGGCGGTAGCGAACCGCCCCGGGTCAGTTCCCCGCCGGCCAGTCCGGCTCTGGCCCGGGCTGTGCCGCCGCAGAGCAGCTCCCGGGGCGGGCTGCGGGGCAGGCCGGGCGGCGCAGAGCAAAGGGGCGCAGTAGGCCGCGCTGTGCAGAGGCACCCTCTCAACATGCACATCAACGCTCATTTGCATAGGCCCTGGCCGGCGGAGGCTGCTGCCGGCAGAACAAGGTGGGTCAGCCGCGACAGCCCCTTCTGGGCAGCCTCCTGCCCACCCGGCGCACGCCGCTTTCCCTGCCGGCAGCAGCCCCTGCCCGGCGGCCCACGTGCCAACGAGCAGCCATGTGCACGGTGGATTCCTGCCCTTTGCCTCCTGCAGCCCGGTGGGGGAACCGCAGCCTCCCCTAGCGGCGTCTCCTGCCAAGGGAGCCCAGGCGGGGTTTCTTTCGCAGCCAGGGGAGAGCCGGAGGCGGAGCCGGGGGCCTGGGCATCCCAGCGGCCTCCCTTCCGCCTCCCAGCAAACCCGCCGGGGTGTCCGGGCCTCCAGGCTGCCGGTTGCTGAACTACTCCCGCTCGTGGCCTTTCTGCTGCTTGGTGCTGCTTCTGCAGGGACTCCCCGGGGTGGCATTTCACCCCCCTCGCCGAGCCGCTGTCACCGACCCATCAGGGCTGCCGGCAGGAGGAGCCACTCAACCATGGAGAGTCCCCGCTGCCGCCCCCCTTTTAAAGGAGGATTTGGGTCTGGAGACCCGCGCGCACCTTGCTGACCAGACTGCTCCGAGCCCTGTAAATTCCTTCGCTAAAGCGCCGGCCGGGGGAGATTGTTACTGCTGATCAGAAAACCACTCTGAGGTCCCTGAGCAACTCAGGTGCTGCTCCCGCGAAATGGGATCTCCACAGCACATCCTGTGTGGGGGTTTGGCACCTCTCCCCTGCACTGGAGGGGCTTAGAAGAAGCATCAGCCTCTTGGAGATATGCATCTCCTGGAACTGGAAGGGACTTCAGGAGGTCATCTAGGCCAGTCCCCTGCCCTGTTGGCAGTACCAAGCACCATCCCTGACATCTATTTGCCCCAGTCTCTGAATGGCCTCCTCAAGGGATGAGCTCACAACTCTGGGTTTAGCAGGCTAGTGGGCTAACCACGGAGCTACCCCTCCCATGTAGATTAGAACGCTGGTCAATGCACAAGCTCCTTCCAGCTAACTAGGAAAGCCGTTTAATGGGCCACAGCCTCGAGAATAGGGCTTCAGTTTGCACGTGCATTGCACAGCGGTTTCTGTGCTCCACACAGGGAGATTTACAGCATTCAGAGGCCCGCAGGATTTTGGACTAACTACTTTCATTTTATAGGCAACAGATAAATAGCTGTGAGCCTGTGCCTGTATACAGCAGCAGGCACAGCCCGGGCCATAAGGGGGAAAAGAACCAAGTCTGCTCCTCCACCCTGTAGTGGAGTTCAGGGGTCCCCACGCACTGCCCCTCATCTGCAGCCAGGAATGTCTCTCCCTCAGCAGCTAGAACAGGAAGTTTGTTAGGGGCCAGAGACCCCAGGCAGTGCAGAGGTGTCTGCAGCAGTCAGTCAGTCATTCCAATCCATCTAGGGGAGAGGAGGCCCGAGGGGTGCCCTATCTGGGGTCTAACCTCCCCTCAGCACAGGCTAGCTCCTTCCAACCCCCCCCAGCTTCCAGCTGCCCCTCTGAGTCAAAACCCAGCTCGGCTCCTCCTGCTTTTTGTTCAGGGACAGAGGTGTTACCTGCCATCTTAGGCTAGGGCCAGGAGGTGGGTCATCCTTAGCCTGTGGGAGCTGCTCGGCCTGTCACTCACATCCCCCACCCCAGGAAGACTATAGTTGTCCAAAACAGCAATTAGCAGCAGAATTTGCCTCTGTGGCTAAAAACCCAAAGCAACAAAAACTTCATACGTGACAGACGCCCAGCCCAGCATGAGGAGTCCATGCGGTTTAGCCTATGGAAGTTCCCAGCCACAGGATATTAATTTATAGTTAAATATGTGATAATTAGACAGGAAAATAAACCTGGTTGTGGCAGAAATTGACTGTTTGCCTAAGAGGTGTGTGTCCAAATGTGTTCCAAGAGTATAAAAAATGGCCTAGCAGGCTAAGGCAGCTATTCATGGGCTGGGTATCAAAGCCCTGCCGGTGTAATGTGTCTTGCTCAATAAAACTAATCTCTTGAAAACCCCAGCGGCTCACAAGACTACCCTCAGCAGGCCAGGCACAAGGGCACGTATGTTTTTCTGCTTCAGTTTTTATGGATGGATTAAAGTTTATTTTCCATAATAGGGCACCTAATAAACCCCAGAAAGCTCTGTCAGGCTTACAGCTGGTGGCCTCGTTGAACACTTTCACTTCATAAATCATTTTACAGCTTGCCAGGTGTTTCTGAAACTGGAGTGGGGGTGGGTTAAACCCACCTAACATATGCAGCTAAGGGCTTTAGCAGGTGCCTGGATTTGCACTGGCACTTGGGTGGGGAGGGGGGGTCATTTGCTTCCCCACGCAATCAGTGGCTTCTCTTAGACCCCCTCCCCAATCCTGCTGAGCCCCGACCCTCAGCCCCAGGGCAGGGTGACACACACCCCAGAGCCATTCACAAGCATGCCACGCGCAGCTCCCCTTTCGCCTTAGAGGGCTGCAGGCCGGAGCAGGCAGCCACAAACCCACCAGCGCCAAGCCCAGCAGTGGCTGCCCCAGGTCACTCGGTGCTAATGCCACTGGCAGCCTGGGCCTGGCCAATTTCCACAAGCCTGAGGTGCCCATGTTGCACTCCCTGGTCCTGTGCACCCCACTGCAGAAGGGGCAGGCCAGCTCCTGAGGCACTGCAGTGCAGCACCCCCCCCCCACACCAACTGGGCACAGAGGCCCACGTTCCCTTTCTGCTCCACCTCTGCGGTTATTTCACCATTGCAATGCAGCTGGAGTCCAACCCCCACAAGCATGGGCTGCTCAGGCCTAGGGGTGCCTATTTGCTTGCACGCATTCCTGAGGGGTCATCGCCTGACACAATCAGTAATCAAAGATTAAACTTTAATCCTTAGTGACTCCAGCACTGCCAGGTTGGTGACCATCCTCTGGGCCTGAGCTGCTGCAGAGCCTGGGGAAATATGCCACCAGGGTCTCCAGTTGGCTCTTCAGGGCCATCTGGCAAATTCACACATCCCCCAAAGCCTGAGGTTTTCCACTCTGCTTGTGAAGTCAGCTCCCCTTCAGGCTGCTAGACCTACGGTCCTGCAGCACAGGGCCAGCCAGGCACAGACACATGCAGCCTCTGGGCATGCCCCTTTCTGGTTTTATTTTCATGTTTCCACCAGTCACACCATCTAAGACAGGGTAGGCAATGAGATTTAAAATTTTCATTGCTCTACTTGCGAGGCAGTGAGTTCGAACAAAGCCCTTTCATGGAAATTTTATTTTAACAACATGGTGTAGGTATGGATGTCATTAACCTACAATTTTGTACAAATTAAGTGCTATAACAAAAGAGTGAAAATCAGCTCCATATGTTTAGGGAAATCTGCTAAAAGTCTTCGAAGTGGGCAACAATATACATAATCTGTACCATCCTACCCTGAAACCTATGTGAACAATGTACTTTATCTGTTATAGGAATATGAATTAGTTTGGAAGTTCCAATTTTTATGTGTAGCACACTGTAAAAGTTTATTATGTATCTCTTGTTTTCACCTAGTTCTCAGAAAGACATTTGAATACATTTAATCTTTTACTCCTTTCCGTTTAAGCTTAAGGGATCACAACTTAGGCACCAGGCCTGCGTTTGGATTTGTGCAGCCCCTTATACCTGTGTGGAGTCCTGTGGAGGACTACTTCCTTTAATTCAGTTTCAGGGTTGAGGCCTTACTTTGTGGAGGAGACATAGATTAGATCATAGGTTCTCTGTGTAGGGGTTGTGACACTCAAGGCATGTCAACACATAGTGGGGGATTGGTGATGGGTTGGTTAAGCCCTCAGGAATCGATTTAGCAGGTCTAGAGAAGACCTGCTAAAATGATCACTGATCGCGCTCTGGTGGACTCTGGTACTCTGTCAGAATGAAAACTATGAGGAAAGTCAATGGTAGAGTTTCTTCCTTTGACCCCTGCAGTGGAGACCCCATGGTTAGAACTGCCATCAGGGGAGCAAAGAGGCCTGGCGAGTCAAAAGGACCTGAGGATCCCAGCTGCGGTTGCAGTTGTGATGGAACTTCAGAAGTAGCCCTCAGAGCCCCCGTCCCTTTAAATTGCTGCTGGAGTGCCAAGGATGTGTGGGTGTATACTGCAGTCTGGCAGTGCTGAGGTTCTGGGTGTACATCGCCCTATCCCTTCTGCCTGAGGCCCTGCCCCTTCCAGGAAGCATGGGGCTCCCCACACCCACCACCCACCCACACTTTGCCCAAGGGCCTGATGAGGCTCTCAGGGCCCCTCCACTGGTAACATAACTTAAGGTATGTTGACTCCAGGTACAGTATTCACATAAGTCAGCTTTGCCCCATAGTCTGTGCTACTCTTGCCCCTTCCATATGGCTAAGCCCGGAGGTACTGATGAAGTAGATCCATCATCTAGGGAAATAAGCATCCAGGGAGTTGTGTTAACGATCAGGAACCTGCTTGCCTGGGCGACCTAAGAGGCCTTTCCCACCTCTGAGTTCTGTGACCGCATGATGAGCCGCCTGCAAAGATAACGCTTGCAGTGTCATCAGCCCCCATTTGCAGTAGCCGTGGTGAAGTTAAAGAAGTGAAATGTTTTATTAACACTCACAAAGGAAAAGCAAAGTAAAAATGGGACCAAATCTATTGTTAATGCCTCATTTGTGCATAGTTGTTGCTTCACATGTGGTATCTCTTTGGATTGCTTTTGGAATTCCTATGGTAGTGTGTCACAGGTGCTTGGCAAGGGGATAAGGAGCCCTTCACCTAGAGGCCACAGGTCGAGTTCCTGCTCTAGCTGGTAGTGCAGGAATGTAGCCATTTGATAGTCAGTCAAAAGCTTATGTGATATCAGTTATGGTGGTTTTAGTCTAGTTTGTTTATTTTTAAAACAAGTCAGTGCTATTTTATAACTGTTAATGAGTGATTACGTATGTTTGCCTGCAGTGTCACTAACCTTAATCACTGTCCTTTTGCCAGGAATAGTCAAGAAAGGAATCAAAGAAGTTAAATCCTATGACAGCATCTCAGAGTAGAACTTATGAACTTCCTCTGAAGTTCATATGAATCTATATGGACTGGATCTGGAAGGCTACCAAGGGCAGTGAGATCCAGATGCAGGACCCTGCGATGAGAATGCTCTAGTTTAACCTTTCTATCCAAGCATGAAAGCTGTAATGGGACACAGGTGTCCCTCTCCGACGGCCTGATCCACAGTCCGTGGAAGCCCACTGACTTTAAGTGTGTACATAATGGGTCTCAGAGCACTGCTCTCCCTTCTCTTCTTACAGCAGAAAAATCTCCCTTCTCTCCTCAGCCTGGCCGAGCAGCCTTGGGGCAGGGAGCGCTGCCCCTCTTGTTAGCATCTCTGTTAACCCCTGAAGCTCAGTGTTCCAAACCACTTTACAGATTTATAGATAATCCCATAATTAAACATGCGCATGGCAGCAGCCAGCTTTTCACGTGCAGCATCTTAAAGGGTGGAGAAAGGTACTGTAAGTTGTCTGGGGGTATCACCCCTCATGACACCATTTTCAAAATAACTGCGAGTTGGTGAAATCTGGACCATTTCAACAGGCATAAAGGGAAACAAGAAGGCTTTTTATAAATATATTAGAAACAAGGGGAAGACCAGGGACAGGGTAGGGCCATTGCTCAGTGAGGAGGGAGAAACAGTAACAGGGAACTTGGAAATGGCAGAGATGCTTAATGACTTCTTTGTTTCGGTCTTCACTAAGAAGTCTGATGAAGGAATGCCCACCACACTGAATGCTAGTGGGAAAGGGGTAGGGTTAGAAGTTGAAATAAAAAAAGAGCAAGTTAAAAATCACTTAGGAAAATTAGATGTCTGCAAGTCACCAGACATGAAATGCACCAGATGAAATGCATCCTAGAATACTCAAGGAGCTGATAGAGGAGGTATCTGAGCCTTTATCTATCATCTTTGGAAAATCATGGGAGACAGGAGAGATTCCAGAAGACTGGAAAAGGGCAAATATAGTGCCCATCTATAAAAAGGGGAATAAGAATAACCCAGGAAACTACAGGCCAGTCAGCTTAACTTCAGTGCCAGGAAAGATAATGGAGCAGGTAATTAAAGAAATCATCTGCAAGCACTTGGAAGGTGGTAAGGTAATAGGAAACAGCCAGCATGGGTTTGTAAAGAATAAATCTTGTCAAACTAATCTGATAGCTTTCTTTGATAGGATAACGAGCCCTGTGGATAGGGGAGAAGCAGTAGATGTGGTATACCTAGACTTTAGTAAAGCATTTGATACGGTCTCTCATGATATTCTTATCAAAAAACTAGGCAAATACAATGTAGATGAGGCTACTATAAGGTGGGTGCATAACTGGCTGGATAATCATGCCCAGAGTAGTTCTTAATGGCTCTCAATGCTGCTGGAAAAGTATAAAAAGTGGGGTTCTGCAGGGGTCTGTGTAAGGAGCGGTTCTGTTCAATGTCTTCATCAATGATTGAGATATTGGCATAGAAAGTACACTTATTAAGTTTGCAGATGGTACCAAATTGGGAGGGGTTGCAACTGCTTTGGAGGATAGGGTCATAATTCAAAATGATCTGGATAAATTGGAGAGATGGTCTGAGGTAAACAGATGAAGTTTAATAAGGACAAATGCAAAGTGCTCCTCTTGGGAAGGAACAGTCAGTTTCACACATACAGAATGGGGAGAGATTGTCTAGGAACGAGTACAGCAGAAAGGGATCTAGGGATTATAATGGACCACAAACTAAATATGAATCAACAGTGTGATGCTGTTGCAAAAACAGCAAACATGATTCTGGGATGCATTAACAGGTGTGTTGTGAACAAGACATGAGAAGTCATTCTTCTGCTCTACTCTGCGCTGGTTACGCCTCAGCTGGAGTATTTGTCCAGTTCTGGGCACAGCAGTTCAAAAAAGATGTGGAGAAACTAGAGAGGGTCCAGAGAAGAGCGACAAGAATGATTAAAGGTCCAGAGAATGTGAACTATGAAAAAAGTTGAAATAATTGGGCTTGTTTAGTTTGGAAAAGAGAAGATTGAGGGGAGACATGATAGCGGTTTTCGGGTATCTAAAAGGGAGTCATAAGGAGGAAGGAGAAAACTTGTTCTTCTTGGCCTCTGAGGATAGAACAAGAGGCAATGGACTTAAACAGCAGCAAGGGAGGTTTAGGTTGGATATTAGGAAAAAGTTCCTAACTGTCAGGGTGATCAAACACTGGAATAAATTGCCAAGGGAGGTTGTGGAGTCTCCATCGCTGGAGATATTTAAGAACAGGTTAGATAGATATCTATCAGGGATGGTTTAGATAGTACTTGGTCCTGCCATTGGGGCAGGGGGCTGGACTCAATGGTCTCTCGAGGTCCCTTCCAGTCCTAGTGTTCTATGATTCTATGATTCTATTATTGTTCTTCGTAAGTGTGTGTATTTAGCCTTGTCTCAGGCTGGCAGGTGCCTAACAGCCCTGTCCAATCACCCTTTCAGTTTGGTGATCGAATTTCAACCTGACAGCCTGGGGAATCCCCACCAGCACATCATTGATTTTAATCCCACTTTGTTAACTCAGTTACTATGAGAGTTTGAGTAAGTCTTTTAACCTCTGTCATGGTTTCCATTTCTGCAAGGTGGAGATACTTCTTGTTCACCTATGTTGAGTGCTTTGAGAGCCGCACATACAGGCAATAAAGTGGAAAGTGTTAATATTAGAGTTGATATGGAAGGAACTGGTAAGTGGTTTAAGGTTAGACTGTGTAACTACTCCATGAAGCCTCCAGAGGTTCTATGCCAATCCCAAGCCCGGATAAAAGAGGAGGGTTGGTCAGATGCATGGATGTGCTGATTGGGAAAAATTGATACAAATGAAATCCGATGCCAGTACTTCTCCCTTCTCCTTGCAACCCTCTTCTAGGTACTTAAAAACCACTATCATATCCCCTCTAAGTCTTCTCTTTTCTAAATTAAACAAGCCCAGTTCTTTCAGTCTTCCCTCATAGCTCATGTTCTCCAGATTTTTAATCATTCTTGTTGCTCTTCTCTGGACCTTCTCCAATTTCTCTACATCTTTTTTTGAAATGTGGTGCCCAGAACTGGACACAATATTCCAGTAGAGGCCTAATGAGCACTGAGTAGAGCAGAAGAATGATTGCTCATGTCTTGCTCTCAATACTTCTGTTAATGCAGCCCAGAATCATGTTTGCTTTTTTTGCAACAGCATCACACTGTTGACTTATATTTAGCTTGTGGTCCACTGTGACTCCTAAATCCCTTTCTGTGGTAGTCCTTAGACAGTTGCTTCCCATTTTGTATGTATGAAGCTGATTGTTCCTTCCTAAGTGGATTACTTTGCATTTGTCTTTATTAAACTTCATACTGTTCACCTCAGACTGTTTCTCCAATTTGTCCAGATCATTTTGAATTCTGAACCCATCCTCCAAAGCAGTTACAACCTCTCCCAGCTTGGTATCATCTGCAAACTTAATGAGCCTACTCTCTATGCTGATATCTAAATAGTTGATGAAGATATGAACAGAACGGCTACGTCTACACGTGCAGCCAACATCGAAATAGCTTATTTCGATGTTGCGACATCAAAATAGTCTATTTCGATGAATAACGTCTACACGTCCTCCAGGGCCGGCAACGTCGATGTTCAACTTCGACGTTGCTCAGCCCAACATCGAAATAGGCGCAGCGAGGGAACGTCTACATGTCAAAGTAGCACACAGCGAAATAGGGATGCCAGGCACAGCTGCAGACAGGGTCACAGGGCGGACTCAACAGCAAGCCGCTCCCTTAAAGGGCCCCTCCCAGACACAGTTGCACTAAACAACACAAGATACACAGAGCTGACAACTGGTTGCAGACCCTGTGCCTGCAGCATAGATCCCCAGCTGCCGCAGAAGCAGCCAGAAGCCCTGGGCTAAGGGCTGCTGCCCACGGTGACCATAGAGCCCCGCAGGGGCTGGAGAGAGAGTATCTCTCAACCCCCCAGCTGATGGCCGCCATGGAGGACCCAGCAA
The DNA here is from genome assembly GCF_033958435.1 of Carettochelys insculpta. NCBI lineage: Eukaryota > Metazoa > Chordata > Testudines > Carettochelyidae > Carettochelys > Carettochelys insculpta. The sequence continues at coordinate 262,080,524 of NC_134138.1, forward strand.
TTTCGACGTTGCGGGACGTGGATCATCTACATGGTCCCTACTTCGACGTTGAACGTCGAAGTAGGGCGCTATTCCTATCTCCTCATGAGGTTAGCGACTTCGACGTCTCGCCGCCTAATGTCGAAGTTAACTTCGAAATAGCGCCCGACGCGTGTAGACGCGACAGGCGCTATTTCGAAGTTGGTGCCGCTACTTCGAAGTAGCGTGCACGTGTAGACGCAGCTAACAAGTCCCAAAACAGACCCCTAGGGAACCCCATTTGTTATGCCCTTCCAGCATGACTGCGAACCATTAACAACTACTCTCTGATAAAGGTTAGCCAGCCATTTATGCACCCACCTTATAGTAGCCCCTTCTGAGTTCCCAAAATTCACTCCCATCCCAAGCTATTCTTAGGCATTCTTAGCCCTCAAGATAACTGTAGTAATTTAAGCAGGAAAAAAAGGTAATTCCAAAGTTAGACTAGGAAAATAACGGTTAGATGCTTTTTCCATTATTAGCTTGCAAGCCAGCTTTATTTTCTAGAGTGATGATATAAGCTGCTGGTTTATAATACAGAAATGGCCTTGTCATCATCTGCGCTTTCCCCTCTTTCAGCTTTCTTTATCTGACCCTCTTCTAAGTAGACTCAGCTCTCCTCCCACCCAACACAAAATGGAGCTAACGTGCCATTTGTTGCCATCACATGGTTTATTCCACCTGAGTGTTCCAACCCTTTTCCCACCTTGTCGTCTGTCTTGACTATTTAGATTGTGAGCTCTATGTGGCACAGAATGTCTGCTGTGTTGTTTGTACAGTGCCTATAACAATGGGCCCCAGTCTTCGGTTAGACCTTAGGCACTACTATAATAATGATAGTAGCAGGCAGTCCTTGCCCTGAAGAACTTTTTGAGTAAGCAGATAAAACAAGCAAAGGAAGAATTAGCACCATTTTATAGATGGGGAACTGAGAGTAGAAGTAACTTGCCCAAGATGACACAGGAAGGATGTGGGAGAGCCAGGAATTCAACACAGGACCTGTGTCCCAGTCAAGCATCTTAAACACGAACCCTATCTATGATGAGTCGTCATATTAAGCAATATCTGAATATGGACTTCGAAGATGAAGGGTGAAAATAGATATTTTTCAATTGTGTGTCTGTGTATACATATAAAAAATTCTTTCACATCAGGCATTCTCTCATCCAGAACTCTCAAATAACTGGCATTTCAACCACAAGTACATTTTAGTTACATTTCCCATAAGTACAGTAGAGTGAAAGTAAATACAAATAAATACAGAAAATACAATATAAGTTTACAGTGTGCAATAGCACTGTTGTTGGTAAATAAAGTACTCTGCTTATATTTTTATTTGTTTGCTAATATCTAATCTTATTTTTCTTTAGTGTTATGCATCGCTAGATGTACCTCTCTATTATCCAGAATATTTGAATATCCGTCAACTTCTTGGTCTTAGGCTGCTGGATATGAAAGCGTTTTCTGTATACACATGCACTGTCTTACAGCATCATCAACAACCATGGGCTCAGCACCCATTTGCTCTCTCTCTAGGTGTGTGATAAAGACACTCGGCGATATCAGATCTCCTTGTCTCATACTTCTACTTTTTCTAAATCAACTTCCCAACTCCCCACATGGTCTCACTGCTGCCTCCGCTTTGTCATTGATATCCTTCAACAACCGTATCAGTCTGCTATCCACTCCATACGATTCCAACACCATCCAAGTCACTTTCTGATCTATACTATCAAATGCCTTCTGAAAATCGATGAAGCAATTGTAGATGTTCTTTTGTTGCACTTTCTCCACTATCAGTCTTAGTGCCAATATCTGCTGTATGGTACTTCTTTCTTGTGTATTGTCACTAGCACAGATCTTGTCCATTCCTTAGGCGCCTTCCCTTCTTTCCTTGCTATATTACATAGTCAGTGTATTTCCTGAATCATACTTTCTCCACTGTATTTGATCATCTCCCGTGATCTTATCATTTACAGAGCTCTTGTTCTGCTTTAGTTGTTTCACTGATCTTTCTACTTCCTCCTTCAAAATATTGGTCTTGCTCTTGGTGCTAGGCAATGATATCTCTTTCAGTTCTTTGATCAGTCTCTCTGGGACACAAGAGTTCAACTGTGCTTTGCACAGATCAGTGCAATAACTCGTTCATTGCTGCACAACCTTCTCCTGGTTCATGGGCACCTTGTCGTTCCCATCTTTGATCACCATCTTCTTCAGATGCCACTTCCTATTAATATTCCTGATCATCTTACACACCTCCCTGGTCTTACACTTGAAGTAATACCTCTCTGTGGCTACGTGTACACGGAGATGCTACATCGAAATAGCTTATTTCGATGTGGCGAAATCGAAATAAGCTATTTTGATGAATAGCATCTACACGTCCTCCAGGGCTGGTACCGTCAACGTTCAGCATCGACGTTGGGCAGCACTACATCGAAGTAGGCGTTGCAGGGGAGTGTCTACACACCACAGTGGCCCAAATCGAAATAAGGGTGCCAGGAACAGCTGCAGACAGGGTCACAGGGCAGACTAGTACTTCCCGGGCAACAGCTAGCCGCTCCCTTAAAGGGCCCCTCCCAGACACACGCAGCCTGCACAGCATGCGGTCTGCAGAGCCACAAGCACGTACACCCCATGGAAGCAGCCTGGACCCCCAGCAGCAGCAGCAGCAGCAGGAGCAGCCGCCAGAGGTCCACACACCTGTCTTTGCAGGAGCAGTGCTTGCCCTGCTTAGTGCCATGCAGGAGGCAGCTGACCATCTTTTATTTGAGGAAGATGAGCTGCCCCCAGGGGAGTAGGAAGCAGCCCCAGACCTTGCTGCCCTCCCAGCCCCTTCCCCGGCACACACCACCGGCTGCGGAGCTACCCCACGAGCACAGACTGGTGCGAGCGGCTGGTGCTCAGTGAGTGGGACAATGACCGCTGGCTCTGGAACTTCCGAATGAGCCGGCAGACATTCCTGGAGCTCTGCCAGTGGCTCACCCCTGCCTTACGGCACCAGGACACCCCCATGTGATGTGCCCTCAGCGTCGAGAAACAGGTCGGCATCGCTGTCTGGAAGCTGGCCACTCCAGACAGCTACCGATCCGCAGGGCAGCAGTTCGGTGTGGGCAAGGCAACCATCGGGGCTGTCCTCATGGAGGTAAGAGGACCCAGGGAATGGGGGGGAAGGGGGGGGAGCCCTGGGGGGGAGCCGTTGGGGGGAGGGGGGGAGCCCAGGGGTGGAGGGCCAGACACACCCTGCACACCCCTCACTGGTGCTCTCTCATGTCCTTCCCCTGCAGGTCGTCTGCGCAATCAATGCCCTGCTCCTCCACAGGCTTGTGCGGCTTGGGGACCCAGATGCTGCCATCATGGGCTTTGCCAGCCTGGGCTTCCCAAATTGCTTTGGGGCTCTGGATGGGACCCATATCCCCATCCATGCCCCGGAGCGCAGCGGAGGACGCTTCCTCAATAGGAAGGGATACCATTCCGTGGTCCTCCAGGCCTTGGTGGACAGCTGGGGCCGCTTCCGGGACATTTATGTTGGCTGGCCCGGCAGCACCCACGACACCCAGGTGTTCAGAAATTCAGGCCTGTGCTGCCAGCTGGAGGCGGGACCTACATCCCCCAGTGGGAGATCCCTGTGGGGGACACCACCATGCCCCTCTGCATCGTTGCAGATGCGGCGTACCCCCCTCCGGCCCTGGCTCATGCACCCTTACACGGGCCATGTCACAGCCAGCCAGGAGCGGTTCAACACACGCTTGAACCATTTGCGCCAGGTGGTCGAGCGCACCTCCGGCCGCCTCAAAGGGCGCTGGAGGTGTCTCCTCACCCGCCTGGATGCAGGCCTCACCAACATCCCCCAGGTTGTGGGCGCGTGCAGCACACTCCACAAACTGGTGGAGAGCAAGGGAGAGGCCTTCTTCCGGGGCTGGGCTGTGGAGGCCGGCGGGGCCGACGTCCAGCCACCCGCTGCCCCCAGTCGCTAGGTCGACCCTGAGGGGATCCAGGTCCGGGAGGCCCTGCGGACCCATTTTGACCAGGCTGCGGGGTGAATGCTGGCAGGGCCAGCTGTGGGTGAGCCACCCACTGCACCCCTCCCATTCCTCCACAACACTCCCTGCCCCCATGCCCACACCACAGAGAACCCGAGAGCACACCCCCCCCCAACACTTTTCTTTGAAATAAATGGAAATGTTGTTTCAAACAAAACAGTGTAACCTTATTATTAACAGAAGAAAAGGGGGGAACTATTTACATGGGGGGGCAGCGACTAAAACAGGGGGTCCAACAAAAACTATTTACAACAAATGGGGGAATATGTACAGGGGGGGGGCACGTTCTCGGCCCCGCACCCTAATGTCCAGCATGCGGTGCTGGGGGGCGCGACCCACGCCTCGGCCAGAGCCCTGGTCAAGGCTGGGTGGGGGCCGGGAGAACTGGCAAATATGGCCGGCTGGTGTCTGCAGGCCCATGGTCCCCCTCGGCGGCAGGCCCCAGGGTGGCAGACAGTGGAAGGACGGCAGGTGGAGCAGCGGGTGGCACGGCGGGCGGAGCGGTGGGCGGTGAGGCGGGGCGGGGGGGCCAGGTGCTGCACAATACAGTCAAAAGTGCGCATGAAGGCCCTGCAAGCCTCCTGGCGCCAGGCCAGCGCTTGCTCCTGGAGCTCTAGCCGCCACTCCGCCACCTGCAGGTGCCGCTCCGACACCTCCAGCTGATGCCAGAGGGTCACGAGCAGCTGGGGGTCCGTGGCCGTCCACAGATGGCTCCTCCATTGGCCTCGTCCTGGGGCTGGTCAGTGCTCCGCCGAGGGGCTGGCCTGCTGGGATGCCCCCAGTGGGCTCTCCTGGACCATGGACACCTCACCGGTGCTCTCCGGGCCCTCCGATGGTGCAGCTGCGGAACACGGGGGGGGTGGGAAAGAGTGGAGACAGCCGTTGGCGTGGGCCCTGACCCGTGGCCCTTGTCCGCCCCACCCCTCTGCTGCTGGTTCCCCATCCCTGTCCCCGGGAGATGCTGCTGCTGATGGGTGTCCCACCCACCCCCCACTGGGGGACCCTAGGTTCTGCTCCCCCCATCCCCAGGGATGGGGCATGGCACTGTCCTGCTGGGGGTGCAGGGGCTGATGCACTCTTCTGAGGGACATGGCACTGCTGTCCTTGGGGCCATGGTCACCTGGGCGTGTGGAGGGCCCTGGTCATGTCTCTTGTCCCCGCCCCTTAACCCCGGGGTGTGCACTGACGGTCCACTCCCACGGTCGGGGGGCACCCATTGGGCAGACGCCCTGCTGGAGCTGCGGGATGGGAGGGCGATGCGGAGCCCCCCGTCGCTAGAGGAACCCCCATCTTCCTCCACTGGCATGCCAGGGGTGAGCTCCTGGGGGAGCCCTTGGGGTGCAGGGCTTGCCTCCGGGGCAGACGCCGTCTCCGGGGCCTGCTGGGGCTTGTCGGCCGAGGTGTCAAGAGTGGCTGGGGGGGAGGAGGTGTACCAGGGCCCAGGATGGCCCTGAGCTCCCTGTAAAAGGGGCAAGCGGCGGGGGCGGCCCCAGATCGGCTGGCTGCATCCCGGACCTGGGCGTAACCCTGCCACAGCTCCTTGACTTTACTCCTGACATGGTCAGGAGTGCGGGCAGGGTGACCCCCAGGCAGCCAGGCCCTCGGCCAGCTGAGCGAATACATCCGCTTTCTGCCTCTTGCTCCCCATGGAGGTCCTGGATCTTGGCCTCCGTCCAGGAGGGGCCCCGCTGCCTCTTCCCTGACTGGCTGCCAGCCTGGGAGCCCTGGCTCCCCTTGGGGTGGTGCCCTGGGGGCGCTTGGGGGGCTGGCTGGCTGCCATGGGGTGCAGGATGGTGGCTTGGGGCTGCTGAGGTCCGTGCAGGCTGGGCATGTGGCAGTGCTGCTGCCTGCATGAGCTCTCAGCTTCCTGCACAGGAAGGCAGGGGGCAGGGAGCTTTAAGGGGCTGCTTCATGCAGCCACCATAGAGCTCAGGGGCTGGAGAGAGCGTTTCTCAACCCCTCAGCTGATGGCCGCCATGGCGGACCCCGCTATTTCGATGTTGCGGGACGCAGATCGTCTACACGTGCCCTACTTCGACGTTCAACGTCGAAGTAGGGCGCTATTCCCACCTCCTGATGAGGATAGCGACTTCGACGTCTCGCCACCTTACGTCGATTTCAACTTCGAAATAGCGCTCGCCACGTGTAGACACGGCGGGCGCTATTTTGAAGTTGGCACGGCTACTTCGAAGTAGCCGGCTCGTGTAGATGCAGCCTGGGTCTTCACACTGCTCCTCTAACCATTTCACATTACCCATGCTGGCTGCTTTCCTTACTTCATTGCATTTCACTCCATATTGCTGTTCCTCCCTCTTGGAAACATCCCTTCTGATCTTGAGCTCTCTTGTGGACTAACTTCCGTGTCTCCCATGTAATCCACTTCGCACTGATCTTCTCTTCTTCCAGAACTGTCTGCTCAAATGCCTCTTCTATCACTATGACTATCCCTGCAACTTTCTTATCTTAGTCTTTCTCTGTGTCCACATACCTCATCTTTTCTTTGAGTGCTGTTCTGGACACATTTCCTGTTTCTTCCTCACCTAGCCTTGCCATGTCGCTTTGGTTCTTGAACTGTGTCTTATACTTTTCCTTGCATTTCATCTTGATGTTCACAATCACTAGGCTGTGGTTCAAGTCTATATCTGTTCCTTGGAAAGGCTGGCACTGCTGTACTGGTGTTACCCATCTTCTTATCAAGATCGTATCTATCATGTTCTTGGACTAAAGTGAATTTAGTAAAAGCTAATATTAAAGGACAGAAATTTATAAAATAAAATGAGTAAATATGGGGGAAGAAAAGTTCATGTCCTTGAGGGGAGGGCAGGGGGGTGAGGGGGGTGTTTGTTCAGGTCTTGAATAAGGACCCAGTCAGAGTAGAAAAGTTAATAATAGAATTATATATTATAAAATAAGTAGGAAAAGTTTAAATTTCTTCCAGGACTGACCTCTATAGATGATATCATGTATGAGAATTATTGGAGAACCTTAGTTACAAACACTTCAGGAATGGAAGCTGTTCATAAGGGAACAAAACATTAGGGTTGTTCGTTTGAAGGAAATACAGCTTTGAAACTTGACTGTGCAGAAGAAAATGCTTCTTTTAAAACATCTTAAATGAAACAAGCACAGAAGCAGTTTCCTCACTGTGTCATTTAAAAAAAACAACCTTCCCTTTATTGTTTACCTAACTAAATGTATAGTTTATATATCTTGAACAATATTTGCATGTTTAGGTCTTTGTTGCTACCTGATTGCATACGTCTGGCTCCAAATGAGAGGTGGGGGTTGACTGGTCAGTTCATAACTCTGGTTTTTGATATACAATTGACCCTCTGAATTACAAACAGGCAATAGCCAAAATGAATCAACCCCTAAGGAGTGTTACCCTATCACAGACATTTTGATATAAAGCTATGAGCAGGTGGAATAGGCTGTACCTCTTGGCATCAGCAGGAGCCCCGACCTGAATATGTGGTACCCATGTAAATCCCTATTACCAAAATGAAATAAAAGCCACATCTTGGCCCTCCCTAGGAATGATTAGGAACTGAGAGTCTGGGCACATAATTAGTTCTCTAATGTGTGGCACTGGGTTAAAATTCTTGAAGGAATTTGATTTGACCAAAAAAAAAACAAAAACAAAATAAAAAAAAGATTAAGTGACCCACATTGAAGGCAGTGCCAAAGCTCTCATTGGTTTCAGTGGGGATAGAACTGGGCCCATTCCTTCTGTCCATATTTCCCAGAGACGTGTCTTGGCTTTGCAGGCAAAAGCTGCCTTCGGCTACTCCTCTTGAGATCAGGTAACTTGCTTTTATACCTCTGGCAGTGAGCTGGATATTTAATAGCTAATCGTGGCTTGTAGAAAATGGAATCCAGGTGATGAAAGTGACTAGTGCGGGGGGCGGGGCTGTCGTCTCCCACCACCCAGGTAGATTTCGGTAGTGCATTAGCAGTGGTTCTTCCTGCTCTGGCTCAGAGGGAGGTCAGGCTCTCTCACTACATCAGTAACAACGGCCCACACTCAGGGAATTAACAGAGTATACTATAAGATGACCATATTTTTCTATGCTGAACACCGGACACCTGGTAAAATTGCTCATATTCTGGTGAGTTCAATGGCAATCAATCAGAATTATACAGTACAAGCATTCAAATTAACAGTAAGTTGACTGAAACCCTGTTACAAAGAATTATTGTGTAGCTGGAGTCTTATGTACCATCTTATATTTAAGATTTGCATGGGGAGAGGTTTCTCTCTCTCGTTCTCACTCTCTTGTGCACACGTGTACACACACACACACACACACACCTCTCTCACACAGGGATGGGGGGTCACTGACTGACCTGACCCAGGTGTGCTCTACCATCCCTGCCTGGCTGAGGCTGTGGGACAGACCTGCTTCCCCCCGGTGCCATGTCTTCTCAAGACAATATGTGAAGGGCATGCATAGGCCCCCCTTCCCAGAGTTGTCATTGTTCACAGCGCAAGATGGCAAGCAGCAGCCTTTCACACTGGGTAGGGACTGGAGCTGCTTCCAGCCAAGTGGGGGAGCAAGTAGGGATGACCTGGTACGTGTTTTTCCAGAGGTCATCGCTTCCCTCCTCAGCCACTCCAGTGTGGCTAGAAGCAGCTTGTCCCTGCCTGCCTGCAGAGTGTAGAAAAGTAGCTAACACCTCCAAATGGCTGCTGGCTACTGGCTACTGACCCAACCCCTTCCTGCCCATGCTGTAGCCGGCGGACAAAGGGGTAGCTGGGTTGAGCCCAAAGGATGCACTGAACACCAGGGCTGGGGCACCTGAGTGCAGGGACATCAGTGAACCTGGCCAGCAAAGTAGCTCAGGAGGTTAGGGTGACTAGAAGACAGAGCAGTCCTGGGGAAAGGACCTAGGATGGGACCAGAGTGTGAAGAAGGGGCTAAGTGCCCCTGCCTGGATACCTGTAGAGTCAGGGATCACACTGGTTAGAAATAGCTTTCTCGATGTGTCTCCCCAGCTTAGCTGAGGGGGTGGAGAAGCTTCCCCATGCCAGTGCTGCTTAGGGCTTTGGCACATGAAAGCTTCTTAGCCAGCACGGCTTGAACTTTCTGTGGGTGCCAGCTCAGCCAGCAGCTGTGGAGGAAGGAAAGAGCCCACCAGCCAGGCTGTTGATGAGCTGAATGATCTGACCGAGAGAGGCACCCTGCCAGGGGGCATACAGAGGAGCAGGGGGAAGGTGTGTATGTGAACTGGCACAGCAGGGAAAGGACTGTGAGAGGGGAAGCACGTCAAGGGCTGAACGGTGGGCAGCAGTGATGACACATAACTGTCTGTGGCTAACCCACATCTACGAGCCACTGCAGCAAGCAGCCAGTGCTGGCTGAAAACAGAGCCATGGAGAGCCTGCTGGCCAAGAACAGGCATGCAGCACGGACAGCAGCAGGGAGCAGCCAGCCCTGCAGGCTGCAGCTTTGCCAGACTACCTGCCTTGTACACCCCCCCCCCCCCCGCATCCTCAGCCATTGGATCGTCCCACTCACTGCTGGTGCATGGGCAGCTGGTGAGCAAGGATCCAGACAGCAGTAGCCGCCCCCCAGTACTGGTGGGTGGGGACAGACAGAAAATACAGGACAATTTGCCAATTTTTAAAAGAAAAAGTACGGACACTGGTAGGAGGGCTGAAATACAGGACTGTCCCTTTGAAAACAGGCCGTCTGGTCACTCTCGTGTGAGAATCTGGGGCCCTGCTGGCAGCATGGAGCAGACTCAGTCCTAAGGGGCTCTAGCTTTCAGGCCAGGCAGGCTATAGGCTGTATGTGTGCTCTCGGCCAGTGGTTTCAAGCAGTGCGCCGTGGCACACTGCTGTTTCTTGAGAACTGGCCAAGTGTGCCATGAGTTTGTCAATTTCCCCTCACTGTGGCTCTTTGCAGAGCCGGGGTGGAGAACTGGGGTGGTGGGGGGGGTGGAAATGACTACCCCACGCCTGCTGGGGCTCAAGCAGAAAGACTGCCTGAGTCCCCATGGGATTTGTCAGTTCTCTTTCCCTCTTCATCATCCCCACAGTGGATCTTTGCAGAGCCACCATGAGGGGAACTGCTGACTCTGAAGGACCCTATTCGTGTTCAGAGGCAGCTGTAATGTTGTTTCCTGGCCCAAACGAGCTAATGGGGGCCTGCCCCACTTTCTGCTCTAGAAAAGGGGAGGTTGGGATCCCATTGGAGCTGGGATGTGGTTTCAATGCCACATCCTGGTTCCAACAGGCTGGAGGGGAGGGGACCCTGCTTTCAGTGGTTACTCATTACACAATGTGCCCCGCATGGTGTTGAGCAGATTCTGGTGTTTCCTGTGGTGAAGCATTAATGCATTTGATCCTCGTGTGACTTGTTGCATGTACTGCTATGTTGCAAACCTTTCTTATAAGACTGTAACCATAGTAAATGTAAGTAAATGTGACGTTGATGAGCAATCAATTCAGCTGAAAAATCGGGTGAGCCACGGAATTGTTTCTCTCATTGAAGTGTGACATCTTACCAGAAAGGTGGGGATCCTCTGCACTAGGCCTCAGGCAGGGCACAGCAGAAGGGACTCAGGCCCTCAAGCAGGGCGAAGCACCGAACAGCTTGGGGGAGGCCAGGGACTCAGCAATAAAAGGGCAGAACAATAAAAGGTCTGTTGTTCTATCCCTGGCAGATCAGCGTAAACTGCCTGGCTTAAGATGTGGCAGGGCAACCCAGGCCCACCCAACCTCACCAGGTCCCAGCTCAGGGTTCTGACACCGGCAGAGGGTTCTGCCTCTGGGTGACCTGAGAACCCTGTCATACCGTACTGAGCAGGGTTCAGACAGCACTGCAGCCAGACTGGAGTGTGCTGTTCAGAACCTCTTCCTCTCCCCTTTGGTGCACCTGGATCCACAGGTGCCATCTGTTTCTCTGGGGTAGAGAACTAGCAGCAGTCCCTGCAACATCTCAGTCAGCCAGCAGCTCTGGCCTGTCTTCAGGCTAGCGTAGCTTCCCTTCAGAGTAGGAGTCTGTCTTCTCTGGTGGCGGCACTCTGAGTTCTGGGAACCACTCTTTATGCTTTCTGTCCTGCCTCTTAACTGCACAGACATGACCTGTCTCCTCCCATGAGGACCTAGGGTGGGCTAAGTGGGAGGCCACTATCTCAGTACAGTGCCCTAACCCCTGGATTGCAAATCATCCATTCTCTCCCTTGGGGCTCCTAGTTCACATTGATGTCGTCCTCATGAAGGGGACGACATTAATGTGAACTAGGAACCTTTTTAATGTGCAGATGCAGTATCCATGCAGAGGTGGGTGATAGTGCAGTACTTTGGGGTGCATGGGTCTTAGCACTCCTAGGCTGTGTCTACACGTGCCCCAAACTTCGAAATGGCCATGCAAATGGCCATTTCGAAGTTTACTAATGAAGCGCTGAAATGCATATTCAGCGCTTCATTAGCATGCGGGCGGCAGCCGCGCTTCGAAATTGACGCTCCTTGTCGCCGCGTGGCGCGTCCAGACGGGGCTCCTTTTCGAAAGGATGCTGCCTACTTCGAAGTCCCCTTATTCCCATGAGCTCATGGGAATAAGGGGACTTCGAAGAAGGTGGTGTCCTTTTGAAAAGGAGCCCTGTCTGGATGCGCCGCGCGGCGGCAAGGCTCGTCAATTTCGAAGCGCCACTGCCGCCCGCATGCTAATGAAGCGCTGAATATGCATTTCAGCGCTTCATTAGTAAACTTCGAAATGGCCATTTGCATGGCCATTTTGAAGTTTGGGGCATGTGTAGACACAGCCCTATAGTCCAAACCGTAGGGCAGTGTAGGCATAGCCTAAATGAGGTTGGCTACTTCCAGAGTTAGAGGGCAGCAAAGTGAGGTGTTGGGGGCAGCTAGGGTTTAAGTGCCTAAGTGTCTTTGTGCATCTGAGCCCAAGCTACCGTTTGATGTAAATAAGGGTATGCAAATCAAGCCCCAGTGTTCTTAAAAAGAGCCCTTTAATCTGCAGGCCTGGGGATAATTTGCAAAGGAGGATATACTGCAGCAGGAACATGTACCATTTTGGTGATTGCTCACAGGAGCTTAGGTGGTAAAATCCTGGCCTCACTGAAGTCAGCAAGACAATTCCCACCGACTCAGTTAGGGCCAGGATTTCACTCAGTGTCACTGTAGCTTCATTTGTCTTGCTGGTTTCACATCTCAGCTCAAAAAAATTGAATCAAACACATCACTAATGGCTTATCATGCTCAGTTTGGTGAGAGAGGCAATCAGTTCATAAGCTTTGCTGAGCAGCCTAGTGGGAGCAGTCCCCCAGTCTGAATTTTTGGTGGACAGCCTTCTGGAGCTCCACTTAAAATTTTATCATTGGAGGCAATACTTGGAATTCATGACTGGTTTTTCTTGGTTTCCTGCTTCCTCATCTTTTCTGCATGGTCATGGTGCACAAACTACTCCAGAGCGTACCTGAAACCAAGAGATCCATCAAGCCTACCTTACCCACCGTCATAAAAATAAACCATTCCCCTTGAGTGGACGTGAGGCAGAGAGGGAGGGAGGAGGGAAGGAAAGAAACAGGTGAACTGAGCTACACATAAAACATTTAGTCCAAAAAACCATGTAGAATTCTGAAGCAAGGGGAAAGATGATCTTGTGCTTGAGGTACTGCACTGGGAAGTGGGAGACGTGTTCTCTTCCTGGCACTGATTGGCTATGTCTGCACTAGAGAGTTTTGTTGACAGAACACCAGTTTTGTTGAGAAAACTCGCAGAACATCCACATTACAAATGGCAACAGTAAATCGTCAGAACATGGCACTTCTGTCGGCAGCATTCTGCCATCCCCCCAGGAGGCAGAAAGCCCTTCTCCATAGAGTCAGTTGACAGAAAGCCAGTGTGGGCACTCCGGAGGGGCCCTCTGTCAGCAGACAGGGCTTCCAGAACACTGGGCAGCCCTTTCTGCTGCGCTTCTGGTTGGCCATTCTGTCTACCCTTCCTTTCAAACATGATCTAGGCTCTTTTATGCAAGTAGTTAGTATTTACTTACAAGTTTCAGGTTATCGAAATTAACTGCCTGAAACCCTTGCAATGGGTTTAAACATATTTAGGAGTTTCACAATCCAAGGACAAAGGTCCTAATAAATATATTCACATGGTTACACTGCAGCACTCTGTCAACAAAAGTCACTGTTGGAAGAGATTTCCCAACAAAGCTTCTGTCGACAGAGCGCGCCCACACACGAAAGCCCATTGGAAGAGTGTGCCACTCTGTCAACAAAGCAGCTGAACTGCCCAGCTGCTCTCTTGCCAAAACAGACACCTGGAAACATAACAGACAGGGCTGCTTATTGTTCTGGATGCCCTGTCTGTCAAGAGAAGGCCTGCTGGAATGTGCACGCAGCTTTTTTTGTCGACACAATCTGTCAACCGCAGCATTACGCCTCATGGCTGAGAGGCAGAACGCTGCAGGCAAAAGTTCTGAGTTTTGTTGACAAACTGTCAACAAAACACATTTTGTGTGCACACTCCATGAGTTTTGTTGACAAAACCAAGGCTTTAACTCACTAGTGTAACCATAGCCAAAGCATATAGTAGGATTTGCTGTCAAATACCCATTCTTAAACTCCTTGTCCTCGGGCAATTGTTACATTTCTTCCTATAACTTAAATGAGTTTTAGGAAGCCAAGTGATACCAGACCTTGCATGTGCATGAATCCATCAGTGGAAGGCTACTGAAATGCACTTCTCTGTAAAGTAAGAATGCAGACTGCAAAAGGTTTTAGGTACCGAACAGTTGATTTATAGGAACAACTGTGATTCTTCCAGGCCTTGAGGTGAACTAAGCTAAGATTTATTGGAGAGAGAGAGAAAAAGTTCCTTCAGGAGATGAAATCACAACAAGCAACATATGGTAAATGTCAGATATTTTCATCTACTATTTTCAGAAACCAGGCCACTGGGGGAACCCTGCCCCACCCCCACTACAAAAATAGGATATCGCTCAATCTGGAGCCCAACCTTTGGAAAGCCTACCGTAAAGGTCAGATTCTGTCTTTAAAACAGAGGACTAGACTCTGGTCATCCAGAATACCACTATATCCCCTATTGGTTTATATACGAAAGGCGTGTGATCAGCCACTAAACTATACTGGATTGTGTGCAACAAAAGTTAGAGTAACAATAGTCAATTTATCTTGAACACTCAGTCACAAAAGAAAGGTATTTGGCCTACTTTTCCTCCAGGGCAGTAACTTTCCTGTGAATTTCACTTGTAGAAAAACACAAATAGAACCATGCCAGATGTGTTTTAATGGCAGGATTGAATTGCACACCTTTGCCAGACAGAAATGACAGGCTTGCAATTGTGATTTCAGAATAGAATTGATATCAGCTATCATCCCGGTTGCACATGACAATGGAAAAACGAAGTTGAAAAGCCTGCAGAAACTTGGGCCATTCAGGTATAGTGTTAAAACCTGCCAAATGGATTTGCAGATGATTTACCAGAGCAACACTCCAGCCAAAGCTGGAAAACTGACTTTATTGCCCTGTTAATTTTGATCCAAAAAACACGAAAGGGTTTAAAACCTCAATGTCTACTTTAGAAAAAAAAGTGCTGATATAGTGATAATAGATTTGTGTGGCTTATACTACCTAGATTGAAGGACTTAAATATTCTGCAGTATATATAACAATGAAACATCACACTTATGGCTAGATGCAGTCTAAAGCAAGTCACACCGTATTTTCCATTAGTTTTTCAGGTGTAAGAGCCAAATTTACAATAGCTGTATGGTTTTCCAATATACTGTATTTTCCATTACTCTGTAAATCATACTATAGTCATGGAATAATAAAAACCCTAGCCCTTTAGAAAGGATTTTGGCCATTATATTAAAAAGCCATTTTGTTTCATTAGAATGAACAGGAAACATTTCTCAGCTTTTACTTTGATGAGGGATGAAGAAAAGCCAATATGTGCAAAATACTGCAATACTTAAAAATTAGTGAAGACGTATTCTGTGATGTACAAAATGGAACAAAAGTGCTGAACGATATACAATTTCCACAGCAAACGCCTACTGGAGTCCTGTTTTGGAGAAAGCCACTTGCTGCAGTAATGCCATAAAGAACACTGTTGGAAAGAGGAGGTGCCTGGACCCAGTTAACTTTATGGGATAAAAAGATGTTGAATTTTTTTCCTTTTCAAAATTTCATTCTATACTTGGGATAGTACCAGAACATCAACTGGCAACATGCTGCAGTTAAATTAATGTGTATATGCCTGGAGATGTAAATGAGGCATTCCCAAAGCTACTTGCCCTCAGTACCTCATAGCAGTCTTGCCTTTGGGACTATGAAAAGCACTAGATTAAACTGCATGCAACAAGCTGGATTTAAGATATCACCTATCTCAGAATTTTCAAATCTTGTTTGATTTCCTTCACTCGTTCACAGTATTTGTTCAAATTTTCTGAAAGCAACATCTGTTGTTCTCTGAGCATTGCAATGTAGGGCAGTCCCATACTTCAGCAACTTACCCGGGAAATGCATATTTTCAAAAGTCTTAAAATGTGCCACATCAATAGGTTTTTCGAGAAAAGTCAAGTTGGATGCAAAGCAGATTTTTGCTGGAAAAAGCAGCAATAGGTATGTTGTATGTCAGAAGCAAACATATCAGTCCATATGATGATAGCTCAGGAAAGGCAAGTCTCACTTAAGAAAAAATAAAACAAATAGTAACTTTTCACTGGGAGGTTAAAGGCAGCACCCTTAATCGCATTAGGAACTGTGCTTCAATAAATTAAATATTCAGGAGAACCACAAGAGGATATCAGATGGGTAGTCGAGTTAGTCTGCATCTTTACAAAACAAGAAGTCCTGTGGCACCCTATAGACTAACAGATATTTTGGAGCACTAGTTTTGCATCTGAGGTAGCAGGTCTTTGCCCACGAAAGCTTACGCTCCAAAATATGTTAGTTTACAAGGTGCCACAGGACTTCTTGTTGTTCATAAAAGGCTAAGCAGCATGTCCCTTGATAGCAGAGGATATTCACTTCTGACTACAGAAAGAAGCAACCAAACAAGGAAATAGCAGCCTACCACATATAGACTATTTTAAAGAGGAAACATTTTAATCTTCTTTTTTAAGAACAAGGCTATCCCTGCCTTTCTGGCCAACTCCAGCTGGAATGAAGATGCATGTTTTCATTTAAAGATTCATTACATACTAAACCACAAAACTGTTAAAAGAATGTTCTGAGGTCTCATTTTCCCCTCAGCCCACCCTAAAGCAAAGAAATTAATAGTCAGGTGCTTTGGCCTAAACTGAGTGCTTTTCATGCATTTCCCAGCAGCCTAAATCTCTATACACTTTTTCCAGTTTCATGTCAGTGTAACTCCAGCTGCAGGTACAGGGATTTGAGGCTTGGTACTGTCACTCCCAAGGGAACTATCTGCATCCCAGCGTTTGCCAGTGTGTGTAAGTTAGAGGGATGCCTTCAGTTTGAAACAGAGTAAAAAAGTAGATTTAGGTACTTCAATAGGTTAAAGCTCCCTGCCAATTCTGTGACTCCAGTTGCATCTTCCTGTTTTAAGATTATTTTTCAGAAAAAGAGGAAATGAGCATACAAAGTTCTGCCAATAGCCTAATCTCTCCTTTTAGTGATTGGAGGTGTTAAACCTACCACAATACTATGTAAAATATTTTCAATTAGAGCTCAGACTTTTAACTTGATTGTGTATCTTCAACTTTCTTTGTCCACAGCTCTGTGCATCTTCGCCTCCCCAGAGGACGGCAATACTGTAACAACCTCCTCAGTAATGACCCCAATGTCTGTTCCGGGTGCCATCCCTTTTGCTAGGCCCAAATGTTACTGCTCAGTTGAACTGGGGAGATTTATTTTCAAAATGTTTTTTATTTTTCAATAAGACTGACAAACTATGAAAAACCCCACCATCTTCTCATCTTCAACCAGTTCTATTGTCTAGTGTATCGTAACCCTACTGGGCAACAATTACAATGGAACACATTTTTGCTGGGCTCTTAGCTACAAACAAATTAATCGGACAGAGGCAAATCTGAGGGAGCCTCACAGCTGGGTATAGAAAACCCCAGAAATCAGAAGGACTAAGTAATTAAAATAGCGTGTCATGGATTGCAAAGCATTTTATCAAGCACTGAAAAGACAATTAAGTATTTCCAGAAGAGCTGGAGAAAAGGGTATTTTCGATGGGTAGGCCCAACCCTTCCAGAAAATGGCTATGGGATCGTTAACATTCAGAGAACAGAGTGCACCTGCAAACACAACTCTCTATACATTTGAAATGGTACCTTGGTGTAGTTAGACAGAAAGCTCCGAGGGGACAGGGACTTTTACTGCACAACACCAGGTACTACTCATTAATCAGGTACAGACTCATTAATCAATAGTATAGATGTTATAACACATTCTTTGTTTACACCTGTAGAGAGAGATGGGTTAGACTCATCCCACTAGGATTTATTGCACATGTGTGATTTAGTATTTGGGAATGGGAACATCGTTATTGGATCATGTTGTATTGATGTAAGAGACGCTTTTGAGCAACACAGAGCTCTTTCTCAGTGTCACAGCTAACCACAAGAGGGAACAGATTTTTTATCATACATAATACACAAGGGTGAAATGGCCAGTTAGCACCTTTGCAAACACAGGACAAAAAAGGGGAGTTAGTCAGTTACAGACTATTATAATAAATCATAAATCCGCTGTCTCTATTAAAATCATGATTTTTAGCGTCTAGCCAATACCTGAATTTAAGCTCCCAGGCTCATCTTTTGAAAATGCTGTGCAGGTTTTCTTTGACAAGAAGTACCGAGAGATCAAATAGAGAGCTATCACTCTGAGAAAAGTGTTCAGCAACAAGTAACAGTGTTTTCTGAGCTCATTTGAGATCATAGTGATTACCTGGTTTTACCTGTCATTGGGGCATCTGATGAGCTGGATAAGGTACACTACATGTTGCGATAAGCATGTGTAGGACCCCATGGATCTTGAAAGCTGTACTGGGGTGGTATTGATCATCATAGAAATGGAGATGGTCTATAGGTTTTACATCTGTTGTTATGGCAGAGTCTGATGGACACTGAGTTGATCCATTTCACTTTGTATTTAGCTGTCAATAACTTTCTCAGACCTGAAGAAAGGCTCTGTGAAGCTTCAAAGCTTTACTGGACCAACGTAAGTTGGTCCAATAAAATGCAACTTTGTCTAACATCCTGGGATCGACATGGCTAAAACAATACTGCAAACAATATAATATAAATAACAGATTCACTCCATCCATAAGAGATGAGCTGTTATTTAAGAAAATTACAGGGACTTTCAAACAGCTGGATGGGTAGTAGAGTAGGTATTAACTGATGTATTGTCCTTTGGAAGATGCTCTGAAAACGTGATACTGAACTGATGGCTCTCTCTTGCTCACTGTTAATAGCAAAGCTGAATTAAAAAGTAAAATATTAATTTAAAAAGTTTTGATTATATCTTGAATAGTAAACAGCTGGCAAAATTTTAAATGGAGATGTCAGCAAAACAAATACCATAAAGCACGATAAAATTACACTAAGAATTAGGTTAAAGCATAAATTATGCTGGGATATTTAAACCCAATATAAATGAACAAGTTAGGTCTTCAGTCAGTCCACCAAGGTTTATAACAGAAACATCAAAAGATCTTTTCCTGATACCGAGGCAGGTAAAAAAGTCAGAGTTAGTCAATAAATTCAATTTTATTTAAAATTGGTGGAGTAGTTACAAGACTTGTTCCCCAATAACTGCACCATCTAGTGGCCTGTTTTACCACTGAGACCAATATGATTGTTATTAATAAGCTTACACTTTAAAACAGACTACTGGTTGTAACACAGCACAGAAACAAATGTCTGTTTTATTTATTCTGTAAAAAACTGAACAGGTCTGAATATCAAACCCAATCTTAACCCATGATCTTGTAGAAACTGGGAAGGCTAGAAGCTTGGGGTTGCTGAATATGCCCACTTGCTTACTGTATGTGATTTTAACTTTAAAGGAAGCTCAGCTCTCTCTCCTGATAACTGGTACCGACATACACAGAGTTTGGGTGGATGACTGTTGAAGGCAATGAACAAAAACGTATAACGATACATACTTTTTCCCTTCTTCAGTATTCTGTGTTTCTATTTTGCCCCAAACTACAAAACATTTTCAGGTGTGTACAGTCCTACTTCACCTCAAAACATGGGATCTTCTGCAGCATTATAATCCTGATCAGCATCTCAAGTCTGTGAAAAATAGTCAGCATCAGCTTTGTGTTCTCATGAAGTCCTTATTTTTCCAGGCAAGTTTATTTGAAAACTAAAACTATAGTTTTAATCTGGATTCTCTGGCTTGCAAAGTCCTGCTTACTAGTTCAACTCTTTCTTTTAACAGGCTGGCTTGTTCCGTGCTTTTGTGTGCTTGCATATTCTTCAGGAAAAAGTGGGAAAGAAAAAGCTTCAAACCTTCACGTAACATTCCTAATTTTGGGTTGTCAGCTAACCTACAAAACAGACACACACAAATCAGAAATAATGCCCGTTTCCTATTTTCCAGCTGAACAACATTATAAAGTCTCTTTTGCAATGCTGTCAGGATTTGAGGAAAAAACTGAAAATTTCTCAAAAGCCAGATTTTTTTAAACATTAACAAGTGCAGGTCTGCTCTGGTTTGGCAAACAGTTGAAAAAATGCTATGTACAATCTGTTTCTCAAAAGTAGTTTGGAATTTTAAAGTATTTTTAAGAGACTTGACTTAAAATATTAGTTATGATATAGTCAGAAATGTAAGCAACATGTGGCAACTCTCCCATGCACATGAATGGATCGAAGAGAACTTGAAAGACAGTTCACAGCACTTTCTGCATAGTTCTACAAATATAAACATTTATCTATTAAAATTTTTGGAAGATCTAACTCCACAGAATAGACACTATTACCCCTTGTATGAGTAAATATTTACATAGCACCATTTCCGTGGTACATTACAAATAAATTAAAGAAGCAAAATTCCTTTCTGGGATAGCTTTCAAAAGTAAGTCTCTGACTGAAGTATGAATACAAAACAATGTGTCAGGGGACCACTTTCCCTGTTAGTCACAATTATTCAGCATTGTTCCAATATGTACAGTAGACAGGATCTTTAAAGCTTACCAACTGCAACCATCCACTGTGGGTATAAGAGTGGAAGAATCATGCCTAAATTTTAGCCACTTCAGCATGATTAAGACATTTCCTTTGATTACCTCTGAAGGGTGTTCAGTTAATAACCCTAGTTCCCTTAAAAAGAAGAATGGTGATTTCTAGGTAAGATATTGCAATGTTAGAGAGTTAACTTTCCCCTTATGAATTTCATTATTTCCATTTCCATTTCTGCAACAGGGAAATGCTGTAGCAATGTGATTGAATTTTAGTTCCACACAAAGGGTAAAGATTTTTGGGCAGGCCGGTATGTCAGCGTCATACGTCAACATTTTATTCTTCTCGCTTGATAGTACTAGTTGATGTACTGTGCATTTCAAATTTTGTATTAAACATTATACGTAAAATTCCATAATGTATTTATACTGCAGTAACACCTACAGACCACAGTCAAACCAGGGCAGCAGTTTATCAGCTGTTGTACAAAATATATGCGAACAGATAAGCCTTTCCCCCATAAAAGGCTTGCCTTGCAAGAATGAGGTGTTGAGTGCTTGGGTTTAGCAACAGGTAATTAAAATAAACAAATCCCTTTTGTGTGTTCAATCACTACTCAACAAATTTTCTCTGGGAAGAGCACTGATAACTTACCTTCCAAAAATGCTGGTGAGTTCTTCTGAGTCTGTTTTCATTAATAGCATATATAACACTTGCCGCAAGAAATGGACTTTGGGTTTATCTAGTTCACTGAATTCAACTACCTAGTTAACAAGAGAGCAAATGTTAGACTTAAAACAAAAGACTTCTTAAAATACTGTAAGCAAATTAGCATGCTTCACTTTGCCTCTCACAAACTTTTATTATGCTTCTTGTGGTGGTATCCTGGACTGGAGATAAAAAATAAACCAACCAAACTGAAAAATGGGCCTTGCAAATTTGAGAATTGAGATGAACAGCTAAAATAATTATGGAAAACATCTACTGACCTCACACAGATAATGAGCAAGTATAGCAACAGAACAGAATCAATGACCTGGCATGTGAGTGCACTCTGATTGCACAAGGAATCATCTAATGCTACCTTCAAAACCTCACAGGAAGGAATGACACCATTGAAGAACAACCTGTTCATCTCCACTTGATACTAATGTATTTGGAAACCAAAAAGACAGGTACCTTTAAAATACATAAGACTCAACCAAAGTATATAAATAAATAAATGAATAAATAAATAAAAACTCCAAAACACCCTTAATGGACTTAAAATACCATATTTATTTACAGACATTTCAACAGCCCTCATTGCTGCAATATATGAATGCCCCCAAAGGCTGCAGGCAGATTCAGTAAAAATCAACAGGCATCACACATTTTGTCCATATTAAGACAACTAATACAGTGGCTATATCATACCCAGACTTAAACCTGAATGAATTAAGATCTTAGGGCTTGTTTTCACAAAAGCTGGACTTCTTACATTATAATTAAAGTGGTCCAACTCCCTTAGTGCAGATGCTCTTATTCTGAAAAATTACCACTCTCCTACTCCCAAGTGGCACAGCCACATCACTTTTAAAAACTGGCTATTGGCCAGGCTGATGAAAGCAGTGGAACCCAGGGGACTAGCATTCCACCCGCAGACTTCCCAATAATTTTCCTCATAACATGAAGATTCAAGATAAGGAAGTAATTATCAAGGTCACAAGTATCAGGCGATGTTTTTTGAGGAAGGTCTTAACCACTGTTTAAGTGGTTTGGCATCTTGCCCTCCCCCAAAGAAAGAAATAAGAATCAGTAATGGTCTCAAACCTCACTGTTGGCTTTCAGCAGCTATCAGGAGCATGTGTTCTATCCGATAAGGAATAACCTGTAACTCCACCAACACATCCTATATACGAACAAGGGTGAAATTCCACCAGTAATGACAGGATGAGATTAGGGGAAAAAGTGTGTTTTCTTTAACTCAAATTCTCTTTTTAAAAAGGAACAATTAATAATTCACTCTGTTCTGAAATAGCCCAAATTCTGTTTATTTTCTTGATACCCATCTCAAGTACTTCTTTGACTCCCATTCCCATGTTATATGTGCCCCTCACACCTGTTAATTTAACCTCAAGATACCTCTGCGAGGCAGGGAGGCACAACTATCCACCTTGGAAAGAATGGGGCCATAAAACAGAGAGATTCAATGACTTGTCCAGGATGTATGGGAAAGCTGTGGAAGGCCATGAAATTTAACCTGCGCTTTGCAAGTCCCAGGCTAGTTCCACAACCCAGCGGGTCTCAACCTATTTATCATTGTGAGCAGCATCCAACCCTACCTGTATGGGCCAGAGGATGTTACATCAGTGTCATCTGTGTGCTGATGGGCCACAAATGACACATGGGCTGCAAGTTGAGAATCACTGCCCAAAATACTGGCTCAATGTTATTTTATAAATTAATGAATGAATAAAAACAAATTAACTTAATCTAATCTGCTTGGCCATTGAAAAACACTTGCATGAAATTAAATCAGATCTCTGCATTTGGGGTAGTTTTATAGCAGGGTTAACTGTAGAAAACAGACAAGTAAACTTCACATTAGCTAGGAAATACAGAATAATGTGTTTCAAAACTGAATATGAAGCTGTGACAGAGATTAGATAAGGAGGATAACACACACATTTACCATGTAATAAACAATTGAGGGTAAAGTTGCACAAGTACTTTAAGAGATACTATGCTGACCTTGAAGACTGATAAGGAGAGTGATTTTGTCTTTAGCAAGTGGGCCAACAGAGAAACCAGGTTGGAGAATGTGATGGCTGACAGATTTCCCAAATCTCGGATTTTGTCCCATATACTGAACTGGAATGTCATCTAAGTGCCAGAGCAAAACAGAAAAGAAAACAAAAAGTCCAAATCAAATAATATATAATTCACAGCAGGCTCCAAAAGCAATCTAGGGACCTTTTCCATTCAGTACCTAAACATAAAACACTTAATTAAGATGATTTAATACGGTAGTTTGATAATTTCAATGCATTTGGAAGCCAAAACGAGAGTGATGGGACTTACCTGGTACAGTAATCGCAGGTCTTTGGGATGTGTATTCTTCTGGGTCCTCTACTGGGGGTGTGCATATGCCATCAATTGGAGATTTTCCAAGAGCAGTGCCCACTCAGTTTGCACCTTACACATTTTCATGCTCCCTACTGAGAACCTGTAGGGCTGTGTGGGCGAACTGCTTCAATTGCTCCTGCACTTCAAAGCCTCAAGATGATCAGCTGGAGGGTAGGTAATAGAGTGCGCACAGGAGCACCCATCTCAAAGCACTCCAGTTATTTTACAAGGAAATAACATCACATTCTTCCTCAAATAACATCCCTATGTGTGCTCTATGTAAGATGATGCATTAGCAGACCACCCTAGAGGAGATGAGGGCTTTAGAACTGTAAAGATTGCCAAGCCTAAGGGAGGATCTACCCAGGAAGGCATAGGCTGTGTCTGCACTAGCTCCCTACTTCGAAGGGAGGATGGTAAGTAGCATGTTGGGAGATTATTAATAAAGTGCTGCAGCTCTTCATTAAGCTAATTCTCCCCCGTGGCACCTTCCAAGTGTTAAACTTCAAAGTGCTGGCCCACGTCTAGCCGTGGGTCACCCATAGGTACTTCAAGGTGCCAGGGCAACTTCAAAATCCCTTTACTCTTCAATTTTGAGGAGTATAGGGACTTTGAAGTTGCCCAGGCACTTCGAAGTACCAGCGGGTGAGCTGCAGCTAGATACGGGCCGGCACTTCAAAGTTTAACACTTTGAAGTTGCCACAGTGGAGAATTAGCTTAATTAGCTTAGCTTCTCCGCACCAATTGGCTTTCCCCCATCTCTTAGTTTAAACACTGCTCTATGACCTTTTTAATGTTTAATGCCAGCAGCCTGGATCCACCTTGGTTTAGGTGGAGCCCATCCTTCCTGTATAGGCTCCTCCTACGCCAAAATGTCCCCAGTTCCTAATAAATCTAAACCCTTCTTCCCTACACTATCGTTTCATCCACGCATTGAGACTCTGAAGTTCTGCCTGCCTACCTGGCCCTGCGCGTGGAACTGGAAGCATTTCTGAGAACGCCACCATACAGGTCCTGGACTTCAGTCTCCTTCCTAGCAACCTAAATTTGGCCTCCAGGACATCTCTCCTACCCTTCCCTATGTCATGGGTACCTACATGTATCACGACCACCGGCTCCTCCCCACTACTGCATATAAGTCTGTCTAGATGCCTCGAAAGATCTGCAACCTTTGCACCAGGCAGGCAAGTCACCATACGGTTGTCCCAATCATCACAAACCCAACTGTCTATATTTCTAATGATCAAATCACCCACTACTAACACCTGCCTCTTCCTAACAACTGGAGTTCCCTCCCCCGGAGAGGTATCCTCGGCGCGAGAGGATAACATAGCACCCTCTGGGAGGAGGGTCCCAACTATGGGATGGTTTCCCTCTGCCCCCATTCACTGCTCTCCTTCCCTGAACCTTTCATCCTCCTTAACAGCATCGGGGCTGTCAGATTGGAAGTGGGACAGCCCTACTATGTCCCAGAAAGCCTCATCAACATAGCTCTCTGCCTCCCTTAGCTCTTCCAGTTCAGCCACCCCGGTCTCCAGAGACCGCACTCGGTCTCTGAGGGCCAGGAGCTCCTTGCGTCGAGTGCACGCATAAGCCACCCACCCACAGGGTAGGTAATCATACATATTACACTCAACGCAATAAACAGGATAGCCTCCACTCTGCTGCTGGTCTTCTGCCTCCATTTCCTCCTCTGATTTAATTTAATTCTATATGGGGTTCTTAAGTAAAAGTTTCAGATGGGGATGTTATAAAAGATTTAAGGACATTAGAAGTAACTAGCTCCCTCTAAGCTCCCCCTCTAAACTCCCCTCTCAAAACTCCCGCCTGTTAGCAGTCGGCCTGTTTGCAAGAGCCCCGGTTGCATCCATGCACACAGTAAACCGCCAAAATACGCAGCTTCAAGTTGCACATAACTCACTTTAACGCAAATTAAGCACAACTTGAAGGTGCTCTGTGGATGTCAGCCTGCCCAGCTGCCTGCAGTTGTGCGCAGCTAGGCAAGCTAAGAGCCCCTTCTCCCTGCCTTTCCCCAGCATCACCACTGTCAGGCTGATAGTCACCTGGCCGGGGGAAGGCAGGGAGAAGCAGCCAGGAAACTTACCAGCTCTGGTGCAATGTTCAGTTTCCCGGGGCCCTGCAAACTGTGGGGAGCTGGGAACCAAGTGGCAGCCTGGTTCCCGGCTCCACACCCTGATGTGCGCGAAAATGTGAGTTACACGGGGGTTGCAGGATTGGGTTTTACTGTACATCATTTAGCAATGCCACAGAGAATATAGTTTCATGGAATGAGCAACAATCTTAGAGGGGAAGGGTATGTTAGCCACATAACAGGAAAGCATAGAACTAAAACCCCTGTTAGCAGGAATGTAGGCATACTTCAGTCTGCATGGACTATGGATCGCGCCCGTTATAGTTTCAATTGAGGACTTCATTTACAGAGTCTACTGTGACTATGAAGACGCACACAAGAGTGACAGTCCTTGCTGCATCTCTTGCAGATGTGGTGGGTGTCTGGCAAGTCCTTAGTGTGCTTTCTCTGAGCTCGCTTCTCCTCTGCTAGCTGTCTGATCCTCATCTCACCCTTCTGAAGGCCCTTGTGTAACCCCTGCCTCCATCTGCTGCGGTCATCTGCTAGTTCTTCCCAGTTGTCCAGCTCGATGTCTACCTCTCTGAGGTCTCTCTTGCAGACATCTCTGTAGCACAATTGGGGGCGTCTGGGAGGTCTTTTGCCAGAGGCTAGATCACCATACAGGATGCCTTTTGGAATCCTTCCATCATTCATCCTGTGGACGTGGCCAAGCTAGCGGAGCCGACGCTGCCTGAGGAGTGTGTGCATGGTTGGGATTCCAGCTTGCTCGAGGACGGCGGTGTTGGTTACTCTGTCCTTCCATGATATTCCAAGGATGCGCCTGAGGCAGCGCAAGTGGAAGACGTTCAGCCTCTTTTCCTGGCGGGCATACAGGGTCCAAGTCTCGCTGCCATAAAGGAGGGTGCTGAGGATGCAGGCTTTGTAGACTTGCATTTTGGTGTGAGCGTACAGCTTGTTGTTATTCCACACTCTCTTGCTGAGTCTGGGCAGAGTTGTGGCTGCTTTTCTGATCCTCCTATTTAGCTCAGTGTTCAGTCTTTGAATACTCACTGGACATCCTTCACCTTCGTATTTTGACTGATGAAGCCTGAGGTAGATAAATGACTGATAAATGAAAATCTGAAGTATCTTTGGGTAAAAAAGCATAAATGTGGTTCAAGAGGAAAACTTTTATAGTTGAAAAAAGACAGTATAAGGAAGGTTAGCCATTAAATCGCCCCACTCTGCATCTCTTCAGGCAGCAGTAATAGCCACTAGGAGTGTGGTTTTCATACAGAGACTTGTAAGTGAGCAAGTTATTAACAGTTAAAAGGGTCACTTCATCAAAGCACCGAGAAGCAAATTAAGTCCCAAATGGGAAAAGGGTGTCTAACATTAGGGAAGAGGTTTGACAGACACTGTATAAATCATATTATTACAAGATGACTAGAAATTTTTTACTAGAAAATGGAATGCTGTGATAGCAGCTTGGTGACCTTTAACGGAAGTGTGCTCTCTTCAGAGTAAGTGTTCTAAGATGGGAGAGTCAATAGGACACAAACTATGGTGAGCACGTTAGTGGAAAATCTTTTCCATTTATGAAAATAAAAGACTTTCCGTTGGAATATTTTCTACCAGTCAGCAGAACCTTCTGAGCTGCCGTGGAGGATGACAGCTCTCTGAGCTAGAAATCTTGAGCTGCAGTGTATTCAGGTTGTGCTGAAAGACATTTCCTAAATCCTATGTGAGGAGACTGGATGTCAGTAGAAGACAGATGGGCTACATCTACACGAGCACAAATCTTCGAAAGAGACATGCAAATGGCCATTTAGAAGATTACTAATGAGGGGGTGAAATGCATATTCAGCGCCTCATCAGCATGCCGCCGGCCACGGCTCTTCGAAATTGCTGTGCTTTGCTGCCGCCCACTTCGTCTAGATGGGGATTTCGAAGGGGATTTCGAAGTTCCCGGGGTCCTTTTGAAAAGGACCCCTGGCTGGATGAGCCCCATGACAGTGAAACACGGCAATTTTGAAGACCTGCAACCGGCGGCATGCTAATGAGACAATGAATATGCATTTCAGTGCCTCACTAGTAATCTTCAAAATGGCCATTTGCATGGCCATTTCAAAGATTTATGCTAGTGTTGACACAGCCCTGGTCAGTCAAAAGGCAAGGCAGCAAAGGCACGGAAACTCAACTTGGCCACATTGGTGCTCTACTTTGTACTAGAAGTCGTAGGGAAATTCTGAGGACTCAAGCCAGATTGCCCGGTGTCTTGGATCCACAGGATCTGTACTATGTCTCAGCTTTTAAACAGTCCTGTCAGTGAACTGCTTCACTCTGTCAAATGTCCAAGAGGCTCCACTGTTCCTTACAGGTAGGGTCCAGATGTCTGCTAAAAAACCCTCCAACTCTGCAGTATTGGTCTGGCAGCAGTTAGGGCTGGCTGAAGGGAAGAAAGCATGTGCCCTACTGGAGCATTTCTGCTGGGAGGAGAGAGGGGTCTGGTGAGTTCTCCAGGGGGCAGGACAGTGAGGTTCTGGGGAGGCTAGGAGGAGGGGTTCTGGGCAGTGAGAGGGTGGGGGCCACTGGGCAGCACAGGCGCAGGAACTGGGCATTTGCAGGGTGCTGCAGCACACCCAGATTTTAGGTGGAGCCCAGCATCTGGACTCATGCCTGGAATCTTGGCTGCCCAGCCTGCCAGGGCTTGGGTCCCAGATGCCTACGCCCAGGCTCTGAACCCAGAGCTCTGCTCTTAGCCTTGCTCTGTGGAGAGGTCTCTAGTTTGGGAGATGCTGGACGTAGGGGACTATGGGAAGTTTTGGGGATTGGGTGCTGTTGTTCACAACCCGCGGCCCACATAACATACTGATGGGCTGCATAAATAGATTGATAACCACCGGCATATAGAGAAACAGAAGATTAATACATGTTTCATTCTGGCCAAGACCATGTTCCATGCAGCCAAGTGGCATGGAATCATCTTCTGCCTCTGGCTCTCCATTTCTGTCAGTCATTTCCACATGACAGCTGCTGACTCTCTATAATGAGCCAACTCTTGATCAAATATCCTGACATCTTTTGATCTTGAGCTAAGGACTTCGCTCAGCTTCTTTTCTGAGAAGTTGGCAAAAATATCCCACCTCTTGATTAATGGTTATCAGGTGTGAATCTTCTGACCTCTAGTTTTCCCACTGTCTTTCAGAAATTTCCACTGATATGGGCCAGTTCCAGCCTATCCTTCTTACAAGCCACGTGTTCTTACAAGCCACCCCTTCCTCACTACAGTTACAGAACACAACACTACATATCTCTTGCTCTTCTCCAAGAGTAGATTTAACCCTTCTGCAACTACTGGGTAACACCACAAACTACAAAGGGTAACAGACACATGAGAATCTCAAAAATACCACAAAATTTTTCATTTTGTCAGACTACACTTGTAGCAATGGAATGAACTGCCCTATGAGATACACCCTGTTACATCTGCACAGTTGTTTTCGCCCTTCTGCAATGATGACTTGAAATAGCTCTTTGTGCTTCTGGGGTAGATGTTCAATACAAGAGCTAAACTTCATATAATGAATGCGATTATATTTTTTCAGAATCTCTGCACAGCTAGTTGGGAATTGTAGGGTTACAGAATAACTCTTGAGACCCAAAAGATCCAAGTGCTTGTTTTCATTGTCAAGAGGCATAGGCTTTGAATGATGTTGCCTATCATGCTCATTTACTCCAGCCATGGACACACAATTTGGTGTGATGTGCGAAATAAAACCTCAGAGCCGCTGGTTGGGGCATAATATTTTTTAATCTGGTCTTTTTGCTGTTTGTGTGGGGTGGAAAGAGATGGAGGGCCTGTTAAACTGACATGGCAGAAGACGGCCATCTTTCATAACCTGTTGGCACTGGCACACGGTGAGGTACCACTGCTAACACTGGTTGTGGCACTGGGAGTCCTAAACTCAGAGGAGACTGCTCTGAAATGAGCAGATTCTTTGAGAACCTGTACTCTTGCAGTACTGAGGAGACCTGGTGAGACCTCATCAGAGATGTCAGATACTGAGGGTTGAACTTATTGTTCTGGTACTTGATCTACTGATGACTTAAGCACTAGTGAGCAGAGAAAGATGGAGAGTACACTGTCTTCTTTATAGAGTGCATAGATTTGGTAGCCTGTCACCCAAGTTTCAGTGTTACCAAGGTTTTGGTACCCTGGACAATGAAAGCAGACAAAGACTTCGACAAAGAGAATTCCTTAGTATTGAAATCTCTCAGACACTTTTGGTGGGGTGGAGGATCTCCTGCATGGAAAGCCTTTTTGAGTGATCATCATGAGAAAACCTGGCACTCATCTTGGAGGAAGGCTTTCCAGATTCACTTGCAGGTCTGTCCCTGGAGGACCTGGGAGTGAGCAAGCCACAGAAACTGATGGGGCACTGTGGTCATTCAGAGGCTGTTGTCCAGGTGTGCACTTGTGTGAAGTGATGATGGGAAGTTCCAAGCCTGCATCCGATGCAGGAGAAAGAGAACACTCCATCGTATAGCTCCGTGGCTGGAGCATTGGCCTGCTAAACCTAGGGTTGTGAGTCCAATCCTTCAGAAGGTCATTTAGTGACTGGGGCAAGTAGATGCCAGGGATGGTGCTTGGTCCTGCCAGCAGGGCAGGGGACTGGACTAGATGACCTCCCAAGGTCCCTTCCAGTTCAAAGAGGTGTGTGTGTGTGTATAAAGAGCTACAGCTTTTTTGCTGCGTCTTCGAGCAACTTCTGGAATCAGTGAAAATATTGCACTGAGATGGTCCATGCATAACCTTAAGGGAGCAGGCTCCTGGCAAGCAAGGTGATGATCTGTATCCTGGGAATCTAGACATAGCCCTCAAAAGCGAAGATTCCTAAGGAAGAACCTTGCTGAGGACAAGGGGGAGGCAAAAGAAAATGGAAAACCCCCACACCAACTAGGAACAAAAATTAAAATAACTAAATAATAAAGTAAGCAAAGGTCTAAATCTGAACAGAAAAGAAGAAGCTGTACTTTAGGTAGACACCAAGTGCTCTTTCTCAGGCTGAGGCAGTTGAAAAGGAATTGAAGGTCATTCACACGCTCAGCACTACACACCCTCAAGCATGGGTCATGAAGATGCACAGGGTGCATGTGTAAACTGAACGGGCACTGCTGCTGAAAATCTTGGATTGAAGGCACATGCATACCTCAGTTACAGCACCTATAGGGCTACTACTCAAAGCATCAGCAAACTTACATTAACTGGTAGTGTTTAGCAATCACACAATTAAAATTTACACATATACATAAATCCAAAAGGAAAACCTGCAAGTTGTCTAACCAGTTTACATAAAAGTCTGCAAAAATGAAGCACACTTATCATATATGTTATTATATTTTGTTAGTTTTTGAAAAACACTATCAAACCTCTCTTATGTAATTCCCCTCCTCCTCCCCCAAGCAGTAATGTTTTGGAAGACACCATCACAGACATGCAAGCCGCAATACATAATTTACCCCACTAATACAAATTTCATGGACAAATACCTTTTTAAACTTTGACTTAAATGGAACTCTCTGCGGATGCAGAGATCTACTCCCAGTCCTGCAGGATAGGGGCCTTCACTTCCATATATATATATATGTATCTGGGATTACTTAGATTTTTTTAAGGTCTGTTTTTTTCTGGACTACTATGTCCACAGAGGCAACACAAACTACAGCAATTACACATTTCCAGGCTTAAACACTTGCAACACTATTATATTTTATTGGTTGAACACATATTTTGGAACTTTATACACAACAGCGAACATGCACAAAAATATTCATTGCAGTTTAATTTACTTCATGTGTGTTTTGTCAAAACAGCAGAAGGCCCTACTCTGGCTGCGTCTATACTGGCAAGTTCTTTCGAAAGATTCTTCTAAAGAAGGAGGCTCTTTCAAAATTGCCATGGAGAGCCTACACACAAAAAGTGTTCTTTCAAAAGTTAATCGAAAGAACGTGGTGCTCCTTTTGAAACTGCTCTCTCTTTCCTGTTTCAGGAAGAGCATCCTTTCAAAAGCTTCTTTTGCAAGAAAACGTGTATAGACACTCTGCAGGGCCCTTCTTTCAAAAGAACAGTCTTTGTTTTCAATCCTTGGCCCATTCTTTCAAAAGAGTGGGGGCTGTGTGGATGCTCTCTTCTGAAAGAGCAGACTACTCTTTTGATCCATTTTTTTGTGTGTGGACACGCTCTTTCGACAGAAGTTCTTTCAGAAGAGATCTTCCAGAAGAGCTTCTTTCG
Organism: Carettochelys insculpta; assembly: GCF_033958435.1. Lineage (NCBI taxonomy): Eukaryota > Metazoa > Chordata > Testudines > Carettochelyidae > Carettochelys > Carettochelys insculpta. The sequence continues at coordinate 262,112,226 of NC_134138.1, forward strand.
ACAGATCTCTAGTGTAGATGTAGCCTCTGTGTAACAGACATTTACAGCAACAGTTCCAATCACGTTTTTTCCCTTAAGAATAATAGCTATCTTATAACTGCAATAGAGAGATGTCTCAGAGGGTTTGCTGTGTTAGTCTGTAGCTTCAAAAATAACAAGCAGTCATGTATAACATCTTAGAGAGTAACCATATGTATTGGGTCATAAGCTTTCATGGGTAAAGAACCACTTTTTCAATCATCTGAAGAAATGGGTCTTACCCAGGAAAGCTCATGACCTAATAGATCTGTTAGTCTCTAAGGTGCGACATGACTGCTTGTTGTCTGCAACAGAAAGAGAAATACCTTTGACCACTGAAACCTACCTGGAAAGCAGCAGAGGTTTATTCTGGGCATAAGGGATTCTCTTTCCTCTTCCATCACAAGCTGAATGGCCCATTTTGACATGTAGACCCATCCTTCAAGGAGGGGCATAGAAACAGGTGGTCCACAGCCCACCTGATTAGCACCTCATAACACCCAAATCTGATTTATACAAAAAGACTTGAGACAGATCACTAAGCTGCGCCGTCTTTTAGTAAAGCTGCTGCTCCCGCCTCACACAGAGCCACTCAGCTCTGTTTTACCATCAACATAGGCTCAGATTCTGTCCCCCCCACACTCCTCCAGCCTCCAGTTCCCGTAAGTGATTCCTGTTGGGTCTTGGTTCCACATAATATACCTAGATTTCCAGAAAGCTGTTGACACGGTCCCACACCAAAGGCTTTTATGTAAATTAGGCGGTCATGGGATAGGAGGAAAGATCCTTTCATGGATCAGGAATTGGTTAAAAGACAGAAAACAAAGGGTTGGAATAAATGGTAAATTTTCACAATGGAGGGGGGGTAACTAGTGGTGTTCCCCAGGGGTCAGTCCTGGGACCGATCCTGTTCAACTTGTTCATCAATGATCTAGAAAATGAGGTAAGCAGTGAGGTGGCAAAGTTTGCAGATGACACCAAGTTGTTCAGGACAGTCAAAACCAAAAGGGATTGTGAAGAACTACAAAAAGATCTTAGCAAACTGAGTGATTGTGCAGCAAAATGGCAAATGAAATTTAATGTGGGTAAGTGTAAGGTAATACACATTGGAAAAAATAACCCAAATTACACGTACAACATGATGGGGTCAAATTTAGCTACGACAGATCAGGAAAGGGATCTTGGAGTTGTAGTGGATAGTTCTCTGAAGACATCCACGCAGTGTGCAGCGGCAGTTAGTAAAGCAAATAGGATGTTAGGAATTATTAAAAAAGGGATAGATAATAAGACAAAAGATATCATACTTCCCCTATATAAAACTATGGTAAGCCCACATCTTGAGTACTGCATGCAGATGTGGTCTCCTCACCTCAAAAAAGATATATTGGCATTAGAAAAGGGCGACTAAGATGATTAGGGGTTTGGAACGGGTCCCATATGGGGAGAGGCTAGAGAGACTGGGACTTTTCAGTTTGGAAAAGAGGCGATTGAGGGGCGATATGATAGAGGTATATAAAATCATGAATGGTGTGGAGAAAGTGAACATAGAAAAATTATTTACCTTTTCCCATAATACAAGAACTAGGGGACACCAAATGAAATTGATGGGTAGTAGGTTCAAAACTAATAAAAGGAAATTTTTCTTCACACAGCACACAGTCAACCTGTGGAACTCCTTGCTGGAGGAGGCTGTGAAGGCCAGGACTCTATTAGGGTTTAAAAAAGAGCTCGATAAATTTTTGCAGGTTAGGTCCATAAATGGCTATTAGCCAGGGGTAAAGTATGGTGCCCCAGCCTTCAGTACAAGGGCAGGAGATGGATGGCAGGAGATAAATCACTTGATCATTGTCTTCTGTTCTCCTTCTCTGGGGCACCTGGCATTGGCCACTGTCGGCAGACGGGATACTGGGCTGGATGGACCTTTGGTCTGACCCAGTATGGCCATTCTTATGTTCTTATGTTCACTCTCTGCTGGAAGACATACCTCTGCCAACAGGAAAGAAGTAATCAAAACTGACTGGAATGGGATGGTGATGGAGCTTGTGTTGATGGAGAATGGAGCTAAGTCTGGGAGAGGGAGCAGAAGGCCATGTGTCAGGTTGCAATCCCACTCACTGGCTCAATCAACTCTTGCTCACTCACACAGGGGAGGGGCTCTGGTTACTGCCTCTGGTTACATGGTAGGGGCTCCCAAGTGTCTCTGCTTACTGCCTCTAAATTGCAGGGTTACAACCCGCCTTGACCCCAGGAGGTGGAATGGGTGGCCACAACCAGATATGCAATATAACAATACACAACAAAAATAATCTACTATGATATCAGACCTTATTCACTTTCCATCCACCATAAGCTGGGACCCTCATAAGTTGCCATTGCTAGCTACACTGCTACCTTCTGGATATGCTTCCATAAGTGATGATCTAGTTGTCTGATTATATTTATTCATAACAGTGGCATAGGCAGAGAGACTTCTGCTTCTGTGGTACTATATGCTGGAATAAAGCTACACAGTCAAAGAGACAAACCTCTAATGATAGAAATCCCTCAAAAATTTCAACTGAAACAATATCACAACAAGGTAGAAAGCAATCTTAGTTTACCTGAAATCTTCTATGATATTCGCAAAACTTGTTAGCCAAGTATGCATAAAAGGGGTTATATGTCTTCTCCTGTAGGCAACAGTCAATAAGAACATGAACAATCTCTCTCTCTTGCTGATCTTTAAGTCCAAGCCTGTAATATTTATATAAGCAAAATATAATTATACGAGTTTAGAAGAAACTTCACAGCCTTAGTAAGAGCCACTGGTAACTCCTCTTAGCTAAGATGACCATTATATTCCAGTGAAAAGAAATCTTTAAAGGTTTAAATTGAAACAAGTTGTCAGCATTACAGGCAGGTTAGCATAGCAGTTTCATCATGGAGAGTAACTCTGTTATTATGTTAGCGGCATGACCAAGTGGCCTAAACAATCCTAGGTAAGAGAATTACAGACATAACACAGGTTCAACCTCTCTAGTCTAACACTCTCATTTGGCAACATCTGAAATCCTGCTTGATTTTAGTTAGTTGGGCTAACCACCTATCGGGGGGTGGCCAAGTTTCCCATGGTCCCTTACAATTTGTTTACAGACCCCAATTCTGGCTCTCGGAGTTCTGTGCTGTTATTTAGCTGTAATTTACCCCTAAATGTCTTCTAAGACCCCACTAAGCACTGCAAGTGTTGATAATGCTGCTAGACAATAATAACCTCCTGTGGTTTGGCAAATTCTCTCATTCAGCACTAGTCGGGTCCCAAGGGTGCCAGACCAGAGAGGTTCAACCTGTACCTGTTTCCAGAGAAGAAAATTAAAGTTAATTTTGATATTTGTACTTCCTCCAAGAAAGTAATACAGATTGGCTCTCCATTACTGCCATGCCAATCTGTCCTCCCATCTTCTGGAGGAGCAGTATTACCTTGGCAAGATTTGAGGACTGGAAAACTGAGATGATCTGTATAAGGAAGATAAGCAGTGAGGTAAAATCTTTGACTTCCCCATTCAAATTGGCAAATGTTCTTTACTTTGATTTTGGGAGGAAATGGCTGCCTTCACATACATCCTTGCCAGGATTAATGGGGACAAGCAGGGACCTGGAGCCTTTAAGTTCTACGAAGCAGAAAGGAATGAGAAAGAAAACATCTTCAAAGCCTTAAAAGAGAAACACTCTGATGTGGAAACTATAGAACATGAACCTCCAAAAAAAGTAAACCAGCTTCTGGTAGTGTCATCTGATGCAAATGATGAACATGAATATGCATCAATAATGATCCAAAACAGACTGAACCAAGCAGAACCTATCATCATCATGGACACACATCCTCTCGAATTGACCAGACCGAAGATGTTATGAATGGGAGCTGCAAAGGAAAGCCTAAATTTACCTGGAGAACTAGGAAAGGAAGTAGGTTAGGGGGAAAGGGGCAAAGAGCCAATAGGACCTGGCAGGGGAGGGGCGAATCAAACCTGAAATAAATCACAGCTGCATCTCCTTTAAAACAGAGAAAAAAATGGGGATTTCTCCAGGAATTGAGGGGAAGAAATGAGCTCTTCCAAAACAGATTCCCTGGGTTCATCAGAATGTGAAAGTAGGGAAAAGTTGAGGTAGTTGTAGAAGATTTATTGTTTTCTTTGTTGGGGTTTTGGACATTATGTCTCAGCTGGTTCTTTGTTTCTTTTGTTCTCTCCTGTAACCCAGAATTTGACCCAGGGAAAAATCCTCATGTTTTGCTTCGATTTGTGGCTTTTTTTTCCTTCCCCAAATACACAAAGCCATTTACGATGCTTGCAAAGATAGTCTTGTTTTAAGAATAAAAGGTCATTTTCTTTGTTAACAAGTACTGGTTAATCTTTGGGGACTTAAAACTACATGCCTAGCCATAGACACCTTAGCAAAGAGCTCAGAAGCCCCTGCATTTTTGTTTCTTTTCAACCTTTTCGGCAAAGGAAATTGGAGGTTTTACCCTCAGGGTAGAGATTCCAAATTACTTCTTTTCTGGCAAGTGGATTTTTTTCACTTGGTGCTGTGAGCTACTACTTGATTTTAGGAAAAACTGAAATCAGGAAAACTATTCTGCCTCTGGGAACTATGGAGACAGAGTCTAGCATTGTTTTATTTGGCTAGCTGGCCCGGAATGAACAGGGGTGAACTGGGGGTGGGATGAGTTGGCAGGGGGGATAGAGCCCCTGAACAAACCAGCGGTGGCTAAGAACTGGAGTCCCATTCATGGGGAGCGGGAGCAGGGCGCTTGAGTGGGAGGCAAGTTGAAGCCCCGCACTTGCTGAGCCAGCCACGGGGGGCGGGGGACAATCTGGGGCCACACAGGGGTTGGGAAGGGGTTGGAGCCAGGTCTGTGGGGATTGGAGGTGAGCCCCAGGCGTGTGGCTGGAGCCCCCACTGGGGGCGGGGGGGGAGTTGAGCTGGAGGTTGGTCATAAGTACAAATGGTCATAAGTCAATGTGTTCGTAAGTCGGGGTCTGCCTGTAACAATAGATTTGATTCTCCCATTTGATATGCAGACTTGATCATACAGAATATTATTCCTCCCCTAATCCTACCAGATTTTGCAGTTCACTAGTTTGTTAAAATATGCAAGTGCATAAATGATTTGACGTGGATTTTACGGATTTAAGTGTAATTTTAGAAGCATCCATTCGAACGGCCAAACTGCGACAGACCAAAGATCCACCTAACTTAGTATCCTGTCTCAGACCTACCTCAGCACAAGGGCTGAACTAGATGACCTCTCAAAGGCCCTTTCACCCCTGTATTTTTTATGATTCCACCATGGACACTTAGCATGCAGGGGAGATACTGCTGAAGTAGCTGAAAGCAGCAGCAGCAAGAGTTTAAGATTAATTCCCAAAAGGCAATGACAAATAGTAAAACATATTTGAGAAAGATTGAAAATATCTTTCATAATAAATTCAAGCAGACAGGGACAGTTTTTTGATCTTCAGAGTTGTGACTAATACGGAATACAAGAACATAAAATTAGAAAAGGGTAAATTCTGGCCTGAAAATTTTTATTTGAGTTATATTACCTTGATTATCACAATTTTTAAATATGTTTTAATTTTCTATGTTACAGCATCAGCCAGTTTACTATGCTGAAGAGAGCAAGAACTTTTCCATCTTGCACAAATTTGTTGTACATCTGTTCTGGTCTAGCTACTGGATCTGTCAGTGGATCCCTTAGCAAGCACAATAAGAAAAGCTTTCTGTATAGGTTTCTCAGACACTTAAACTGACGAAGATATTTAGATTTCTGTCACCTTGGAAAACACATCTATGCATCATAATCCTTATTTTAGCATATTTTCTATGCTACAACCTTTCTGATTACTTGGCCCAAGGCATTCAGTTGGTATTAATACATATTGCTGCAAAAAAAAATCCGAACGGACTAGTGTAACATGCTCTAATTATTTTTCAGAGAGTTTTTACATCATCCAAGTCTGTGTGTACATAAGATTGTAACAAGTGTTTAAATAGCCTGTAGTAAATCAGGGACTGATTTCCAAAAAGAACTGCCAGGCCTCTGCTATTGTGATTGCTAAATTTTTGTAACTAAAAAGGCTGTATCAAAGTTCAAAACAACTCCATCTCTGTCTAAAAACAGAGATGTATTTTACAGAGACAGCAAGTAGGGTAATTGTTATTGACTTTATTAAAAAAATCTATTTTGGTTTAACTTGCGAATTTAACTGCTGCTTACCATTCTGGCAATGATTACTTCCTTTGACCGATAAGAGTAGCACCGCAGCCTAGACCCAATGTCTCCCTTACTAGTCACTCCAGACCTCTGATCAGACTTGTTAACAGATGACACATTCAAAATGAGGCTCAGTTTTAACTTCTTCCTGATTGTACTGCTTTATTCCATGGCATCATTCATGTCTGACATCTTGGCCCATTCTTCCTCCCTCTAACTGGCAGCTCACTTCTACAGCATTACTTGGTCCCTTCTCTACTCCTCATTCCTGAATCAGATCAGTTTTCTCTGCTCCATTCTCACTTTGTCCCTCTGGGCACTCCCCATCTGACGAGACTGACAGTTCTATTCTACTCTGCTTTATATCACTTACCCTGTCCCAAAACTTCCCCTGTTGTTGTCCCTGACTGGCAAGGATGTAACCCGAAAAGGATCCAGCCCAGACAGCACTTCTATTTGTTCCTAGGATTTAATAGGATCCACATGTGTACTTACTTTAAAAGTTTTTCAAATGCATCCAAAAAGTCCTCACTACTCATCAAGACACAAAAAATATTTCTCCTGATGTCTGTGTTCATTCTCTGCTTACGAGCAAGCTCCAATATCTTTGAACTCATCTGAAAACAAGCATTTTAAAAGAAACATTTACTAACTCTGGATTTTATTTTGCCTTTGCAACAGGAAACTTATTTCAGCATAACTTTTCTGATATGATTATACATACACATATTTTGAATCAGTTGTGAAGAAACAGTCCAACGTCCTAGTGCCCTTACCACTGGACACGAACATAAGGACTATCAGGTTTCCAAGCAACGATATCAGATAACTGACCAGGAAAACTGGCCTGGAAGTGATTATTATGAGAAGTCCTTCTCTAAATGGCCATGCCTTTTCTACCATATTTCTATACACTTTTAAAACTGTTCAACCATAGGATTTCTACAAGAACAGCTGGCCCTATCTATAAGGCTAAAGACTCAAGAATCCATTTTCAGTTTGAGTCTGCCCGCTCCATGTCACATGACAACACACCGCAAAAATCTTTCACAAATCCACAGGGTGGAAGAGAGAATTTCAGTGCCATGGCATGCATAAGTCCAAATATTAATCGCAATATCACAAGGATTTTGTTAACTGCTTCTCAAAGACAAAATTGCCTGGGCACTTTCAATAATTAATAGCAGTCTTCATATTTACCTTTCCTACAGGCAGTTTGTCCTGAGTCTTGGTGCCAATATTCTCAATCATTGGTGCTCCACTCCAAGATGACCCTACTATCCACCAACGGCCAACCTGGTCAGCACTGAGGAGAGATTCCAATGACACACGAAGTTGTGTCTCTCTTCCAGAACCACTATTGCGAACCTTGTATAACAATAAAATGTTTTCAGTTCAAAAGAGATTTTTCCCCAACAAAGGTTTTAGTTGAGGATAGTTTAACAAGTTTTTCAACTATGCTCTCATGTGTTTCTCCCCACAATGTCCCTCTGCAAACAAAATCTGCCACAATTGTCATATATTGTGATTTACAACACAAGAGTGCCTAAATCTAAGATTCTTGGCATTAAAGGAATTCCAACCAAAAAGACAAATCCAGTAGGTTGTCTCCATCCACCTACCCAAAACCTTTATTTTAAAGTCTAACATGGAATTGTAAATTGCAAATGAAATGTTATGTCCTATTTTCTAATGGACATTTCTGTTCACATAAAATCATCAAAAGTTGTGATACAGTTAATACTTGAAAAGGTGCTACAACTGCAATAGCACAACAACGTAAAAAGGTTCTAAAACTCTTGCTTACCTGTCCTAATCTAGTCTACTGTATTGAATTCCTGACTTGAGTGTACTATATTTACACAAATTTCAGGGGGGAAAAAAAACCAGAACAAAACAGTAATTCAAGTATGCTTAATGGTATAACCCTCAGGTCTGTGATACATGGACTCTCTAGAACCAAACTAAAATCCTGAGGAGGACGGCAGTTTCTCAATCAACACAGCATACATATCTTTACTGTGTGCGGCTCTTCAAGCAAGATCTTAAAAACTAAATGGCCTGATTTTCATACATGTTCAGCATTCACAAATCGTGCTAATGTCAGTGGGAGTTGCAAGACCTCAACACCAGCGATGATATCTTCTGTGCTCTACATAAACATCAAAAGATGCCACAGGACTGTCTCTAAGCACAGGGATTTGTCTTAGTGTCTTTGGACAAAATTTTTCTCTCTCATAAATGTTTTGCAATGTTGGGCACTGACTAACATTGAAATGGATGCATTTCTATGATTTTCTCTGTACACCTTGTGTAAAGTTATTTGGAATTCTTGGGGGGGAGGGGAGGAGGACTTTTTACAACGTTATCATAAAATGCAGGTATTGAATCTGTACTGTTACACGCATTCCAAAGTGATATTAGCAGATCATCTGGTCTGCAGTGGATTACTAGTATCTTAACGAATGATTACTTCCAGGGCTTTTTTTCCTGATGGAATAGCCTGGAACAGAATCCAGGTACGTTTTTTTGTGGCATAGTTAAGGCGGCAGCAGTGCCATTTTTAAAAGCCAGCTGGGCAGCTCTGTCCAAGACACATGCGGCTCTTTCAGAGCCATTTGCAGCTCTGGATGCTGCTGCCTTTGGCTGACTCCTTCTCCGCTTCCTCCCCGCCTTGCCTGCCATGCTAAAAAGTTGCGGGGGGCAGACATGAAGGAGACGGAAGCAACACACTGGAGGTAAGGTGTGGGGGCAGGAGGGAGAAGTTTGGGGGAGTGTGAGGTTTAGCCACGGGGCGAGTTGGGGCCACGTATGTGTGTGTTGAGCTGCTGGAGGGCAGGCTGGGGCTGCGTGTGGTGGGGAGAGGGAAGAGAATGGGGAGAGCTTAAGATGGCAGGTGGGGCGTTGGGGCTTGAATTCTGCCACCATTTTTTCCTAGGGAAAAAACCACTGATTACTTCCAAAAGCATGATTTCAGAAAAGTCACAATGCCCAAGAACATACTAAAAAACATTTTTTACCAGTGTTCTCTGCAACTTGCGCAGTTTCTCAACTGGCTCAGGCTCATAGCCTGGGATTTTCCGCATGTCATTGTTTTTTAGTGCCAGCATAGTCTCTAGCATAAAGCGAACCTATCAGTTAAAAAAACAAAAACACAACACAACAGTACAGTAGACATGCTAGAAAAATGCTATAAAGATTGCACCTCTGGAGTGGTCCTGAACAAGGGAATTTGCTGGATCAGGGGAGGCCAGGCCTCTGAGCTCACCTGAGGGCCACCCATCCTGGCCACCATCTCCTGCCCCCAGGCTGCCTGGGGGAGGTTCTGCTCCAAGTGGGGCTGCTTGCTGGGCTCCCTGGTGCCGGAGAGCTCCCCAGCTCCTGGCTCGCTCCCCACTACCATGGGGCTCTCCACCTGAGCTCCCACACATGGAGCTGCCAGCAGGACTCCCTGACCCTGGCCCAGCTCTCTGTGGCTGCCAGGGCTCCCCGGCCCTGCCAGCCTTCCTGCAGTGGGGCTGTTGGCTGGGATGCCAGCTGGGCTCCCCATTGCACAGCCCCTGCATGGCTCTCTGCAGGGGGCTCTCCAGCATTGTCCTGCTCTCCAAAGCAGGGCTGGGTGGGGTGATGGGAATGGGGATGACCCCCTGACCCCCACCTGGCTTCCCGCTGCCATAGGGCTGCTGGCCAGGCTCTCCACAGTGGTGCTGTGGGAAGCTGGGGCTCTCTGATCCAGCAACACCTGTTGGATGAGAGTGTGCTGGACATGAGAGTTTCAAAGTGTGTAAGAAGTGGAAAATTTGTCTGGAATGTATTACTATGCATGCACAAGCGTCTCAGCTGGCAATACATTCCAGAATCTAGATTATATCATCACAAATAAAAAATACTAGCTAAAAACAAATAATCACTTTAATTCCAACTACATGTATCTGTACAAAGGTTAGAGTCAAATCTAAATTTTGCCAAACGATACCCCAGCTATTACATTATTTTGGACAAAAGTGTACAAACTATTATTGTATTAATTGGATGCCCATTATTATTTGCATAACACACAAGCTATTTCAAGCCATGCTGGTGTTTATGCTCTGAGAAACTTCTAAATGCACATTATTTTCCATATTTTAACCAAATGCAACAATACTCTAACTGGATACTAATGCTATTTTAAGGTCTAATTAGACTACAGTGTGAAACAATTTCCGTAGATGAACTTAATACAAAAATCAAACAATTTGGCAAATTATCAGATTTCACCCAGCCTCTTGTGAAATGGTTCATGCTGGGAAATTTGTGCCCCAAAACATCCAAAACGCATACATACCCTTGACTGATCCTGAATTTTTTTCTCCATATTATTTGCTTTGTTCTGGGCCTCACTAATTAGATTCTTCAAGGCCAAAGCATCATCTTTTCTCAAGGAAAAGCCCACATTTTTCAGGAGGAGAAGAATTAGTTCAATGTCCTTTTCTGTAAAAGTGCTAACAAGCATCTTCAGAATATCAAAGATCAGCAGCGAATGCACTACGTGAAAATTATACAGATGGCCTATCAAGGCAAACAGATTATCGCACTCTTTCCCTTCTGCATCACTTTTATAGACTTCATCAAATTTCCTCACCACAGCTTCTAAAAAGTGAGCACCAACCTGGCAAGAGTTATATGAAAAACACAGAATATTAGTAAGCAATTAAGTGTTTTGCAGATGTGATTTCCTCTCCCTGACCCCTTGATTTCACCTGCAAGAAGCATATGCAGTGAGAAATAAATATAACTAAAATAAGCTTATAGGAAAAGTATTATTTCTGTCAGCCAACATTGATTTTCTGTATTTAAATATTCCACAGGACTCTTAGTTATCAATTTCATACATATTTAAATAACATATTTGTACAATATTACATATTTATAGAGACGTATTGATTTGACCATCAGAGATTTGTACTGAAATGGATCTCTTATGTGGAATTATCAAAACGGAGACTGATGGTGGGGTAAGCTCCCAGCCGCCAGACCAATGCGACACATTATTATTCCTAGTTATTTTCACATTAGGATACAACTTTTGTACCATACAAAAAATAAACCACATAAGCATCACATTTTACATTAAAACACATTATTGGCCTGAAAAGTCCTGATAAAAAGAGAAGCAATTTTTTTGGCTCCTGGTTGTGTATTGAGCAATAATGCTTGTCAGCTTCATAGTGGGGATAAGACTCAGGGCCAAATACCAGACAGATATAACATGGAAAAAAATTACCCAGAAAACAACAGACTTCTTTATATTTTTCTAAAGAAAACAGCCTAGAAAAAGTGTGACCAAAATATAAATTTAAAGTTCGACTGATCAACTGTCAAATATTCAGTTTTTCTTTTTTAAAGAGTTATGCAGTCACAAAAGCTATTATAATACTAAAGTGCAGTTAAAACTAGTCAGGTAATGTGTAAAAGTTCAGGTTCCAAAACCGAATGCTGACTTCGTCACATTACACTTCCAGAAAGAATTAAGATACATATTTTAGGGCACATAAGTATGTTAAAGTGCATGTTCAAAAGAGCACACAGGAGCATTATGTATGTACTCCACAGCCCTATAAATATTGCTATAGGACCTTAAAATTGATTCTAAAACGCAAAATTTAATTGCAAATTAATATTACCTTATCACAGTTTTGTGCACTTATTTTTTTCTTCAAAAAATAAAGTTGATTGCTTAATAATGCATTTAAGTAGTCCTCACTAGATTCTGGATGGTTTTCTGAGGATGTGGCCTAGCCATCTCCAGCATAGTCCATCAAGCTCTCACATGGAACCCGCAAGGAAAATGCAAAAGAGGAAGACCTCTGACAACATGGAAAAGATCTACCAAGACTGAAGGACAACAACTGGGGTACTCCTGGGGTGAGCTAGAAGTTTTGTAAGGACAGAATGAAATGGGAAAGACTTGTAGATGACCTATCTTCTACCTGGAATACAAGGGTTTAAATCAAGTAAGTCTGGGGTGCTCTTAACCAGATTTATTTCTGAGCGTGTGATTTCTGAAACTGTTATAATGTACAGTAGATCCCTGAAATCACACCTCATTATATAGTTATCAGGGCTGACTTTTGGTTGCAGTTATGGTTTAGTAGCCAGGCACTCACAAATAAAAAGCACTTGCATTTGTTACTGTAACTGAATGGAGTGTTTTCTTGTTTAAATATTTGGTTAAATATATTAAGTGTAACCGTATCTCATTGATACCACCAGTGCTTTAAGTCAAGTAAATCACACACTTAAAAATGTTGTGCAACATAATCAGAAAATAAAAGAAGCCCAGGCAAAAAGTTACCTCTATCCCCACTGTCTGATGAAGAATGCTGACCAAAAGGACATGCTCCATCATCAATCTAACAGGCATCATGGCTGCAGTAACACAAGCATTCATAAGAACATCCGTTAGAGTTTCATTCATGTCCTTTCTACTGTTAGTCATGTATAGCTCTTCCAACTGTCCACATATGGAAGCCAAATTTGGTTCACTCAACCTATTGGGAAATAAAATTCAGTGCCTGCTTTAGCTGTCCATTTCTTCTCTCTCATTCCTTATACATTTTTTTCAATTTAATATTGTTTTTAATTCTAAACAACCAAAGTTTTATTTTTAATCTGTTACTCAACTACTAGTGCAAAGAGAAAAAGGGAGAAGTATTTGAAAAAGGTTTTGGCTCTTTCCTGTTTATCAAAATAATTCAGAAACAAAAATTTTTTAAGATCTTCTTATGATACTGTGTATAAAAATAAAATATAGTAGTAGTATTTGCAAAAAAAAAAATTGATAGCTTGCAGATTTTCTGCTGAGCAGTGGTTCTCAGAAGACCACAATATATCACATCTAAAATCCCATAGTATTCAGCCTCACATTTGTAATTTAGTCAGCATAATTATAACAAATTTTAATCTTGCACACCAATAGAACCATAGCCTGCAGACCCCTCTGAGTACCACTGGCACATACTAAAATTAATATCTGAATATTAATCACTGAAAATAAAAGTCACAAATACATGGCAATGTTATTAATGTAAACCTACTCTTCAGTAGTATAAGATGCATACTCTTCCAGTACTGTAGAGCTCAGCAGCTTTAACAGCATTTTAAATGATTTTACCTCTTTCATGTGCAAATTATACAATTTAAGGGCCTAATCCTACCAACTGTTTTTTAACCATACCTCATCCCACTGATGTGCATGGAATTACATGAAGTCATGTTTGTGGAATTCAGTTCAAAATTTTACATTTGCTTATCCATGAATACATATTGACTGTCATAGAAGTTGAAAAATCTGGTAAGGAGGCTTGACCAAAATAATTGAGAATAAAAAGAGACTGTCGATGGGGTGCACAAAATTTAACTTTTATTTTAAAAATTGGTTTACAAGAAAGAAATTTTACCCATTCCCTCTTAGTCTTGAGCAGTGGCTGCTATAAACACAGACAAATAATCCAAAGAATTTTCATGTTAAATTACCTGTTAAGTAGTCCTTTAACTGTTTTCTTTAGTCGTCCCAGTTCTTCCTTCTTTCCATCATCCATTTTCTCATCAGCTTTTCTCCCTGGAGGGGGCACGTACTTTTTAGAGCTATGGCAAAGGTTCTTATCAAAAGAGAAGAGCAAAAACGTAGTGGTACGTTATTTAAAAAAATCAGTGATTTTAAAATATATTTTAATTAAGCATAAGAAATAGGGTTATTAGGTATCCTGTACAATAAAACCCCTATACAGGCGATCTGGACTTGCACGTCACTTGGATTAACGTGAGCTGAAATCATGAGTGGCGGGGAGCCATGAACCAGGCGGCTCCCCTCTGTTTGCTGCAGTGCTGGTCAGTTTCCTGGATCCCAAGAGCAGCAGGGAGCTGGAAATCAGGTGACAGCCTGGCTTCTGGCTCTCCTCCATTTGCGTGAGTTGGGAGACAGGCTGCCCCTAGTTCCCAGCTCCCCACCACTCCTGAGAGCCAGGAAACTAACCAGTTTCCAAGCTCTTTAACTTGCGCAAAATTTGACTTACACCTAGTTGCCCAGGACTGCAACCTACATGTAAGCCAGGGGTTTGCTGTATATTTATTTCTAATCACTGAAACTTTTTTAATTGTAATGCAAGATTCACAGTATCAACAGGAATTATGCAAGCCTTTCAAAGAGTGCTTGTAACCCAAATGTGCTATGTTTAAATATGCAGAATTCCATCTTCTACTGGAGATGAGATAAATGATCATTTCCATTGCTAGCGCCTATGATTCTACTGTCTGAAATAATGATAGCAAAATCATAACAAGAATCTCTGTGCACATTTCAAGATTAACCAATGCAAAAGCTTCAAGGCACTGCTCTATCCCCAACCCCTCAGGAAATTTCACCCTGTAATAAACATCATAAAACTGCGCCCATTCATCAGTTTAATGTGGCTTTTTGGCTCCGTACCAGGACTAAACCTAGCATGTATTGATCAATGCCTTGCAAAACTCAGGTCTGACATGAAACTTCAGATGTAAGGTGCAAAACTATATTTGAAAACATTAAGTTATTTAAGGCAAACCCACACCCCAACATACCTTCTCCTCTCTGGAGGTCTTGGCTTTGCTGGGCTTATAGTGGCCACTATCCTTTGTGGATATCTCTATTCTGCTTCCTGCCCACTCATCCTCTGAGTTTCCTTCCACATCTGCCTCCTCTGAGGTTTCCGAAGTGTCCTCCATGCTCCCCTCTTCCTCCTCCCCATCTAGCTCCCCTTTCTGAGTGTCGTCCAGGGACTCCAGGTCGAGATCCTCCTCATCTTCAACCTTCCTGTCACCCAGACCTAAGCACCTCTCTTCTGCCTCCTCCTCGCTGCTCTGCTCATACAGGCCCGAGAGGGTGCCCGCGGGCTCCAGGGCCCCCAGCACATAGCCCAGCCCATCGCGGGCGAAGCTCTGCGGCACGGAGGAGGCACCCGCTTTCCTGCGCTTGCTGAGCCCCAGCCGCCGCTCCAGCCGCCGGATCTCCTTCTCCTCCTCCTCGTTGGCCGCCAGCAAGGCCCGTTTGCGCGCCAAGGCCGCAGCAGCGGCGCTGGGTCCCTCCTGCCGGAGCCGCTTCGCTGCCTCCCGGGGGCGCTGGTGTCTTGGGGGCAGCGAGGCCGGGAGCGCGGCGGGGAGGGGGCGTTTCCGCGGACTCTGAACCAGCCCCTCTGTTTGCCTGCCCCGGCCAGCCCTTGGCTCGCTCGGCTCCTCGTGGTGCAGGCGGCGGCGGCGGCTCCGCTTGAGCCTGCGCTTCTCCTGCCTCAGCTCGCGGCGGCTCCTCCGGCCCGGGCCCCTCGCAGGCTGGGCCCCTGGCGCTCCGGGCTGAGGAGCGGGAAGCGCCCCGGCCGCCTGCACGAACTCCTGCACCACCCGCCGCAGCTTCTGCAGCCTGCCTGGCTGCCGGCCCCCGCCGCGGCCTCCCCGGGCTCTGGCAGCCCGTGTCATGCTCCCCCCGGCCGACCGCCGTCGCGCTGCGCGCTGCCACCTTCTTCCGGCGCGGCCTGGGCCCGCAGCGCCACCTTCTGGGACGGCCGGAGCGCCGGGCTGGCGGCAGGGCGGGCCCTGGGGCCTACCTCGGCCTTCCAGACCTTCCCCAGGCCGAGGGCCTACTCCAGCGGCGCTGCCGCTCCACAGCACGGGCCTGAGGCAGGAGGTAGCCGTGACTCCCTCTGGGCCCCACAGCCGCCGGCTGCGGCGCACATAGAATCAGGGGTAGTAACAAAGAGGGAGCCGTGCTAGTCTATACACTATCAAAACAAAAAGCAGTCAAGCCGCACTTTAAAGACTAGCAAAATGGTTTTTTTGCTAGTTTTTAAAGTGCTACTTGGCTGCTTTTTGTTCTGATAGAATCAGGGAGTGGGAGGAAACCTCGGGGTCATTGCCGCCAGCCCCCCTGAAAGCAGGACCAAACCCAAGGCCATCATCCCATGCTGGGCTTCTCAAACCAGGGCCTCTAGGGAAGGAAATTTTACCGCCTTCCTGCGTAACCCATTCCAGAGCTTCACCACGCCCTCCTGAAATAGGTTTTCTTAATATCCAGCATACACCTCTCCACAGTAAGGTGAGACCATTGCTCTTGTTCTGTCATCTGTCCCCAATGAGAACAGCCTCTTTCCATCCTTTTTGCAGTTCCCCTCCCCCTTTCGGGTAGTTGAAAGCTGCTATAAAATCCCCCCTCACTCTTCTCTTCTGCAAACTAAATAAGCCCAAATCCCTGAGCTGCTCCTCATAAGTCATGTGCTCCAGCCCCCTAATTATTTTTGTTGCCATCCACTGGAGACTCTGATGCATCCACATCCTTTCTGTAATGGGGGACCCCAGAGTTGGATGTGGCCTCACCAGAGCCAAATAAAGAGAAATAATCACTACCTTAGATCTGCTGGAAATGCTCCTACTAATGCACCCCAACATGCCATTAGCCTTCTTGTCTCATATCCAGCTTCTCATCCACTGCAATCCCCAGGTCCTTTTAGGTAGAACTGCTGCTTAGCCAGTCGGTTGCCAGATTGTAGTGGTGCTTGGGATTCCTCCATCCAAAGTGTAGAACTTTGCACTTGTCCTTGTTGAACTTCATCAGACATCTTTGGCTCAATCCTATTTGTCTGGGTCTCCCTCGATCCTATCCCTGCCCTCCAGCATATCACCCTCTCTACCTAGTTTAGTGTCGTCCACGCTTTTGCTGGGGGCAATCTCATCCAGATCATTAATAAAGATGTTGAACAAAACCAGCCCCAGAGAACCAAGTCTAGGTGTACTTTGCTGGATACTGACCGCTATCTTCCAGATACAACCTTTGCATCTTTCATTGTCTGCCCCGTGGTTACTGCCTACAGCTATTCCATCAGTGGTTACTAGCTGGGATGAGAAGAGATGGTGTTCCTACCCTTTGCCAGAAGCTGGGAATGAGCATGATGATTATCTATCTGTTCGCTCTCTGACAGACACCATTGGCCACAGCTGGAAGAGAGGATACTGGGCTAGATGGAGCTTTTATGTGACCCAGTATGGCCATTCTTATGTTCTAACATATGGTATGGCATCTCATTATGTCACGGGGAGCTTGAGTCAAAAATAATATACTTTCTTTCTCCAAGCATCAGTTGTGTGTACTGGCAGTTGGGTGTAGGGCTGGCCCTAGCTTTAGGATATCCCTCAGCAGAGCAGGCTGGGTGAATGAGCCCAGATCACAACTGAACAGAGGACTCTAGGGTTGCCAACCCTCAAGGACTGGTTTGGCATCAATCTCCCAGTGACTACTGAAAGCAATCCTGGAAATTTAAATAGGCTATTTTAAGAAAATGAGATTACATCATTGTGACAGTTCCTCCCCTATGTGGTTTATGAAAATTGGTTTATATAAATATGCATAACTTGGAGATATTTTCGACAAAATGCCTCATGTAACCTACCTATTTTAATGCTACAATCTGTTGTATACAGTATTCTATTTTGGTGCATGTATAATTCTTCTATGTGAAGTTAGAAATATGAAATATAAATCCGTTTATAGTTTTAAGGTAATGGTGACAACCATTATTACTACCCTGAACCCTAATGGCTGGGTGATCAACTTAACAACTTGTGAACAGCCTTGTTTATCCTGTAAGTCTAAAAGATGGATAGTGCTAGAAAGACCTGTGACTTTACCACCTGGTACTGAAAGCCATTTTGATCCAGTATTTTTCCATAGGATGGGGGGTGGTTATAGAACAAAGGTTACTCGTCCTATGGGAAAAGCTATTTGAACAGGAAGCTATTAATTCTTTGTTTTCATCCTCCTTTAGAATCTTCCCGCCACATCCTAGGAAAAGATAAAGAACTAGGAAAGGCTGTTGACCCAAACTGGAGCAAAATAACAGCTCTGGTTTGTCTGTAGCTTCAAGAACAAGAAAAAGTCTTACAGCACCTTATAGACTAACAGATATTTTGGAGCATAAACTTTTGTGGGCAAAGACCTGCTTCATCAGATGCATCTGGCCCAGCAGGATCTGGCCCACAGGACCTGGCCCAGCAGGACAGGGTGGCAGGGAACCCCAGGGAGCAAGAAGGCAGTTGTCAGCAGCATGATCAACACACTGGAGAACAATCCCAAGGGGTCTTCTGTGACTGTACCCCCTCACAGTCATGTTAGAATAAATCTCTTGGAGTAGCTTCAGTCAGAGTTGGGAAACCTAGTGGGGGCAACAAATGTTAAAACAGGTCCAGGAGTGAAGGTCATAGGATAAAAATTGGATCTGTACAGCAATGTCTAGCAGAACAGTCCTGACAGTGCCCACTTTTCCGCAAAGGTATGTGAGCAGTGCGTGGACACCATCCAGAGGAATGCTGCTTGGAGGTGTGACTTCAAAAGGGATTGGAAATAGGCCTCAGAGTTGCAGAGCACACTGACTTTTCCCTAATCCAAATTTCTCTTCCTGGGATAGAGGTTGACCATCTTGGCCAACACTAGACAGTGATTGATGAGGAGGGCCTGCAACTTTGTGGGACCATGAATGGGGTGTTAGAGGATCAAGCGATGTGTGGAGAACTGCAGCCAGAAACCCAGTAAGATTGTGGAGGAACCAGAAGTGGGGGTTATACCATGATACATTCTGGGCTCGTCTACGCTAGCCCCCTACTTCAAAGGGTAATGTAAACGAGCCCGATTAGTGAGTAGCACTGAGGTGCTGTGCTGCATATGCAGCACCTCATTAACCTAATTTTCGACATGCAGACTTCGAAGTTGCTAACTTTGAAGCGTTGGCAAGCTGCTGTGTGGCCACAGGCACTTCAAAGTACCTGTGCAACTTCACAGTTCCTTACTCCCAAAACAACTTTGAAATTTGTGCGGCGAGAATTATGCTAATGAGGTGGTGCATATGCAGCATAGCACCTCATTGCTATTCACCGATCGGGCTAGTTTACACTCCTCCTTCGAAGAAGGGGGCTAGTGTAGAGGAGCCGTTTGTGTAGATATGTCCCAGATTCTCTGTCTTACTGCAAAAGGGACAGGTGTTAGGAGAATGCCGGATACATACTTATGGTGATGGCTTGATGAGGGAGCCACCAACTAGTATTCCTGGCTTTTAAAATAGCAACTGTAGAAAACAATGTTTTAGCAGTTCGTTGCCTTAGCCACTTGGCTACCTACTGAGCCAGTTTCTGCAGGCAGTGGGCTAGTTTGGAGTTAACCACTGCCAGTTCCAAACCAGTTTAGCCATTGTTTCTTTTCTGAAGCACTGCCGAACCCACTTGCCCTTGTCTACATGTGCAAACTAACTGCATTGAGCACCTGCTCAACTCCATTCATTGCTGATGCTTACAGTGACCAAGGAATAGTTTTCCTTCTGTAGATAAACCCATCCTGTGTAGAGTATGTAATTTCTTCCATATCATTGCCAGTAAAATATTGGCTGAGACTGCCAACAACAAGTTCTTGGTTAAGAAGAGCTGTTTCAGGAAAAATGTGACATCAAGCTTTACTTGTCACAGAAAGCAAAGCATTTGATAGCAGTCCTTAACCACAACAGCTTTGTAACATTATATAGCCTTCTTTTAAAGTGGGTTGAATAATAGTGAAAAATACAATTTGGACAGATCAGAAAAATGAAGAGGTAGTGTAAACTTCTGCCAACAGACCTCAACCCTGACACAGAGCG
Organism: Carettochelys insculpta; assembly: GCF_033958435.1. Classification (NCBI taxonomy): domain Eukaryota; kingdom Metazoa; phylum Chordata; order Testudines; family Carettochelyidae; genus Carettochelys; species Carettochelys insculpta. Next base: position 262,132,179 of record NC_134138.1, read on the forward strand.
ATGCTTCTTATTTTACCCTCAATCCCAATTTGAACTTTCAAAGCAGCCATGCTCAGGACTCACCTCTTTGAATGGTAGAGGGAATATTTAAGTAAATTAACTCACTGAAATGCTAGAGTACTGAAGTATGTAATAGTAAAATAGCCTCTCCTTGACGTGCTTCACTGAAATTGGTAAGGCTGGGACAGCCTGTGGAAGTTATTGGGCTAGAGAGACAACCTGAGCTGTGGCTGTTATGGGGGTGGGAATTTGGAGTCTAAACAATTATTTGGGAGAGGGAGAGGATATCCTGAATGAGAACTCACTTCCACAGACCCTGCCTAATGTTTTACCCAGCTATGTCTTCCTGAGCCACTTTACTCTCATCCTGTCCCCACGCACCGAATTTTGTAGCTGTTTTCTCCAGGATTACTGGACTCCAGTAAAGGAGATGGGAGAACTGAAAGTGGGGGAAGACTGAGAATATCTTCACATTTAGTGCCATCACACAGTAGTTGGGACTGGCGGGGGAATCACTACAGGGAAAGCACTGCTACTTTTTCTTTGTTACCTTATTAAGTTGGAACTGATAGACGCACACAAGAAATCATCTACAGAAATCTTGCACTTTCAGTTTCCAAGGTTCTAAATAAAAAAAAGGGCAGGCATTTCAGACCACGGGTAGGCAATAAGTGTTGATTGGGGGGACAGTCCAAGAATTTGTAAGTGGCCAAGGGATGCACTCCTTCATGATATTAATGAAGGCAGTGCAGTGTCTGGGATGGATTTGGTGCAGAAGAGAGCATGAGGTAGGAGACTGGGGTGCAGGATGGAGTAGAGTGTCTTGGGAGGGAGTTTGGATGAAGGAGGGGGTTATGACCTGAGGCAGAGGAGTTGGGTGCAGCAGGGGGTGCATGTTCCAGGAGGCATATGGGTGCAGCAGAGGATTCTGACTTGGAGTAGGAGCATAGAAAGGGGTGCAGTGTCTGGAAGGGGGTTCTGACCTGGGGCAGGTGCAGAGGGGTTTGGGTTGTGATCTAGGATTGGAAGGGGCTGTGACCTCAGGCAGGAGTTTGGTTCCAGAATCTGAGAGAGTGAATGGGTGCAGGAGGCGGGTGCAGAGGGTTTAGGTTGTGACCTGGGGCAAGGGTACAGGAGGGGAGTTAGAGGGTTGGTTTGAGGGAGGGGGTGGGGTTCCAGGTGCAGGCCCTTACCTTAGATGGCTCCCAGCCAGCAGCCAGGCAGGACCATGGGGCAGGCTTCTTGCCTGCTATCCCCCTGCATGCTTCTCAGAGCAGCCAGCTGTGGGGGCCATGTGCTCTCTGAGGACTGCACACCTCCCCAGCGGCAGGTGGCAGTGGGGGGACTCTCTGTGCACTGCTTGGATTACAGGCATGGCCCAGGAAGTTCCCATTATCCAGAAAGCAGTCAATGGGAGTTGTGAGATTATGCTGGTGGTGGGGTCAGTGCACGACCTCCCCCGCCGCAGCGAGCGGCAGTCAGAGAGCAAATGCGCCCCGCAGCTGGCTGCTCTCACTAGTGGGGGGTGGGGACAGTGGGCGCAGCAGGCAGGGTGCCTGAGGCTCTCGCTGGGCTGCAAGACAGTAGTGGGCCAGATCCGGTGGTTTGGTGGGCCAGATCCAGCCCAGGGGCCATATTTTGCCTGTCTAACCCTGGGGTGGAGGCTGTTCCTCTAATTTGAGAACGCTTGAAGGATAAACGGGAAGTTCACTATCCATGCTCTGAATGTCACTGCAGAGACTGTGAACAAGAAGACTGATTGCCATCTTTGTCTTATTTTTATCACTTGTAAGTATTGTGCAAGTGGACTCTTTGTACTTAGGCTCCTGGCCCATCTCTGTAAGCTCTTGTCCAGGCAAGTGCTGAATATTTGTATTCCATTCTGGCTGAAATTTGAACTTCTCATTAATTTCCAGAAGTTGATTTTTGTACCTTCTATGCTTTTCCCATTTTTAGTCATTACATCATAGGTCCTACGTGCCACTTCCTTCAGAAATGCTGCTCTTTTGTTCCAACATTGAAAGGCTTTTATGCATCATACATTTCTCCTTTAGTGGCACAAGATGTTCTGTTGATTTGTCAAAGCATATCCTTGGTTATACTTTAAATTATATTTTAATTCACAAATTAATTGTTATTCTTCTCGTACATCCAAAGCTCTTGTGCAATTTGCATCCTGTTAATAGTTTTGCTGGTAACAATCTGCATTCAAATGGCCTGGGGTGCTAGACATATATAGCTGATTAAGGAACAAGTAAATATAAAATAAAAAATATATGGAGATATACCTATATCATAGAGCTGGAAAGGACCTTCTGAGGTCTATGAGTCCAATCCTCTGCCCTCACAGCAGGACCTACTGCCATCCCTGACTGTTTTTTTTTTTTTTTAAATCTATTTAGCAAATCCCCAACAGGTCTCCTCAATGATTGAGTTTACAACGCTGGGTTTAGTAGGCCAATGCTCAAACCACTGAGCTATCCCTCCCCCTAATATTTGATGCCTTTTTCCAACCATCTCTTAAATATTATACCTCCCTTCTGTCTTACGTATGTTAGCATTCAGAGACCTAGTAATGACTCAAAATGGTGATCGTGTAGTCTAACCTGCCATATAATAGAGACCACACAATTTCCGCAAAATAGTTTCTAGCTACATCTTTTAGGGGGAAGAAAATCTAATCTCGATTTAAAAATTGTCAGTGATGGAGAATTCTCCTTGACCCTCAGCAAATTGTTCTAATGATTAGTTACTCTCACAAATTATTCTGTCTCTCAAAAGAATCTCAGAAAAAAAGCAAAACTATTCAATATTTGAGCTTTTTCCTCACTTCATATTTCAATACAAAGTCTTGAAGGCATATTTGACTGAATGACATATTACATTCAGAAATGTGAATGAAAATGGGCTTTTAGCTTTGACTCTATCTCTATATATACACATACACATATAGACAAAGAGATCCAAAGCTAAAAGCCCATTTTATAAATAGGATATGTAAAACTGAATTCTGTTGGTAAAGTTAAAATATCCAATTTGTCAAAATTAAAAAACAAAATGTCAAACAAATGCAAACATCAGAAACAATGAAGTTTAACATTGCACAAAATAGTATTTTTTCATGAACTAATTCACTAGTTTTGCACAAACTGATAGGATGTCTGGACTAATAAATTGATGCAAATATTTCCAATACTTTGCTAAAATGGCTGCAAATCATTGTTTTATGAATATTGTTGATGAGCATCAATTGCTAGTGGATATAGATTTCATAATGCATTATAATTTGGACAATATGGCTAGTCCCTTGCAAACTGAAGTACAAGCTATTAAAAATTCCCTTGTACTTAGTGTAGTAGTTTCACTACAATTTCTGCCATGCACAAGCACCCATTATATTTTCCAACCATCATGCTCACATCAGCAATCAGAGGAGCATTTTAAGTTGTGGGAGTATTTTTGGGGTAGACTTCATATTTATAGGGACACCAGCAACAGACAGCAAGTAGCAGAGAAGGGCTTTGTATAAAGAATATAGCTGATTACAGGATTCCTTGGATGAGATTCCTTGGAAAAGCCTTCACAGAGAAGCATTGCTCTTGTGTATTCCTGCTTGCTATTGAGATCTTCGTCAGTAAACTTGTTGGCTACGTCTACACTAGCCCCAAACTTCGAAATGGCCACGCAAATGGCCATTTCGAAGTTTAACAATGAAGCGCTGAAATGCATATTCAGCGCTTCATTAGCATGCGGGCGGCCGCAGCACTTCGAAATTGACATGGCTCGCCGCCGCGTGGCTCGTCCCAACGGGGCTCCTTTTCGAAAGGACCCCACCTACTTCGAAGTCCCCTTATTCCCATGAGCAGATGGGAATAAGGGGACTTCGAAGTAGGCGGGGTCCTTTCAAAAAGGAGCCCTGTCGGGACGAGCCGCATCAATTTCGAAGTGCTGTGGCCGCCCGCATGCTAATGAAGTGCTGAATATGCATTTCAGTGCTTCATTACTAAACTTTGAAATGCCATTTGCGTGGCCATTTCGAAGTTTGGGGCTAGTGTAGACATGGCCGTTCTGATGAACTATTTTTCTGGATGTATTCTTTTAGGTTGATCTCTACAAAAGGAGAGTTTTCCTTCTACTCTGGCTTCTGCTAATGTCTCCTGACTACCATACAAGCTATCATGGTGATGATGCCATATAATTACCTCAGATAGATGTTGGCTCTTTTTCAGTTTGTCATTGTGAATTCATAATAATTTCTCTAATATTTTCTAACCACAGGAAGTATCAGAGGGGTAGCCGTGTTAGTCTGGATCTGTAGCAGCAACGAAGGGTCCTGTGGCACCTTATAGACTAACAGAAAAGTTTAGAGCATGAGCTTTCGTGAGTTAACTCACTTCTTCAGATGCTGGTCCTCCAGCATCTGAAGAAGTGAGTTAACTCACGAAAGCTCATGCTCTAAACTTTTCTGTTAGTCTATAAGGTGCCACAGGACCCTTCGTAACCACAGGAAAAGATTCAAGCAGCATTAGTTGAAGAAAATGATTTCTTCTTTCTGAGAATGGTAGAGTACCACTTTGTGTCAGAGCAAGTATAATATTTAAGTTGAAGGGTCTGTGCCAGAATTAAATTATCTAAATTGCCTGAACTTCTCATAGCAGCATATAGCTGCGTCTACACGTGCACGCTACTTCGAAGTAGCGGCACCAACTTCGAAATAGCGCCCGTCACGTCTACACGCGTCGGGCGCTATTTCGAAGTTAACTTCGACGTTAGGCGGCGAGACGTCGAAGTCGCTAACCTCATGAGGGCTACGTCTACACGTGCACCCAACTTCGAAATAGCTGATTTCGATGTTGCAACATCGAAATAGTCTGTTTCGATGAATAACGTCTACACGTCCTCCAGGGCCGGCAACGTCGATGTTCAACTTCGACGTTGCTCAGCCCAACATCGAAATAGGCACAGCGAGGGAACGTCTACACGCCAAAGTAGCACACATCGAAATAAGGGAGCCAGGCACAGCTGCAGACAGGGTCACGGGGCGGACTCAACAGCAAGTCGCTCCCTTAAAGGGCCCCTCCCAGACACACTTTCATTAAACAGTGCAAGATACACAGAGCCAACAACTAGTTGCAGACCCTGTATATGCAGCACGGACCCCCAGCTGCAGCAGCAGCAGCCAGAAGCCCTGGGCTAAGGGCTGCTGCCCACGGTGACCACAGAGCCCCGCAAGGGCTGGAGAGAGAGTATCTCTCAACCCCCCAGCTGATGGCCGCCATGGAGGACCCCGCTATTTCGATGTTGCGGGACGCGGATCGTCTACACGTCCCTACTTCGATGTTGAACGTCGAAGTAGGGCGCTATTCCCATCCCCTCATGGGGTTAGCGACTTCGACGTCTCGCCGCCTAACGTCGATTTCAACTTCGAAATAGCGCCCAACACGTGTAGACGTGACGGGCGCTATTTCGAAGTTACTGCTGCTACTTCGAAGTAGCGTGCACGTGTAGACGCAGCCGAGGAGATAGGAATAGCGCCCTACTTCGACGTTCAACGTCGAAGTAGGGACAGTGTAGACGATCCGCGTCCCGCAGCGTCGAAATTGACGGGTCCTCCATGGCGGCCATCAGCTGGGGGGTTGAGAGACGCTCTCTCCAGCCCCGCAGCTCACTGGTGGCCGCGTGGAGCGGCCCCTTAAAGGGCCCCTCCCCCGCCCTGACTGCAGGAGGCTGAGGCAACGTGCAGGCTCCTGCCTGTACACGCGGCGGCGAGCCTGCACAGCCCTCAGCCCCTGACAGCAGCCATGGCTGCCCAGCAGCCCCCCCAGCGCCCCCAGGGGACCACCCCCAAGAGGAGCCACAGCAGCCAGAGCAGCCAGGGCAGCCAGAGGACCACGCAGTCTGGGAAGTGGCAGCGGGGCCCCTCTTGGACGGAGGCCGAGATGCCGGGACCTGCTGGGGCTCTGGAGCGAGGAGGAGGTGCTCCAGGTAATGGGGAGCAAGAGGCGGAACGTGGATGCGTTCGCTCGGCTGGCCGAGGGCCTGGCTGCCCGGGGTCACCCTGCCCGCACTCCGGACCATGTCCGGAGTAAGGTCAAGGAGCTGTGGCAGGGTTATGCCCGGGCCCGGGATGCGGCCAGCCGATCTGGGGCCGCCCCCGTCACTTGCCCCTTTTACAGGGAGCTCAGGGACATCCTGGGCTCCCGGCACACCTCCTCCCCTCCGGCCACCCTTGACACCTCGGCTGACGAGCCCCAGCAGGCCCTGCAGCTGGGCTCCGCCCCGGAGGTAAGCCCCGCACCCCAGGGGTCCCCCCCGGAGGCTATCGCCGGGACATCGCGGCAGGAGGAGGAGGAAGAGGAGGAGGGGGGCTCCTCCTCCACCGATTCCAGCCTGCAGATCCTCCTCCTGCCATCCCGGAGCAGCAGCAGGGCCTCCGACCCCCGGGGATCTCCGGACCGTGGGAGCGGACCCACAGGTAGGTACCCCTCTCTGGTGGACACCCCGGGGCTTGAGAGGCGGGGGGAACAGAGATGTGTCCAGGGCCCCCCACACGCTCACATGGCCATGGCCCCAAGGACACCAGGGCCATGGCCCTCACAGCACTGCAGCCATCAGCCCCTGACCCCCGCCACCCTGCATGACAGTGCCATGCCCCATCCCCGGGCCAGGGGGGAGCGGAACCTCGAGGGGCCCCCGGGCGGAGGGGGTCGGACACCCCGCAGCAGCAGCATGTGATGGAGTGGGGGGAGTGCCAAAGGGAGACTCAGGCTACATATGAGCCACCCAAGCCGAGGAGCTCCCAGGGCCAAAGGAGGATCCTGGCGCTACAGCTGGCAGGTGACACCTCTGCCCTGAACAAACAGGAGGGAGGAGCCGAGCTGGCTTGGAATTGGGGGGCGAGGGCGGGGGCCACAGGTAGAGGCTAGGGGAAGGGAGAGCTGGTAGGCAGCCAGCCAGAGGAGGGGGAAAGCTGCATCCCAGAGGGGCCCCCCTTGGGGTCTTCTCCCCACGACAGGTTGGAAGGACTGTCTCTTCCGACAGCTGGTGCTGTCACTCCTGCCAGAAACTGGCCATCTGTGGCCTAAGAAACCTCTCCTGCTCTCAGACCCTGCGGGGTGAAGTGAGAGTCGCTCCCACCAGGGGACGGGCTGCAGGGCAGGGGGACCCCTGAACCCCATCCATCACAGCAGCATCTCCCGGGGATGGGGATGGGGAACCTGCAGCACAGGGCTGGGGGGACAAAGGCCACGGCTCAGGGCCCACACTAACGCCTGTCTCCATTCTTCTTTGCCCCCTCCTCTCCTGTGTCCTGCACCTGCACCTGCACCATCCGAAGGACCGGAAGAGAGCGCCGGCGAGGCATCGGTCGTCCCAGAGACCCCTCCGGGATCCTCGCTCCAGGGCAGCCCCTCGGCTGAGGAACGACCGGCCCCGCGGAGGGCCAGACGGCGGACCCCGCGCCTGCTACCGGCGGCGGCCACAGACCCCCAGCTGCTGGCCATCCACCGCCGGCAGCTGGAGGTGTCGGAGCAGCACCTCCGGCTGCAGGAGCAGGCGCTGGCCTGGCGCAGAGAGGCATGGGGGGCCTTTCTGGATACCATCAATCGGCTGATTGATTCCCTGGCCCCCCATGCCGCGCCGGCCGCGCCACCGCCCGCCATGCCCGCTCCTGCAGCCCCACCACCGGCTGCTCCAGCCGTCGCCGGGCCGTCCGCCGTCGCCCCGCCACCTCCCCGCGAGGGCCACCGCGCCGAGGGACCCCTGGAGCCACCCGCGACTCGTCGGCGCCGCTACCTTCCGGTGGAGCCCGCTCCCACCCAGCCGCGCACCAGACTGCAGGCCCGGCGGAGCTCCCGGCTGGGCACGCCCACTGCTGGGCTGTAGGGGCGAGGGGCCCAGGACGTGGCCCCCACCCTTGTTGGACAGACTTTGGGGACTGGGTGGGTGGTGTGGGTGTTTCCCCTGTTTGCCCCGTCCCCCCCTGTACATAGTTCTCCCCGTTCTCCTCCCTGCCTTTTGTTTTTCTTTTGATGGCGCACAGTGCTTTCATTTTTATTGTTGTACATAGTTTTATTTGTGCCCATCTTGGTTTTGTTGAACGTTTGTCCCTCCTTTTTGGTTTCTGTCTCACATATATATATTTTTTTATTTAAAAAAAAAAAAAAATCGTGAGGACAAAAAAAACATTTACGTTCACCCACAAGTTCGTGCTGTCATTTCTCCTGGACAAGTGGGGGGGGGCGGTGGGGTGCTCCATGGTGGTGTGGGCGTTGGGGCAGGAGTGTGGGGGAGGAAGGGACGGGCAGTAGGGGGCCTGGGCACAGTTCTCCCCGCGGCCTGGTCGTCGAAGTGGGCCCGCAGGGCCTCCCGGACCCAGGTCCCCTCTGGGTCCACCTGCCGACTGGGGGCAGCAGGTGGCTGGAGGTGTGCCCTGCCGGCCTCGGCGGCCCAGCCCTGAAGAAAGCTCTCCTCCTTGCTCTCCACGAGGTTGTGCAGGGCGCAGCAGGCACCCACAATCTGGGGGATGTTGTTGGGGCTGGCATCCAGGCGGGTGAGGAGACATCGCCATCGTCCCTTGAGGCGGCCAAATGAGCGCTCCACCACCTGGCGTGCACGGTTCAGGCGCCCGTTGAAGCGCTCCTGGCTGGCGGAGAGGTGGCCCGTGTAGGGGCGCATGAGCCACGGCCGGAGGGGGTAGGCCGCATCCGCGATGATGTAGAAGGGCATGGTGGTGTCCCCCAGAGGGATCTCCTGCTGGGGGATGTAGGTCCCCGCCTCCAGCCGGTGGCACAGGCCCGAGTTGCGGAACACCCGGGCGTCGTGGGTGCTGCCAGGCCAGCCCACGTAAATGTCCTGGAACCGTCCCCGGCTGTCCACCAAGGCCTGCAGGACGACTGAATGGTAGCCCTTCCGATTGACATATCGGCCTCCACTGTGGTCCGGGGCGCGGATGGGGATGTGAGTCCCATCCAGAGCCCCGAAGCAGTTGGGGAAGCCCAGGGTGGCAAAGGCGGCGACAGTGGCACGTGGGTCCCCCAGCCTCACGAGCCTGTGCAGGAGCATGGAGTTGATGGCACGCACGACCTGCAGAGAAAGCACATGGGACAGCCCCAATGAGGGGTGAGCAGGGTGTGCATGGCCCTGCCCTGCCCTGCCCTGGCCCCCCTGGCCTGGCTCCCCTGCCCTGGCCCCCCTGGCCTGCTCTGCCCTGCCCAGCCCTGCCCTGGCTCCCCTGCCCTGCCCTGCCCTGGCCCCCCTGGCCTGCCCTGGCCTCCCCCTGTGGGTTCTCTTACCTCCATGAACACAGCCCCGACGGTGGCCTTTCCGACGCCAAACTGCTGCCCCACGGATCGGTAGCTGTCCGGAGTGGCCAGCTTCCAGACAGCGATGCCGACCCGTTTCTCCACAGGGAGGGCACGCCGCATGGCAGTGTCCCGGTGCCTGAGTGCGGGGCTGAGCCACTGGCACAGCTCCAGGAATGTCTGTCGGGTCATCCTGAAGTGGCGGACCCAGTGGTCGTCGTCCCACTCCCCAAGCACCAGCCGCTCCCACCAGTCGGTGCTGGTGGGGTAGCTCCACAGCCGCCGGCGTGTGAGGTGGGGGGTGGAGCGGGGTGCTGCAAGGGTAGGGGCTGAGCCCTGCTGCCCTGGGGGCATGTCCTCCCCTGGGGCAAGAAGGTGCCCAGCTGCCCCCAACATGACAAGAGCCAGGGCAAGCCCTGCTTCTGCCGGGAGGGCTGGGTGGACATCTAGCTGCTGCTGCTGCTGGGGGTCCATGCCTGCGGCGCTCGGGGTCTGTGTGCTTATATGGCTCGTCAGACCGCGTGCTGTGCAGGCTGAGTGTATGTGGGAGGGGCCCTTTAAGGGAGCGGCTAGCTGTTGCCCCGGAAGCGCTAGTCCGCCCGTTGACCCTGTCTGCAGCTGTGCCTGGCATCCCTATTTCAATGTGTGCTACTTTGACGTGTAGACGTTCCCTCGCTGCGCCTATTTCGATGTCGGGCTGCGCAACGTCGAAGTTGAACATCGATGTTGCCGGCCCTGGAGGACGTGTAGACGTTATTCATCGAAATAGCCTATTTCGATGTCGCAACATCGAAATAAGCTACTTCGATGTAGGGTGCACGTGTAGACGTAGCCTATGTGATCAGTGGGATCAGTTGCCGATACCACTCCATGTATTCTCATGAGACTGCATCTGTCCCTGTGCCATGCTGCTAGGGCATTTTTGGAATGATCTCCTCAAAGCATCAAAACCTCCCTCAGTCCTGGGGTTGCCCATTGCCCCTTGTGCTAGAAATGCTGTTTCAATGAGCATTGATGGGAAAGTGTGTGTGTGGGGGGGAGGGGTTAAACTGTGTATGTCACATTACTGGGGATTACATGGTGTGTGGTAAGGTACAAGCGAAGAGAAGTGTGGCTGCTTTGAATTGTTTTCTGTTTTGTAACTATTGATCCTGGCAACAGTTAAGTGTTGAGACCACTGACCATCTTGTTGACTCCTTGCACATTTCCATCAGTGGATTATCTCTCTGTGGTCTCTTGTCTCACACTTTGATTGCAAGTTGCTTGGGTTGAGAACCGTCTTTATATTATTTTTGTGTAGTGCTTAGCACAATGGGGCTCTGCTCTATGACAGGGGGGAGTAGAAGCTACCATAATCATAGAATACTAGTACTGGAAGGGACCTCAAGAGGTCATCGAGTTCAGCCCCCTGCCCTCATAGCAGGACGAAGTATTGTCTAGACAATCCCTGATAGACATTTATCTAACCTGTTCTTAAATATATTTTCTCCACAGATGGAGATTTCACAACCTCCCTAGGCAATTTCTTCCAGTGTTTGACCACCGTGAGTTAGGAACTTTTTCCTAATGTCCAACCTGAACCTCCCCTGCTGCAGTTTAAGTCCATTGCCTCTTGTTCTATCCTCAGAGGCCAGGAAGAACAAGTTTTCCCCTGCTAATACGAGCCAGCCGCTGGCAGGGGCTGTGAGACCAGCAGCCCCGCAGCTGGCTCTGCACCAGCCGCTGGGTCCCTGGCTGGCAGGGCGGAGAGACTGTCAGCCCTGCAGGTGGCCCTGCTCCAGCTGTGGGGTCGGTCCCTTGTGGGGTGGGGTGGGGTGGGACAGTGAGTCCGGCAGCCCTGTGGGGTCCCCGTCAGGGAGGTGTCGAGTCTGGCAGCCTCGTGGCTGGAGCTGAGCCAGCTGCAGGGTCCCTAGCCGGGGGACGGGGAGACCTGCAGCCCCACGGCTGGAGCCGAGCTGGCCGCGGGGTCCCTGGCTGTGGGGAAGGGAAATCTGTAGCCCCCCGCATCCAGTCCCAACATTACCCCAGTCTGCTCCCAACACCCACCCCATCCCATTCCAAACCCCCCACCCTGGCCCCCTGCACTCCCCCAAGTACCTCCGCTGCAGCCTGGAGGAACAAGCCGCCACCTCCTGTACTTGAGCAGCCTACAGGTTTTAACACCCCCTCCCGCTCATGGTCCCAAACTGCCCCCAGCCTTTAGCCCCCTCCCAACCCCAGGTTCATTTACCTTTCAAAAGCAGCAACTCCTGCTGCCACTCCGAGCACTTGGAATCAATCAGAAACTTTTACAAGTATTTTAAAGGGAATTTAGAATCCCTCTTACGAGTTTTCATCTATGAGCAAAAAGTTAGGAACCAATTGTGCTCATATAGCGAGGGATGAGTGTATTTAGCTTGTGGTCTACTATAACTCCAGATCCCTTTCTGTCATACTCCTTCCTAGACCCATTCTGTTTGTGTGAAACTGATTGTTCTTTCCTAAGTGAAGCACTTTGCATTTGTCTTTATTAAACTTCATGGTGTTTACCTCAGACCATTTCTCCTATTTGTCCAGATCATTTTGAATTATGACCCTATTCTCCAAAGCAGTTGCAACCCCTCCCAGCTTGGTATCATCTGCAAACTTAACAAGCGTACTTTCTATGCCAGTATTGAAATCATTGAAGAAGATATTGAACAGAACCAGTCCCAAAACAGACCCCTGCGGACCCCCACTTGTTATACCTTTCCAGCAGAATTGAGAACCATTAATAACTACTCTCTGAGTACAGTCATCCAGCCAGTTTTGCACCCACCTTATAATAGCCCCATCTAAGTTGTATTTGCCTAGTTTATTGATAAGAATATCATGCAAGACCGTATCAAATGCCTTATTAAAGTCTAGGTATACCACATCCACCACTTCTCCCTTACCCACAAACCTCATTATCCTGTCAAAGAAAGCTATCAGATTGGTTTGACATGATTTGTTCTTTACAAATCCATGCTGGCTGTTCCAGATCATCTTACCACCTTCCAAGTGTTTGCAGACGATTTCCTTAATTACTTGCTCTATTATCTTTCCTGGCACAGAAGTTCAACTGATCGGTCTGTAGTTTCCTGCATTGTTCTTATTCCTCTTTTTATAGATGGGCACTATATTTGCCCTTTTCCTGCCTTCTGGAATCTCTCCTGTCTCACATGATTTTCCAAAGATGATAGCTAAGGGCTCAGATACCTCCTCTATCAGCTCTTTGAGTATTTTAGGATGCATTTCATCAGGCCTTGGTGACTTGCAGACATCTAACATTTCTAAGTGACTTTTTACTTGTTCTTTTTCTATTTTATCTTCTAAACCTGCCCCTTTCCCACTAGCATTCACTGGCTACGTCTACACGTGAAGCCAACATCGAAATAGGCTATTTCGATGAATAACGTCTACACGTCCTCCAGGGCTGGCAACATCGATGTTCAACTTCGATGTTGCGCGGCACCACATCGAAATAGGCGCTGCAAGGGTACGTCTACACGCCAAAGTAGCACACATCGAAATAAGGGTGCCAGGCACAGCTGCAGACAGGGTCACAGGGCGGACTCAACAGCAAGCCGCTCCCTTAAAGGGCCCCTCCCAGACACAGTTGCACTAAACAACACAAGATACACAGAGCCGACAACTGGTTGCAGACCCTGTGCCTGCAGCATGGATCCCCAGCTGCCGCAGCAGCAGCCAGAAGCCCTGGGCTAAGGGCTGCTGCCCATGGTGACCATAGAGCCCCGCAGGGGCTGGAGAGAGAGCATCTCTCAACCCCCCAGCTGATGGCCGCCATGGAGGACCCGGCAATTTCGACGGTGCGGGACGCGGATCGTCTACACGGTCCCTACTTCGACGTTGAATGTCAAAGTAGGGCGCTATTCCGATCCCCTCATGAGGTTAGCAACTTCGACGTCTCGCCGCCTAACGTCGAAGTTAACTTCGAAATAGCACCCGACGCGTGTAGCCACGACGGGTGCTATTTCGAAGTTAGTGCCGCTACTTCGAAGTAGCGTGCACGTGTAGACACAGCTACTATGTTAGGCTTCTCAGTGAAGACCGAAACAAAGAAGTCATTAAGCATCTCTGCCATAATATATTTTTAATGTACGTCAAAGTCTCCTAGAATATTGGATTTTTGGCAGCTGGGTGCTCAGCTGTTTCTGAAAAACACGTCTCTAAGAGAACAACAAGAAGTCTTGTGGTACCTTATAGACTAACAGATATTTTGGAGCATAAGCTTTTGTGGGCAAAGACCCGCTTCCTCAGATGCATGAGTGGGGTGAGGGGGGTTCAGTGAGGTATTTAAAGAGTGGAGTCCCAGTAAAAGGCAGGGCCAGAGCTGACAAGGTCTATTCAGTCAAGGTGGAAATGGCCCATTATCAGTAGTGTGTATCAAAAGAATAAAAAACAAATCAGATCGGATGCCCCATCATCTCAGGCATTGGCATCCGCACCACAGGATTATCTGGATATGTGGGCTCTCTGCTTAGACCCTATGCTACCAGCACTCCCAGCTTTCTTCGAAATACCACTGACTTCCTCAGGAAACTACAATCCATTGGTGACCTTCCTGAAAACACCAACCTGGCCACCATGTATGTAGAGGCCCCTTAAACCAATATCCCACATGAAGATGAACTCCAAAGTCTTAGGAACATTATCCCTGATGAGACCGAGGCACAAATGGTGGCGGAGCCTTGTGACTTTGTCCTCACCCACAACTATTTTGGATTTGGGGACAATTTATACCTTCAATCAGTGGCACTGCTATTGGCAACCACATGGCCCCACAGTATGCCAACATTTTTATGGCTGATCTGGAAAAACACTTTCTCAGTTCTCATCCCCTAGCACCCCTCCTCTACCTGCACTACATTGATGACATCTGCATCATCTGGACCCATGGGAAGGAGGATCTTGAAGAGTTCCACCGTGATTTCAACAGTTGCCAACCCACCATCAAACTTAGCCTGGACCAGTCCACACAAGAGATCCACTTCCTGGACACTACTGTGCAGATAAGCGATGGTCACATAAATACCACCTTATACCAAAAACCCCCAGACTGTTATGCTTATCTACACGCCTCCAGCTTCCATCCAGGGCATGCTACACGATCCATTGTATACAGCCAGGCACTAAGGTACCACCGTATTTGCTCTGATCCATCAGATAGACACAAACATCTACAAGATCTTTACCAAGTTTTCCTCAAACTCAAATACCCACCTAAGGAAGTGAGGAAACAGATTGACAGAGCCAGATGGGTACCCAGAAGCCACCTGCTACAAGACAGGCCTCGCAAGGAAAACAAGAGAACACCACTGGCCATCACATACAGCCCCTATCTAAGGCCTCTCCAATGTATCATCAGTGATCTGCAACCCATCCTGGACAATGATCCTTCACTCTCACAGACCATGGGAGGCAGGCCTGTCCTCGCCTACAGACAGCCTGCCAACCTTAAATTCTCACCAGCAGCTATAGCTCACAGCACAGTAACTCTGAACCTGGAACCAACCCCTGCAACAAATGTCACTGCCCACTCTGCTCACATATCTATACGAGTGATGTCAACACAGGATCTAACATCAGCCATACCATCAGGGGCTCCTTTACCTGTACATCTAGTAATATAATATATGCCATCATGTGCCAGCAATGCCCCATTGCAATTTACATTGGCCAGACTGGACAGTCTTTACATAAAAGAATTAATGGACATAAATCAGGCATCACGAACAGTAAGGTACAGAAACCTGTGGGAGAGCACTTCAATCTTCCTGGACACTCAGTAACAGATTTAAAAGTAGCAGCCCTAAAACAACGAAATTTCAAAAATCAAATGGAAAGAGAAATCTCTGAGCTGCAATTTATTTGCAAATTTGACTCCATCAACCAAGGATTAAACAGAGACTGAGAGTGGCTGGCCCCTTACAAAAGCAGCTTCTCTGCCCTGGGTGTTAACATCTCCACATTAGACTCTGACAATGGGCCATAGTCCCATCTGATCTGACTTGTTTTTTCCTCTTTTGATACGTACTACTGATAATGGGCCATTTCCACCTTGACTGAATAGACCTTGTCACCTCTGGCCCTCCCTTTTACTGGGACCCCACTCTTTAAATACCCCTCTGGACCCCCCCCAATGCATCTGATGAAGCGGGTCTTTGCTCTCGAAAGCTTATGCTCCAAAATATCTGTTAGTCTATAAGGTGCCACAGGACTTCTTGTTGTTCTTGAAGATATAGACTAACACAGCTACCTCTCTGATATAGGTCTCTAAGAGGTGTCTCGGTCAGATGTGCAAAAACTTTTTAAAATCTGAGCTGTGATTCTTACTCCCAGCTCTGCTACATGCTTCCTATGCATCCTTGGAAAAGTCATCTTAATTTTTCAGAGACATAGTTTCCTTATGTGTGAAAAGTGTATAATGGATATTACTTACTACATGAGATGCATTATGAATCTAAATTCATTATTTTTTATAAAACAGTTTTATTTCATTGGAAGGAGTTTTAGAAATGCAGAGTATTATTATGAATAATTTAGAAGACATAAAAATAATAGCTATGTTGGAGAAAAGTCAATCTACTACATTTGTGTTTTATTATGCCTCAAACTTATAAATAGATCATCTAATACACAACATAGGGACAAATGGAAAAATGTAAACAGAAAGACTTTCCTTTTGCTAAAAGAAATTATTTAGGAATACTAAGTTTGTACCTAAAAAGTTGTTTTTAAATTAGCTGACTTTTAAATATCACAGTCCAAAACCACACATCAGTAAATCAAGATAGCCTCATTAATCAGCATCTCACGTTATGGGACTTTGCATTTCCTTTATGAAATGTATTTAATTAACGAGTACGAGCCAAGAAATATAATTCTGCCCTTTATAGGAGACTTAACTCCAAGTTGAAAGTTGATTTACTCTTGGGAACACTTAATGTATTATTTTGTCGCTTATAAGCAACGTCTACACTGGGATGCTACATCGAAATAGCTTATTTCGATGCAGTGAAATCGAAATAAGCTATTTTGACGAATAGCGTCTACACATCCTCCAGGGCTGGTGCTGTCGACGTTCAACGTCGATGTTGGAGAGCACTACATCGAAGTAGGAGCTGCAGGGGAGTGTCTACACACCAAAGCGGCCCAAATCGAAATCAGGGTGCCAGGAACAGCTGCAGACAGGGTCACAGGGCGGACTAGCACTTCCGGGGCAACAGCAAGCCGCTCCCTTAAAGGGCCCCTCCCAGACACACTCAGCCTGCACAGCACGCGGTCTGCAGAGCCACAAGCACGCACACCCCATGTAAGCAGCATGGACCCCTAGCAGCAGCAGCAGCAGCCAGAGGCCCACACACCTGCCCCTGGAGGAACAGTGGTTCCCCTGCTCGGTGCCATGCAGGAGGCAGCTGACCATCTTTTATTTGAGGAAGATGAGCTGTCCTTGGAGGATGAGGAAGCAGCCCCAGACCTTGCTGCCCTCCCAGCCCCACCGGCTGCACATGCCGCCAGCTGTGGAGCTACCCCACGAGCACGGACTGGTGGCAGCGGCTGGTGCTCGGCGAGTGGGATAATGACCGCTGGCTCCGGAACTTCCGAATGAGCTGGCAGACATTCCTGGAGCTCTGCCAGTGGCTCACCCCTGCCTTACGGCACCAGGACACCCCCATGCGACGTGCCCTCACCGTCGAGAAACGGGTCGGCAACGCTGTCTGGAAGCTGGCCACTCCAGACAGCTACCGATCCGTAGGGCAGCAGTTCGGCGTGGGCAAGGCCACCATCGGGGCTGTCCTCATGGAGGTAAGAGGACCCAGGGGGAGGGGGGGGAGCCCGGGGGGGAGCCCTCGGGGGGGGGAGCCTGGGGAGGAGGGCCAGACACACCCTGCACACCCCTCACCGGTGCTCTCTCATGTCCTTCCCCTGCAGGTCATCCGTTCAATCAATGCCCTGCTCCTCCACAGGCTCATGCGGCTTGGGGACCCGGATGCTGCCATCGTGGGGTTTGCCAGCCTGGGCTTCCCAAATTGCTTTGGGGCTCTGGATGGGACCCATATCCCCCTCCGTGCCCCGAAGCACAGTGGAGGACGCTTCCTCAATAGGAAGGGATACCATTCCGTGGTCCTCCAGGCCTTGGTGGACAGCCGGGGCCGCCTCTTGGACATTTATGTTGGCTGGCCTGGCAGCACCCACGACGCCCAGGTGTTCAGAAATTCGGGCCTGTGCCACCGGCTGGAGGCAGAGACCTACATCCCCCAGTGGGAGATCCCTGTGGGGGACACCACCATGCCCCTCTGCATCGTCGCAGACGCGGCGTACCCCCTCCGGCCCTGGCTCATGCACCCTTACACGGGCCATGTCACAGCCAGCCAGGAGCGCTTCAACACGTGCTTGAACCATGCGCGCCAGGAGGTCGAGCACACTTTCGGCCGCCTCAAAGGGCACTGGAGGTGTCTCCTCACCCGCCTGGATGCAGGGCTCACCAACATCCCCCAGGTTGTGGGCGCATGCAGTGCACTCCACAACCTGGTGGAGAGCAAGGGAGAGGCCTTCTTCCGGGGCTGGGCTGTGGAGGCCGGCGGGGCCGACGTCCAGCCACCCGCTGCCCCCAGTCGCCAGGTCGACCCTGAGGGGATCCAGGTCCGGGAGGCACTGCAGGCCCATTTTGACCAGGCTGCGGGGTGAACGCTGGCAGGGCCAGCTGCAGGTGAGCCGCCCACTGCACCCCCCCCATCCTCCACAACACTCCCTGCCCCCACGCCCACACCACAGATAACCCGAGAGCACACCCCCCACCACACTTCCGTGCAATAAAATGGAATTTTTTTTAAACAAAACCCTGTAACCTTGTATTATTAATTATTAAAACAGAAAAAGAAGGGGAGAACTATGTACATGGGGGGGCAGGTACAGAACAGGGGTAGAACAAAAACTATTTACAAAGATGGGGGAATAAGTCCAAAGGAGGGGGCTTTGGGGGGCAACATCCTCGGCCATGCACCCCTATTGTCCTGCGCCTGGTGTTGGGGGACGTGACCCACGTCTCGCCAGAGGCCCAGTCGAGGCTGTGTGGGGGCCGGGAGAACCGGCAGATAGGGCCGGGCGGAGTCCAGAGGCCCATGGTCCCCCTCGGTGGCAGGCCCCAGGATGGCTGGTGGTGGAGGGATGGCAGGCAGAGCAGCGGGTGGAGCAGCGGGAGGAGTGGCGGGGGGGGCCAAGTGCTGCACGATGGCATCGAACGTGCGCATGAAGGCCCCCTAAGCCTCCTGGCGCCAGGCCAGCGCTCGCTCCTGGAGATGGAGCCACTGCTCCTCCACCTGCAGGCGCTGCTCGGACACCTCCAACTGACACCAGAGGGTGGCGAGCAGCTGGGGGTCCATGGACGCCCGCCGATGGCTCTGCTGCTGTCGGGCTCGTCCTGGGGCTGGTCCATGCTCTGCCGAGAGGCTGGCCTGGTGGGATGGCCCCAGTGGGCTCTCCGGGACCACAGACGGTGCGCAGGTGCTCTCTGGGCCCTCCGATGTGCAGCTGCGGAACAGAGGGGGGGAAGAAGAGTGGAGACAGCCGTTAGTCTGGGCCCTGACCCGTGGCCCTTGTTCCCCCACCCCTCTGCTGCTGGTTCCCCATCCCCGTCCCCTGGAGATGCTGCTGCTGCTGCTGATGGGTGTCCAATCCCCCCCCGGGGACCCTAGGTTCCGCTCCCCCCATCCCCAGGGATGGGGCATGGCACTGTCCTGCTGGGGGGCAGGAGCTGATGGACTCTTCTGAGGGACATGCCACTGCTGTCCTCGGGGCCATGGTCATCTGGGTGTGTGGAGGGCCCTGGTCATGTCTCTTGTCCCCGCCCCTTAACCCCAGGGGTTTGCACCAGGGGGGTACATACCTGACGCTCCACTCCCACGGTCGGGGGACACCCATTGGGCAGACATCCTCTGGAGCTGCAGGAGGGGAGGTTGATCTGGAGTCCCCCGTCGCTGGAGGCCCCCTCCTCCTCCTCCGGTGTCCCAGGGGTGGGCTCCTGGGGGGGACCATGGGGTGCAGGGCTGGCCTCCGGGGCAGACTCTGTCTCCGGGGCCTGCTGGGGCTTGTCGGCTGATGTGTCAAGGGTGGCCGGGGGGGAGGAGGTGACCAGGGGCCCATGGGGTGCAGGGTGGTGGGTTGGGGCTGCCGAGGGACGTGCAGGCTGGGCACATGGCAGTGCTGCTGCCTGCACGAGCTCTCAGCTTCCTGCACAGGAAATAAGGGGGCGGGGAGCTTTAAGGGGCTGCTGCACGTGGTGACCATAGAGCTCAGGGGCTGGAGAGAGCATCTCTCAATCCCTCAGCTGATGGCCGCCATGGAGGATCCCGCTATTTCGATGTTGCAGGACGTGGATCGTCTACACGTGCCCTACTTCGACGTTCAATGCCAAAGTAGGGCGCTATTCCCATCTCCTCATGAGGATAGTGACTTCGATGTCTCGCTGCCTTACGTCGATTTCAACTTCGAAATAGCGCTCGGCGTGTGTAGACACGGCAGGTGCTATTTCAAAGTTGGCACGGCTACTTCAAAATAGCCGGCTAGTGTAGATGCAGCTATAGTGTGTTTTTCATTATAGCTGAAGTGGTAAATATTTAACATGGAACATGGCCTTTTCCTTCTGTCCTCTTTCCATATTTGTAAAACTAATTTATTTTAACATAGGAAATGTCATTCTTTGCCTCAATTTTACCTTTAACATCATCTTTATTTTCATTAAACTGTAACTATGGCTGTAATTTTCACATGGCAGTTTTTTTTTGGGGGGGAAAGCAAAACTCAAGAATAAACAGAAGTTAATACATTAATTACATCAATGAAAACCACAGCTACAGTCACTGTTATTTAAATAATCTAATCCTTTTGTTTTAAAAATTGAAATAAGAAAAGCACATGTAAGGATAAGTATCATGCTACCAGAATGGGAGCAGCTATGCAAATAGGAGTATGTCTGGCTGTTAATGCTTACATTTAAGTCTATGTTGCCCATGCTCAGTGCGAACTGTTTTCAGAAAGCCTGAGTAGACTCACATTGACTAGGCTGCCATTTATAAAAATGTGGTGTCCTTTTTCTAATCATTATTGGCTTCAAAATCTTTATTAAAGTATTAAATTGCTATTTTGAAATAAGCGCTATCTCATGTCTTAACAGCACCTATTTTGAAACAGTTAAACATGCCTGGTGGATTGGGCCCTGCGTGCAATTTAAGCAACCCAGCACTTACCTCCTCCCAGTTCATGAATCACAAGCAGGGACCAGAGCCTCCTTGCAGCCCAGGCACAGAATTCAGGAAGGGGTGGGACTTAGGGCACAGCCCTCTCACCAGCAGTTCCTGTTGGCTAGTATTAGCTTAGATACAGCTCCCTATCCAGAATAGTTATTTCAAAATAGGCCCTATTCCTCCTGAAATGAGGTTCAGAGATTTCAAAATAATTCACCTGCCATTTCAAATATATTTAGAAATAGCGTGTGCATAGTGTGGACAACAGCAAAGTTATTTTGAAATAACTGCTGTTATCTCGAAATAACTTGGCTGTGTGGGCATAGACTATGGGAACCAGGTACATGACTGGAATCCTTAGATATCAACACAATGGTAAGATTTAAATAAATAATAAATAATTACAGAAATAAAATAAGGACTGCTCCTTGCACGTCAGTCGTATGAAGAGCAACAATGTGTTTTAGCACCCCAGTTCCCTTAATTGATGCTGAGTTTGGCAGTGAGTTATTCCAGCTCTGAGGTCATTCATTGGTCAGCTGTAATATTCCTGCATACTAGAGAGGTCTGCACATCAAGAAAGTGAACTTTGAGAATGATATGCCACTGGCAGCTTGTACAGTCTTCCAGAGCCTAAGTGTAAATGTGTGTAAAGCATACAGAAATAATGTCCATACATTTGTTTGTACAGCAGAGGGTGACCACAAGCAATGATGGTTATCTATCCAGAGGTGAACTATGTAGATACAGAGCTCATTTCCTTTCTTAAGCATCCACAGAAACAGAACAAAACTCAGAATTTTTGGTTTAGTAGTATTTAAAAGTTGCTGTCTTAATTTATCATAGTTTCCTCCATTTTCCACTGCAGTATTGATAGAGGCTTGGTCTAGTAGCCTGAGCACAGGACCAGGAGCGCTCGCATTCTAATTCCGTTCTAATCCTGACTCTATTACTGGCTTTCTCTGAGAAAATCACTTAACCTCCTTGCTTCAATTTCCTCCTGTGTAAAATAGTTATAATAGCATTTGCCCACCTCATAGCAATATTGCAAGGATTGATGAGACAATCTTTGCAAAGCACTATGAAGATGAAAAATGCTTTGCAAGAATTATTATTACTGGAGACAGATTTGAGCTGGAAAGTTCAGATACTGAACCTGATCTGAGCTTCTTCAGTACTGGTAATGGTGAAGTGGTCTTATACTCTAAGGGTAAAGCTATACTAAGGTTTCTATTTTGGGACACCGAAATAGAAACCGTGTGGCCAAACACTGTGCTCAAAATAGCAGGGCTCTTTTGAGTGCAGTATTTTGTTCCCAGTAGCCGTCGTTGTATGAGGGTTAGTGGGAACTTCAAAATAGCCCCTTATTTTGAACCTTGGTGCAATTTAGCCTGCGTTGGGTTTGAAATAAGTTAGCTCAAAATCACGTATGCAATTCACACAGCACAAATTGCATAAATTATTTTGAGCGAGGGCTACTGTGTAGTTCTAGCCTCAGACTTTTTTTCAAGCGTAACACCAACTAGCCCTGGTCGCCAGCAGGCAAGAGCAAACCTACCTCTTGGCTCTTAGCTAAGGATGCAGAGCAGACTCATTAATTTCTCTAAGTGGTCTCGATGCCAGTAGATGGGACAGAATATCACACCCAGAAGATGTGTTGGTCATAGAATCTCATCTCTATTATTGCCAATTCAGAAAAGGAGAATGTATAACTGCTGTAGGTGGTATGCAAATTTTCCTACTCCAATCCTATATGCTGCACACCTGAGCTCAGTTTCTGTCTCTCTTCATGGAGAAGCTTAGGGAGAAAGTCACTGTCATGGAGAAACAATGACAAATTTGTCAGGTTTAATTTGCATACATAAATAAACTTGGATCTAGCTTTTCTTTAGAAGTGTCAGTTTGAGTGCAAATTAAAATTATCCTAGTTCAGGAATGGGAAAATACCACCTCATGGGCTAGATCCAGTCCTCCAGTGTTAGTCCTACTTACACCTCCACAGGTATTGGGCAATGGTTGCTCTCATTGGATGCAGATCCCTGTTTACAGATAATGGAATTGGCATCAAGTGGTATGGACTGGGACCTCACTTCCCACTGCTCTCAGTGGCCAGGAATGGCGTCTGCGATCAGTGAGAACTGCAATCACCCAATACGCATGGAGGCACAGGTAAATATGGGGTGGGGTTTGTCCCAGGTAGGATGTTGCTTTTTTGTTTTTTTGACCACCCCTGTCCTAGTTCATGCTAAGAGTGGATTTTGATATAACAGATCTGATTGGATGTTACAAGCATCTAACATTCTATATTTATGCGAGAGTCTAGATATCTGATGCCAGACAAAAGGACTGTGACTAAATTCCAAAAGAATGTAAAACTAGGACTTCAGCCTACTAGTTTCCCAACTTCAGGAAGAAATACAAGTGATGAAGCAGAATGATTAGACTTTGTCAAAGCCAACATCAAACATTATTCTATGGACCAGTGTTTAAGATTGATGTGACCAGCACCCTTCTGATGCAGACTGGGAATGTAGCCATGGAACAATCCCAACCAACAGTAATGAGGAAATTGAGAGATTCAAGGTCATTTCTAAACCTAAATGTCTCATACAGCACATTGCAATGCCTACTTAGATGCTAGACTGACCATAGGTTAATATATTAAAGAGGGCCATGATTGTTCTTCTTATATTAAATAATGTCTGTGAACAATTATGGGATGAGAATAATCTTGCCCTTATTTCCGATGTTGGACCCAGTGATTGATAATATATTATTATTCTGAAAATAGAACTTACATATGTTACAGTATTTTATTCTTCAGTAACCTGGATGATTCAGTGTCCATTTCAAAATTACTATAGAGCATCTTGAAAAATAATAGGGGGGGGTAAAAATTGTAATACATCATCATTGTAATTACAGTGAAAATGCACACCGGTGTTTTGTCACTAACCTGGCTAAATCCTGGCATCTTCATGCCATCTATCACTTCATTTCAATAAACGCTGTGGGCCAAATCGTGAAGTCTCTACCACATTTTTACTAAGACAAAACTTCGGTTTTGCCAGATGAAGGACTCAGTAATTCATTCAGTAAAGATGAAATAAAAACTTGAGGATTTGGCTCTATACTTATAGTAGTATGGTAAACTAGGTACATATAACTCTCCAACACATATGTATATTTTCCACCAAGTATAGTATATGGCAACAAAAATATGCAGATGATGCCTTGGCTGGAATAGATCTCAGATTTACATATAAACATAATTTTTCAATTTATTTAAGCTAACCAATTCTTATAATTCATTCAACCTAAATGGTTCATATAGGCTGAAAGAAGGGGTTTCGTTCTGGAGATGTCGAAATCCTTTCAAAACCTCTTTCTAATAAATATATATATATATATATATATATATTTATTTGTTTTGTTTTGTTTTGTGTCCATCTTTTTGTTATGTGTTGATATAATTCCTGGCAATATGGAGCCCAGATCCATGATTGGATCTGTAGGAACTATCACAAAGCTAAGAACTGAATCAATAATAAATACTTCTAATAATTAGTAAGATAAGGATTACTTTTTTCCATGTTATCTGTACAAAGATCAAAGAGCCACTACAGCCTACCATGTTAGGGTGTGCGTGCATGCACATGCACAAAGGTACATGCCAGAGAGGAAGGGTTTCACAGTCTGAGCTACAGGCCCAGCCACAACTGGATTTAATGCTGTATGAGGAGCACTTTGAGTCTGAACCTGTAGACCTTGGCTTTGAGACTCACTGCAGCTTGTTTCTGCTTACTGCCTAGATGTGTCCAAGAGACCCTGCCCAAGCCTGAGTCCTTAAAAAAGAAGGATTTGCAGCTGGAACTCAGAACGGTTATTGTTTTGGGACTTAAAATTTAGCCTGGTCCCTGAAGGAAGAGCCTGTAAACTGTTGTTTAATTACTTTTCCAGAAGATGCCATTAAAGAGACACTGATGCAGAGGATCTGGCTTGTCTTCGTAGGCTGTTAACGTGAACATATTGCTATCTCATGCACAGATGGCGCCTACACTACACTGGAAGGGTGAATTAAGGTATGCAGTTCCAGCTATGTTAATTATATAGCTGGAGTCAACATACCTTGATTTGGGCTTCCAAAAGGTCTCCATGAAGGGAGGTCAATGGAAGTGAATCCTCCCATTGACTTGCCTTACTCCTAGCAAGGAGGAGCAGTACCGATGAGGGTGCCCTGTAAGTTTGATTTAGTGTGTCTCTACAGAAGCGCTAACTCAAATTCCGGAAGTTCAACCAAGGCAGTATCAATCTTCCCTGAAGTGTAGACATGGCCTGAGTAAGTATCTAATAGGCAGGACCATAACAGGATTTAAAAAATAGCTAGATAAATTCATGGAGGTTAGGTCCATTAATGTCTATTAGCCAGGATAGGTAAGGAATGGTATCCCTAACCTCTGTCTGTCAGAGGCTGGAGATGGATGGCAGGAGAGTGATTGCTTGATCGTTACCTGTTTGGTCCACGCCCTCTGAGGCACCTAGCATTGGCCATTGTCGGTAGACAGGATTCTGGGCTGGATGGATTTTTGGTCTGACCCAATATGGCCGCTCTTATGTTCTTACAGGATGCTGCAGAACCACCTGTAGCCATCAGGGCACTCAGCAGGCAGCTGCTCTGGTACAATGACCTACTTTAAAAGAGTTAATTAGTTATTGGTTTTTGTGCCAACAAGTAGGTGAAGACTATCACGATTCAAAATGTGATCATTCAATAGGAGCTTCTTTTGCTGAGGAGTTTGGAGTGTGGAAATTCTTTCCTCCACTTGTTCCTGTCAATTCTGTTAAATTTAACATAATTATTGTTTCTCTTACTATTTATTACCTTTTTCATTCATTTTTGGACTCCTTATTAATTATTATTACCAATGCACAACCATAGAAATACATGTTAGTTTAGTCCTGACTCCAATTTCAAATACAAATATATATAAAATATTAGCCCAAGATATTTGTTCAATTGTCATCAGCAGAATTCCTGCTATTGTAGGCACTAATTTTTGTTCAGTAATTCAAATAAGGAACTGTCTGTATTGCTTATCAGTTGGCTTAAAGAAGATCTGCCAACTTGTTTGAATTTATTGAATTTATTTGATCTTCTTGAATATATTTTTATGCAGATCCTTTTGCTCTCAAGAGGTTCTAAAATATATTACAGTGAGGCTATGTCTACACTAGCCCCCGCCTTTTGAAAGGGGGATGCTAATGAGACACTCTGGCCGATGAATTAGCATAATGCTGGCCACAGCGATTTGAAAGTGCCGCTTACGAATCGTGCGCCACTTGTGTAGACAAGGGCCTTTTGGAAGGACCCCTCCAGTCTTCGAAAGCCCCTTATTCCTATTTGGTTTTAGGAAGAAGGGGCTTTTGAAGACTGGGGGGTCCTTTCGAAAGGCCCCCGTCTACATGAGTGGCGTGCGATTCAAAAGTGGCACTTTCAAATTGCTGCGGACAAAATTATGCTAATGAGGCGCTGCATATTCATTGCAGCGCCTCATTAGAATCTGCTGAAGTGTCTCATTAGCATCCCCCTTTTGAAAGGTGTGGGCTACTGTAGACCTAGCCAGAGTTAGAATTTCTTTTGGATCTGGTTTTAGATTTTGATAAGATGCTGAGAATCACCTCCTTGTCTCTGGCAAATTTACCAGAAATGTTGACAAATACTAACCTTTTATAATGGGCCATAATACACAATTTGTTACACTAATGCACAAGAAGTAGAAGGATATGACTGTATTAAGAAACCTTGTCAACTTTATAAAACATTTTGTATCAACCCTTTCAGTTAAATTGGTGATTACTCACAGAATGGCATATTCTGGAAATAAGAGACTGTCGGTCACTATACCCTTCAGGGTAGCAAAAGTGAAAAAGCAAGCCACTGTATTTTCATTAGTAAACTTATTTATGGGTGAGAAGCTAATGGCAACACAAACAAAGGATTACTTTTCGTTTTTTAAATGGAGACACAGATGACTGATATGACAGGAGTTCTTTAATTTCAATATAGCCTAAATGCACTTATATTAAGAGTAATTCTTAATATGAACTATGGTTTTAAGGGCATAAAATTAAGCAGAATAAGTGTTAGAACAATAACATACCTACAAAACAAAGCAGCAGAAATGTAGCACTTTAAAGAGTAACAAAATGATTTATTCGGTGCTGAGCTTTCCTGGGACAGACCCACTTCTTCAGATCAATTTCATTTTCAATACAGACTGACATTTATAAGTACAGAGGACTAAACAGAAAAAAAAATTGCAGTAAAAACTGACAAATCAAATAGGACAGGATGGGGGTTAGAAGTGGGGGGATGTTAATTGTTGTGTCTGAGAGAATTATGAGCATCAATGGAAGGGAAGCAGTCCTTGTAATGAATGCATGAGGTAGTTGATGTCTCTGTTCATACTACATATTAATGTGTTGAATTTGAATATGTACTCTAACTCAGAAATCTCATGTACATAGTGTCAGGGCATTGGACAGACTGGGCAAAACCTTCGCCAAAGAATAAATGGACACAGAACAGACATCAAGAAACTCCATACTCATAAGCCTGTCAGTGAATACTTCAATGGATTGGGCTGTTTTGTTAAAGACCTGAGAATTTGTGTCCTGCAACATAGATAATTTATCAGCATATTAGAGCGAGAGATTTCTGAAAGCTCAGCACCAAATAAATCATTTTGTTACTCTTTAAAGTGCTACATTTCTGCTGCTTTGTTTTGTTGGAGTACAGACTAACACGGCTACCTCTCTGTTACTAATAACATACCTATAGGAAGATGGAAGCATTCTAAAGATGTGGATGAAGCGTCAGCCTTGTCCTCCGTCAGAAGAATATGTGCTCTAACCTTAATGGTGTACAAATTTAGATGATCTAAATCGTCTCAATAGCCAAAAATGCCTTTTCCTGTCTTTTCAGTGTTATGGTAGCTGCGTCTCTGGATATGAGAGAAAAAGTAGGTGAAGTAATATCTTGTAACAACTTCTGTTGGTGAAAGAGAGAAAATACCAAGTTCCAGAGAGCTCTTCTTCAGGTCAGGGCTTTTCCATTTTTGTCGGGCTTGTAGGCGGTGTCTCTTCCTGTTGGATGTGTATCCATTCAATCGTCGTCTACAGCAGGGATGGGGAAACAATGGCCCACAGTCTGGATCTGGCCTGCAGCTGGCCTGGATCCGTCTCTCAAGGCTGGTGGTTCCCCTTCCCAGCATCCAGTCTGCAGTATGGTCAGGGGAGGCCCAAGCCCATGGACCTGCCTGGTGAGGGCAGGAAGTGGCTCCATGTGGCACTACCACTCCCTCTGACCCTTCAGCAGCTGGGGGAATGGCAGCACAGCACTGCCTGTAGAGCTTTTCCCTCACCACTCTGATTGGCTGCAATTCTGATGACTCAGCAGTGGGGGCAGTGCTTGGGAGCAGCCGGGGGGATGGGGGAAGCCTCTCTGGAGAGCACTTCTCCATGCTGTCCTGGTGGCAGTGCATGGAGGTAAGTGCTCCTCCATTGCCTAGATTCCCCCTCAGCTGGCTTTTGCACCCTCTCTTGCCCAGACCCTCACCCTTCTCCCATGCACTCCCTCCCACCCAGACTACCTACCTTCAGCCTGCTCCTCCACCCTTCCTCCCACTGAGGCCCCCACCCTCAGCTCACTTCTGCGCTATCCCTCCCACCCAGAACTCAAACACCCACACCAGCCTACTCCTACATCCTCCCTCTCACTCAGACCCCACACCTGCTTACTGGCAGCTCTCTCCCACAAGCTGAACCATGTACCCCTCTTTTTGGTCCCACCCTGGCCCCCAGAAGAGTAAATCAGGCCTGAGGGAAGCCCTGAACCTCAGTCCTCATCTTCTTCATCCCTATGCCCACTGGGCTGGAGCATGAGGTGTCTCAGTCAGGGGCCATATCAGTGAGGGTTTTTTCTTTTTTTTTGGTTTCTAACTTCTATGTGGCCCCTGACTACTTTTCTGTGGGTCTGTGGCCCCTGACTTAGAGGCTCAACTACCAAAATGCACTGTACCTAAGGAAGAAAGTTAGAGCCTCAAGGAAGGGTCAGCCTTCTGTGAGCAGTGGCATGACAGAACAACACTCCTAAGAGCAAAATATTGAAGCCAGTGTTTACAAGTGTGGCAATAAGCATTGTTCCCTATTACGCTAGAAATACTCCTGCAATGTTTACATTTTGCAGAAAAACTACTTGGCATAAATGAAGGTGTCCTGTGAAGTTTCCTTTTCAAATACTGATCCAATCAGGCATTGTTTAGCTTGTAAAATTTGGTGGGATCATAAATGGTGGTTATATAGTCTGTATAATCACAACAGTCTTTTCTGGCCTTATAATCTATAAATGAGTTTACATATTAGAGGTGAGGGACAAAGGTATACTTCTTGCAGCTATTAACAAATATATTGAAAGGGCAATTTATGTATGAATATTTCAAGAATGAGAACAGGAGTAACCAAAATTCACAGAATTTATTTGGTATGTCCTTGAGGAACATTGAATACTCAAGATTAGGTATTGCCCATGAGCAAACCTATTCATTTTTGCTAATGAGACAGAAGAGGAAGATAAAGATTTAAAAAATGCTGGACATCATGTTTTATTAGTCACCCAATATAATTATTGACAGGGATCAGAGATGTTAAGGTCCCAAAAAGGTCTACTTATTATCTTAACACACTTGAGAGGTATTAAACACATTTGAGTTTAATTAGAAAAGAACATCCATGATTTAAGAATAAATCTTGCCTCTATTAATTGTAATAGTTAAGGTGATTTATTTCCTTTAATACTTCTAGCATTTTGGTTAAAAGTCCTTCATAAAAAGAACACTACTTATTGTAAAAGACAAAATTATACAATGTGATTATATACACCCAGATGAAAAAAAGTTTTTGTCTTGTGCTTGATGGATTTGTAAAATGCTTTCCCTGCGATATTTAACAGTATAATTGCCCTATTCACAATGGTTCAGATACTAAATTTAAAAGGAGAAAGAGAAAATTAGTTAACTAATAACTAAAACTGTTTTCTACTGCTTGCCAGTGCATTTTTTTTAATGTTTTCACATTTTCATTTCTATTGTCAAATTAACTCCACAAAGATGTGAAAGTAATGAAGAAAATCCTGGAGCAGTACAGGTTTCAGCAAGTTATCTCCCTCTATTTCTTCCTTGAATAATGAGGTTAGTAATGGTAGGGAAGTCAGGCTTTGGTAATATGGGCTGAATGTTTACACTCTCACATTCTTGGTCTAGCTAATGGAGCAAACGAACATACAGCTGCAGAATCAGCAATGGAATGGCAAAGTTGGAGCCTTGCTGCAAGAAGAGAGGACTTCTGACACTTGTGGAAGATACTGGATAGCTTACAAGTTCATGGGAGAATATCCAGTTAGGACAGAAACAATCGAGAGAAAAATCACTGTTTCACAGAAGCACAAACAAGGACACAGGTGAGATGCCCTCTCTTTTACAGCACATTACACCTAAATTATGTAGTAGGCTCCCTGGATATTTTATAAAGGCAAAGTTTTAGGTGTTTCAGTGAGAGGAGTGGAGGCCAGGTATATTGATGCTAGCAGAGAGGCAGGTCCACCGGGGATGACTGTGCTGCATTGACCCCCTCCACTCCAGTATGAGAGAGGGCTGTGATTCACATGACTGGAATGTTAAAATCACTGACTGTAACCTGTTCTGGAAGTATACAGTGAGTAAAAGAGATGGAGGGTGGCACTCTAGATTAAATACATCATTACTTGCTTTGGAGTTAATAGCTGAGAAGTGCAGGGTTTTGAATGTATCTGAAACAGTGTACTAACAAACAAAGGCAAGGAGAGCGTACTTACAGACTATTGAATCAAACCAGAGGATAGGCTGATTTACCTGTCAGTAATGTGAGGAAAGAAAAAACACGGAGGCCTTCAGCTTGGGAGACACAGTGGTGGTCTCATGTAGCCAACACTACCTCACTTGAGTTTATAAAAATCATAGATAATTTAGTTAAACAGATATTGTGCCGAAAGCAACTCTGTTTTGGACCACATTATGACAAAGACACATTGATCACTGGACTAGAAATTAGTAGTTAGCTAAGGACCACAGATCATGAACTCATTATATTCAAAATGGCACTCCCAACCAGTGGTATTGGTGCTTCAGAAGGCGTAATGTCCCATACTTTAAAACACATGGGTTGCACCTACGCAACATTCCGCTTTCGGAGGAAAAATGCAAACAAGGGAGATTGAAAATGCAAATGAAGTGGTGATTTACAAATCTTGCACTTCATTTGCATAGTCTCATGCAATCATATTTCCTGAAGAGACTTTTGTGAAAACAAAAACAGCAGTGTAAACAGGGTTCCTTCAGAAAAAAAAATTGTTTTCAAAAGAACCCTGTTCACCTCATTTTTTTCAGGAATAAGGGTTCTTAAAATTAATGTGGGTAATTTTGTTCTGCATTCTTCTCTGGCTCCTGGCCTCTACTTATTAGCTTTCAACTCCCCGGCTGTGGCCACACTAGCTCCTCCTTTTAAAGGAGCTATGGTAACGTGGCACTTTGGAACATACTAATGAGGCACTGCCAGGAATATGCAGCACCTCATTACCATAATGGCGGCCGTGCACGCTTCAAAACTGTCAGTTTCGAAACACATGCCGCCTGTGTAGCTGGGGGCCTTTCAAAACAGTCCCCTGATTTCAAAAGCCCCTTCTTCCCATTTGATTGGATAGGAATTAGGGGATTTTGAAGTTGGTGGGGTCCTATCGAAAAGGACTCCTGTCTAGATGAGCTGCACAGGAGCGAAACGCGGCAATTTTGAAGAGCCACATCTGGCGGCATGCTAATGAGGTGCTGAATATGCATTAGTAATCTTCGAAATGGCCATTTGCATGGCCTTTTTGAAGTTTTGTGCCCGTGTAGACACAGCCTATGGAAAATGAAAATGCAAATAAGGCACTAATTTACATATCGTGCTTCATTTGCATAATCTCCTTTTGGAAGAGATTCTATTAAACGAGTGTAGATGGGGTTCTTTCTAAAATAAACCCCATCTTCAAAAGAACCCTTCTTCCTATTTTGTTTCAGGAAGAAGGGTTCTTTCAAAGATGGGGTTTATTTTCAGAAGAGCCCAGTCTACACTGCTTTTTTCTTTTGAAAGAATCTCTTCTGAAAAGAGATTATGCAAATGAATCACAATATATGTAAATCAGTGCCTCATTTCCAGTTTCATTTTTCCTCATTTGCATTCCTCTTTCGAAAGAGGAATGCAAGTGTAGAGGTAGCCTATGGGTACATTCTGTATTCTGCCTCTTTCGAAAGAGGAATGCAAGTGTAGAGGTAGCCTATGGGTACATTCTGTATTCTGCCTCTTTCGAAAGAGGAATGCAAGTGTAGAGGTAGCCTATGGGTACATTCTGTATTCTGCCTCTTGAGGGATGCAGCACAGAAGCCACAGCCTGTTGTGGATGGGTGAGAGAGAGGTGGCCAAAGGTGTCTTTAAGTCATGTTCATGCCTTTTGGTTTTGGACTTTATCTGCTCTTACAGCAGCCCAGATTTCCTGTAGTGCTCAGCACCCACTCCTTGCCCTACACTAGGACTCCTGAGGGTAGACAATACAGTGCCTGTTAGCTCTATGCTGATTCTACACAAGGGGAATTCTTCTCTGGCCCTTTTGCAACTTCTGTATAACTGCTATATGTTGCCACAGTGGTGTGGAGGACTCGAGTGGGGAGCAGAAATGGCTCCTTGAAATTTTGCAGATAAAAGCTATACCTTCTTGTGCAAGCCTCCTTCCCTTCTGCAGACTTCAATAGCCTCTCCCTGGCCTCCTCTCTTCCAGTCCAGGACAACGTGGTTTACCACTTACCTAAGAGCTTTGGATGATGTGAAGCTAAGGTAGGTGCTGGTCCTGTGGTGCTCAGTAAACTCCATCATGGCAGATACCCACTCCAGGATGCCTCTTTAGACTCCAGTATCAGAGGGGTAGCCGTGTTAGTCTGGATCTGTAGCAGCAACGAAGGGTCCTGTGGCACCTTATAGACTAACAGAAAAGTTTAGAGCATGAGCTTTCGTGAGTTAACTCACTTCTTCAGATGCTGTCTTTAGACTCCAGTGTGTCCTAGATGCAGGGGATCTATTCCCAGTCTGGCATGATTTAAAAAAAATAAAAACAGAGGAAGAGAGCATATTTGGTATTTTATCCGGTACATTGCTGATGTATACAGCAACTTTGAAAGAAGAATTATGTGGCAAGTTGTATGCCCATGTAATGCAATAGCACAGGTGAGAGAATATGCACACTCTTTCTTTAAAATCATAGCAGAATGCCAAGAAGGAGTGAGAGTGGAAAGATTCTAATAAAAAACTCTCCACTGAAGAGGAGAGAGACAGAATATTTAGGGGGTTAAAGTTTTCTTTTTCAAATAAAGATGTTTATTCAGTTTTAGATGAAAGTGATTTTTCCTATGAATCTTCACCATTTTTACTTGATAAATGACTATGATGATATGCTACCAGACCTCTCAGACATTAATTCAAAGGTGTTTATGAGAACAGGATGAGTGTAGATTCATAGCAGTCAGCTGTCCTGTGGCAGATAGTAACCCTGCTTCTGCTTCTGGGGAGAGCTTGAAGTCCCCACTGCTGCATTATGATCTCTCTTGGACTGAGATGTTGCCTTTGAATGAGCAAGGGAAGTTATGTATAAAGTCTTCTTGCTCTAATGAAGAACAAAGGACATGTGTGCTGCTGTACCTTTTCCAGAAAGGTATACATTAAATTCACGTAGCTTTTTGCTGCACAGTTGGTGCTAGCAGATTACACAACAGCATGACCCAGGCGGAAAGCATTAACTTTGGGATTACATGACTCACACCTGACAAAAAACCTGGAAGGATGATGGGCACTGATATGAATGAAATACCATTTACAAATATTCTTACTGAAACTGGACCAGAAATTGATTGATCTGTCTTTCTCAAGTTAAAATGCAATTAATTATATGGCTTCAGCCCACAAAATGAGACTGAAATGATTACTCTATAAATAATGTTAATGTGTGTAATATTGCAGAATAACTGGATTATGATTAAATTAAATTTAAACTTTGACATTTGTTTTTCATAATTAGGGTTTGATTCTGTAAAATGCTGGGAATCACATGTGAGCTGCTGAGTAGCCTAATTTCCAGTAACTTCAATGGGAGCACTGGGCAGCTCACTTGATGAAGCTCTTAGGCCCCACTCCTAGGAACATTTAAACATGTGCTGCATTTAAGCATGTCAAACATCACATTAGCCATGTGAACAGTCCCATATTTATTATTAAGTACCAACAGTTTGGTGTAATGCAGGACAGAAAAGACAGGATTCACAAACAGACACTAGTCATATCTAGAATTACAAGAATGGTTCCTTCGCTGAAGGGTTTGCAATGAAAGAGGTGGATCTGACAAAAATCATTGGGTGCACATTCCAACTTTAGAAGTCTCAGCTTTTGTTAACACAGGGTTATTTTCTAGTGTGGCACCCTCCAGACCTTACCTGTGATGAAACAGAGAATCTGCCAAACCACGGGAGGCCAAGATTGTTGAGGAGCATTACCAACACTTTCTCTGGTTACTGGGCTCTTAGAAGACATTTGGGGGTAAATTACAGCTATAAACAATACAGCAGAACCGTGAGATCCAGGACTAATGGCTGTAAACAAAGTTTATGGGAGCGGGAAGGCAGACAGGGTTGGTCCCCCAATTTGCTGCTTGGCTTGTAATGACCTCATTCTGTGCCCCCATGTCCTCATTCTGCCCCGCCATCATGGCTTACACAACTCACCCCCTCCTTAAAGGCTATGTCTATACTCGAGCAATTTGCCGATAGAAGTTACTATCACTAGATGCCTTCTGACAAAATTTCTGTCAACAGATTGCAGCCAGACTGCAAAGCGGGTTGAAAGAGCGCTCCACTCTGTCAACAGCAAGTGGCTGGACTGCTCAGCTGCTCTCTTGACAAAGTGGCCAACTGGAAGCAGAGCAGAGAGGGCAGCCAAATGTCCCAGAAGCCCCACCTGCTGACAGAACACCTCCCCCGGCCCCCCAGGAACATCTACACTGGCTTTTGGTCAAAAGATCTGTCAGTGGAGGCATTCTGCCTCATGGGGGAGCAGCAGAATTCTGTCAACAAAACTGTCACGTTCTGTCCATTTACTGTTGACAGAATGCCTTGGGAATGTGGCTGCTCTGCAGGTTTTTGTGATAAAACTCTCTAGTGTATATATAGCCAAAATCTGAAATGGTGCCCCTGCATCTGAGGCACCCAGAATTGCAGGGCAGGCCATAACAGAACCTCTAACTGCTTTGGGTTGAGCCCTAAAGTTTCACACTAGCACAAATTGTACCCTGCACTTGGCTTAATTTAGTTATAGTGTATGGTTTAGGTTAGACATTAAGAAGCCAAAATAGTCTAGCTAACTGAGGCGTAGAAGGATCTATGCCTACCTATCTTTCCTGTCAGCAGTAATGCAAGGGGCCTGCCCGTTAAACAGGGCATGAAGAGGGAAGCTTGGGCTAAATAACTTTCTCTATGTAGGTTTAAGGTCAGGTCAGTAACGGTGTGTGTATCAGTCTGTACCATCTGAAAATACGTCTCAGACACCAATATATGCCCAAACATTTCCCCAGTTAAAGGAAACAACATAAGATTGTCCGTTAATTTCAGGTGAAGGGGTCCGGACGGGATTTTCCCCTTGAGCTTTTCTTGGAACACAGTACGAATAAAATAAGGTCATCAAAAACATGGGGGTCTCAACAGGTATTCAAAATTCAATAAAGTCAAACCCTAATTTAGTAAATATTAAAAAAGGGTAAAAAATCTTTTATAAAATGCAAAAGGTAGCGTAAAAATGCTCAGTGTGGCGCATCTTAAGCTGTGCCAGACGAATCCGCACCAGTGGAGTGCCTATCACCCCAGCTCTGTTACTCTCTCTTTTCTCTGTTATTTCTTAAACTTGCTATTTTTCCTAAAACATTCTGTTAGCTTCTTCCTTTTCTCGAGCACGGCAATAACTCCTTTCTAACAGGTTAAAGCAAACTGGTCTCTGCTTCTAAAAAGCTCAAAAGAAGTCAGTAAGTATTGCACCCTGTTTACCAAGCATAGGTTTAAACCATAAGTGCAGTTAGTAAAACAATAGGTATTGTTTAAAAATATTGTTAAGTAAAATCTTTTAATTGTAATCCAATTGCTAACCGCAATATATGTATGTAGTAGTCTGTATTGGTTAAATGCTGCATATATACCATTGTGCTGTTAAATAAACAAACCATGGCTACGTCTACACCAGCCAAAAACTTCAAAATGACCATGCAAATGGCCATATCGAAGTTTACTAATGAAGCGCTGAAATACATATTCAGCGCCTCATTAGCATGCGGGCGGCCGTGGCACTTCGAAATTGATGTGGCTCGCCGCCGCGCGGCTTGTCCAGACCAGGCTCCTTTCTAGAAGGACCCCAGCTACTTCGAAGTTCCCTTATTCCCATCTGCTCATAGGAATAAGGGGACTTCGAAGTAGGCGGGGTCCTTTCGAAAAGGAGCCCCGTCTGGACGAGCCGCGTGGCAGTGAGCTGCATCAATTTCGAAGTGCTGCGGCTGCTTGCATGCTAATGAGGTGCTGAATATGTATTTCAGCGCTTCATTAGTAAACTTCGAAATGGCCATTTGCATGGCCATTTCGAAGTTTTTGGTTCGTGTAGACACGGCCCGTAAGTGCTGTTAAAATTATGCTGTGTACTTACTAAAAATCCCAAAAGCTCACCTTCGGCTTGAGTCTGAGGCTTTGCCTCAGACTTTACCATTAACTCAGGGAAGGTGAGAACCTATAATCTTCAACTTTAAGTCAAATTGGCAAGCCTTCCCAAATTCATATATCCTTATATCTGGCTACCTTTCACACAGGTCAACAAAATCCATGTTCTCTATATAAAAAGATGCATGTCTCCTGCTTCATACTGGTTGCATTAGATCAGTGCTCCACAACCGGCGTGCCCATGAAGCATTGCTTAGTGTGCTGTCAAATTTTGAGAAAAAATATTTAAAATTAAATGAATAAATAATTAAGTTTAGCAACACCATGTAATGCATCGGCTAACACCTATTTTGGCCATATTCCATAGCACCATCTCCAACCCTTCCAGACGTACGTAAAAGTGAGATAGTGTCATGCACAGAATACACGCACTTGTTCACTCTGTGTCACCAATTGTTTGAATAGTGCCATACACACAATGCATGCACTTTTTTGCTATACATTTGCCATGTCACCAGTTTGAAAATATTTGATGGTTGTGCACAAGTATATTTTTCTTGTAACTATAGTATTCACAGATACTGATTTCTAAAACCTGGATAAGCTTTTATGAGGAGAACACCAGAATATGCCAAGTAATGATGAACTTAGTAACAGTACAGCTAAAAAAGCAATAACAACAAATAGAAGTACAAGTAAGAGTACTGAGCTTTTGTTTTTTTGTGGTGTGGTGATGGTGTTGGGACAGAAATTTAGGCTTTTATACAGTCATACCTAGAAATATGCTCATTTGGGTTACGAGAATTCAACTTTACGAGGAATTTCATTTAATACCCCTACTTCGGCTTACAAGACATTTCTTCACATTTACGAGAACCGATCTGGATTTCATGCACCTCACGAGCAGCTGAGCGCCACGAGACAAGAGCCACCATGTGGTCATCTTCGCAGTTGTATAGTTGGCACGTGTTGCATTAAGTTCTCTTCTCAGAGTACTCATGGCTTGCTAGATTATAGCAGGGATAATCTCATGCATCATGCCCACTAAAATGAAGAAAGTGTTAAAAAAAAACTAAGTAAGGAGCCAGAAAAGCCAAAAAAAGACAGAAAAGCCACACCTTTAAGTGTAAAATTGGATGCAATAAAGGGTATCGATGAAGGACAGCATAACAAAGATGTGATGCAGGCACTCCATTTATATTCGTCTACTTTGCATACTATGTACATGCAAAAGGAAAAAATATTGAAAACTACTGAGACTGCTGTTGGTGGTGCAAGGTTAACAAAGTTGTCTTTGAGTAGGCACCCCATTATAGAGAAACTTGAGAAACTTTTTTTATAATGGATAGAGGATTTGACGAAATGCCACATGACTCTTAGTTTTCTTCTCATAAGAAAAAAGGCGCTTTCATTGTTTGAGCGATTGAAGGCAGAGGCAATTGAGGAGAGTGATGAGATGGCCAAGGATTTGAACTTTTAAGGCAGTCAGGGATGGTTTGACCACTTCAGGAAGAGGGGACTCTTGCATCATCTCAAGGTTACAGGCGAGGCAGCATCTGCAGATCTTGCAGCAGCCAGTGCTTTTCCTGAAAAACTGAAGAAAATTATCCAAGAAGGTGGCTACATTAACAAGTAAATTTTCAATATGGCTGCGACTGGCTTGGTTTGGAAGCGAATGATGTCTCGTACCTACATCTGCAAAGATGAAAAGCAAGCCAAAGGACATAAAGCCTCTAAAGACAGGTTAACGTTGTTGCTAGGTGGCAACGGTGAGGGTGACGTAAAGCTCAAACCTTTGCTCATATACCATTTGGAAAAACCATGGGCTTTGAAAGGTATCAATAAGGTAAGCCTTCCAGTGATTTGGCATTCAAATAGAAGTGCATGGGCGACCCAACAAGTGTTTCTAGACTACGTGCAGAGTTACTTTTGTCCTTTCATTGAAAAATATTGCAAAGAAAATAACCTAGACAATAAAGCACTTTTAATCATTGACAATGCTCCAGGCCATTCAGCAACAGTTGTTGATTACGGTAGCAATGTTCAGCTTGTATTTTTGCCTCCGAACACAACATCTTTGCTACAGCTGATGGACCAAGGTGTCACTGCTACATTTAAGACTTACTATATGCAGCTTGTGATGAAGTATCTAGTCGATGATTTGGACAAGCGTGACAAGATGACAATCAGGGAATCACGGAAAATTTACAACATAAAAAGGACCATTGAAAACATAGCAACTGCTTGGGACAAAGGGACAGTGAACACTATGAATGCTGTTTGGAAAAAAACTTCTTCCTGAGGCTGTGTACGACTTTCAAGGTTTTGAAACCGTGAAGAAGATGATCTGTGATGACATGCTGGCAGCGAAAGCAGGTTTTGACAAGGTCGACATTGAAAATGTGCAAGAGGTATTGTAATCTCACTCTGAAGACCTGACGGATGACGAGCTAATTCAATGATAAGAAGAGCATTTGAAGGAGGAAGCTGAATGTTTGAAAGAAGGGAAATTTGACAAAGAGGAAGAACCAGTAAAAGAATTTGGCATGAAATGGTTATGCAATTTGTTCTCCATTATCAATAGTTCTTGTGCTTTGGTGGATGAAAATGATAGCAATTTTGAAAGAGCTTGGAAAGCTAAAATTCTCATGAGAGAATCGACTGAATGTTACAAACAACTGTAGGACAGGAAGGTGCAAGAAGCCAAGCAGACAAGTATTTTGTCATTTTTTTTGTCCAGCCACCCCTGCTACTGCTGCTCCTTCTGCTGCTTCTGAGCAACAGCCTTCAACCTTTGGCATCTCTCGTCCTCCCATTGCAATGGAAGAGGAAGAAGAAGATGACGTTGACAATCCAGAAATTAGGGAGTGTGAAGAACTCAGCCACTCTTCATCCTCCTCACCTTTGCCTTCATTTTCTACTCCATCCTCACCAATGCCACCATCACCAACCAACGAACAACAGTGACTCTCCTCGCAGTCTCCCTCACCTTGTCTTCTCGCCTTTGCACATGATGTCAACTTGTTCGGTGAGTTTGATATCGTTTGCATTGTTTTCATTGATTTCTTTTGTCTTTACTGTTCTGTTTGTTTTTTTGCATTAAATGTTGAATTACATAAATATTGAGTATCATATATATGTTTTGTTTGTGAGCATAGTCTTAAGGATACAGTGCATAATACATATGAAAGAGCTTAACAAGAGGAGGTAAACAGCCATATTATAGAATAATTAATGAAGGGAAAATGCCTTGTTAGGTTGTGTTATGATAACTAATGTTAACTATTGAAATAATTGTGTCCATTTTAATGGGATTTGGTGTTGTTTTAGCATAAATGGGTGTCAATTTTGGGGCTCAGCAATGCATAAAAAATTTTCCCATTGAAATTAATGATAATTATGTTTTCGGCTTACAAGAATTCACCCTACGAGGGGTTTTCAGGAATGACTTACCCTCGTAAGGCAGGGGAAGACTGTAGTCTGTTTTGTACAGTTTCCAGTTTCCATTTTGTTTGTATGGTTTCCATCTTGTTTTCCCCCACACAAGGTGGCTGCCAGTTCTTGGTCATCATCTCCCATCAGGGAGGAAAGGTGGGAAAATGAAAGGTGGGCAAGATGGGTCACATGAGCCTAATCTGCCCAGCAACAAGAGGTTATTTAAGGGGTGGGCGTCCACCCCTCAGGACTTTGCTCTTTAGCTTGCTTGTGTGATGCAAGGATGAAAGCTAAAGCTGTCACACCTTGTAGGTTGCCTGACAGGGGGAGCTGGTTGGTGCTAGGGTGACAGCTGAAGCTGTCAGGCCTCATGAGCTGCCTGATAGGGGGTCAGTGCTAGAGGGACAGCTGTTAGGCTGTTAGCCTCGTAGACTGACCTAAAACCATTTTGTTTAGTTTGGGAGCTGTACAAGGGCCTATCTTACCTCACGTCCTCATGTTTATGTTCTGTGTTTCATGTTCTGTTAAATAAACTAGTTGCTGTTTTCGGTTATTTTGATTTGTGTCGTGATTAGTGCCCAGTGTAGAACCTGCATCCCATAGCAGGATTCGAGTCCTGGTCTAACACTTTTGGCAGCTGCAGCAGGACACCTAGCACTAATCACATTGCTGTTGTAGGTTATTTTCCAGTTCTATCAACTGCTAGCAGCCCAGAAGGCTGTGTGGGTGGGAAGCTGCTTCTGAGGGCTCCAGATCAGCAACCATAGGCAGGTGGCCAAGTGCCGGTAGCGTGTGCACCTGTGTGTCCCACAAGGGTGGCAGTGAACCACCGACTGCCTGCCCAGTGTTGCCTGGGGGGTGGAATTCATCGGTCTGAGGTACTGAACAAAATCCCCTCCCTCTGATGGGGATCAAGGAGGGGTGGATACTGAGACTGCTCAGGTAGTGACTGGGAAGGGTTGGCCTCCTTCCGTTGGCCCAAGTGTGAGTGTTGCCTGTGAGCGAGAGCAGTCTGTGGCAATAGAGCTGACCCCGGGCCTCAGATCTGAGGAATTCAGATCCAGAGGGTTTGAGGCTAGCCCAGACAGTGGTGGGTAGCAGCTTTGTTGTCAGACAAACTAAATTAGGTTCAGCCTTGTCTGACATTGTGGACAGAGCGCTGTCTATGGAAAGAACCAGCTGTAGTGAGATAATTCTCAGCCATTGCTGAGAGCCGCCAAGTATTGCTAGTGCTCATGTTCATCAGGATCACAGCAGAGAGCTCCCAGCTGGTTGATTCTCATCCAGCATGCGCACCTGGACCACTGGAGAAGCTGGGAGGTTACCAGTGCAGAATACAACTTCTCTTGTCTTCTGTGTGGAGTTATTTGGAGTTATTTGAGAAAGGGAAGAAGCCTTGGACAGGAGGGCTGCTCAAGGGGAGTGACGCATTCTCTACCTGGACAAGGTGCTGGGAGAGGTTTATCCAGGGGAAGGCTGCTCATAATAAAAAACAGGAAAAAGGGCTCTGATCCTATGGGTTGTATATTGCTATTAAGGAGCTCCATGAGTTCTGTGGATCACAGTCAGAGTCTATAGCCCAATTACAATGGGTGATTAGGGAAAGGGAAGCTGAACTGGAGAAGTTTAGGGGTTGGGTAGAGGGGCTGGAGGCCCAAAATTGCAGGTATCTTGACCAAATTCGCCTCTTAGACATGCAGCTTTCAGAGCTGTCAGACACACTGGCAAAATTTGACAAGGAGCTCAGCCAGGCTGCCATTATGCTCAAGGAATTCCAGGCAGCAATCTGTGAGCTCGTGAAAGAGGTCAGGTCTATCCAGGCTGGTCAAGCAGGACACTCAGACTGCCAGCAAGAGATTTGGGAGGTAAGAGTTAAACTGCTGCAGACTAGGGGCCTTCTGTTGGCAGTTCACAGACATCCCTTCCAGAAGGGATCTGATGGTGCCAGCAGTTCCCCCAGCTCCACTGATTGTGAGAATGAGAGGCTGTATGTGTCGCACAAAAGAAACAGGGAACTGGGAAAAGGGCAGCAACCTAATGCTCCTCCTGAGCCCAGTCCTGTAGCTCAGAGCTTACTGATGGTGCCTAATTTTACCACTGTGGTGAGTTATGGACCAGGGTCTATATGACAATCAGAAATCCACCAAGGGATTAAATCATACACACCAGAACAAGCTCGAGCCACAGGCTAGACCCGAGGTCCACTGAACAGTGCTTCTGCTGTAGACCAGTCTTCCAAGGTGTGTGCTATGCCAGAGGTGGGAACAGGGGACACTTCTGCCTGAATTTGGGAATGTATAGCCAGTGAAGAATTTAGTGCCTTGACCTCCACTTGCAGGTGGGAGATGGCACCAACCCCCTGCAAATGTATAAGGGCCTTATTAAATTTTACTATCCCAATCGGAATCTTATAGGCAAATATTCTGAAAGACAACATCTTCATGGAAGGCCTGAAAAATATTTAGGTAGGAAGAAGCTGCTGTACTGGCTAGCAGGTGCACCCTTGTGTGACACAGCAAAGTTTTGGGAAGCAGTTTTACAAGGTTGGACGCCAACTCTCCATGTAGCCCTTTCTACAGAAGACCTGAGCAGGTCGGATGTAAAGTAAAGGAGCTGTGCCAGGGGTATGTGCAAGCCCAGGACAGTGCCTGCAGGTCTGGTCAGGCCCCTGCCAGCTGCCTCTTCTTCAGAAAGCTGTGGGACCTCCTGGCAGGGGATGACACCTCACCACCCTGGGTTACCATCGAGACAGCCACATGGAGCCTCTGCCACACCAGAGGGGGAGGAGGGCGTCCCATCGGTGGGGAGTCGTCCGATGACTCCCTGGTGATAGAGCTGCCTTCTGCCACCAGCAGCCAGGCCACCTCCAGCTGGG
Organism: Carettochelys insculpta; assembly: GCF_033958435.1. Taxonomy (NCBI): domain Eukaryota; kingdom Metazoa; phylum Chordata; order Testudines; family Carettochelyidae; genus Carettochelys; species Carettochelys insculpta. The sequence goes on from NC_134138.1 coordinate 262,174,921, forward strand.
CATCAACCAACCTGTTCGAGACCACCTTAGGTAAGCATGCACCACAGCACATCCCCAGCGGGGGAGGGGCACATCTGGGCCCCAGTGTGATGTTCTGACCCCAAATGGCCCATTCCAGAACGGGGCCTGGAGCCACGTACGTGCCTGTGGGTGATGTCTGGCACTCTCCCATGTTGGGAGCACCACAAGCACACTGGGAGCCCTTTGGGTGGCATGGCTGTGCCCAGCCCATCTGCTCCCTGGGCAGAGACCCCCCACAGCTGAGCCCCCCCATGGCCCGCCAGCCTGTTCCCGGGGCTAGCCACCACAGACAGCATCAGATCCCTGGCATCGTGCCCCAGGGGTCAGCGTGCTGGGCACATGGGAGCCTGCATGGTGGCATCCCCTGGGACACAGCTGCCCCATGGGTCCGATGTGGGGATAGCCACCCGGGGCGCTGGGTCATGGCAGCCAGGTCATGGCAGTTAGGGTCATGGCACCCGGGGTCTTGGGTGTGGCAATGAATCCCTCTCTCCTCCCCACCCACTGTCTTACAGCAGTGCCATCTGAGGGGTGGGAGAACTGGACAAGGAGCCTGGGGCCCACCAGCCCTGTCCAGGCCAGAGGACCCAGCAGCCTGGCAGCTGGGCCCAGACCAGCCCCAGCTCCCGTGGCACAGCGGCCATGGGTCCGGAGGGCTCAATGCCGGGGCCGCGAAAACAAGGCCACGGCCTAAACAGCTGCCCTCCATCAGCTGAATGCTCTGGCAGAGAGACAGTTGGCCCAGGATGAGGCCGTATTAAATTGGCAGCAGAACGTGTGAGGGGAGGTGGGGGGATGCTCCACACAGTGTGCAGGGCCCTGGCTGACCAGCCCCCAGCTGCTCCTGCCCTCCCTCCGCTGCTCCTGCCTGAGTCCCCGTTGTTGCCTCCTGTTGCCCCCCACTGCTCCTGTCCCCCCACAGCCCACAACCCCGAGGCCCTGTGTAGCCAGACAGAGCCCCCCCCTTTTGCTCTACTCCATCTTGCCTTCCCTAGGTGCTTCAGAGCACAAAAGGGTTAAAAAGGAACAGCCCAGCCCTGGAATGCCCGAGAGTGCGGATGGGCTTATCTTAGCCACTGCCTTTGAAGCTCCGGAGCAAAGCAAAGAACAATGGGCTAATTAACAACTGGGCGTCAGACTGCCCTTGGCTAATTACCATTAGGTGATTCCCCCACACGGTCCCAGACATGAGGAGGAAAAATCTCCGGCCCATTAAGACACAAATGCCCCTAATTGTCTCTGCCTCACAGGTGTGAACTACACCCTTGAACTCCTTGTGAGAACCAGTATCAGACAGTTTAATTCAATTAAACCAAGGAAGAAGCCTACGTAACCCAATGGGTATAAAGAGGGGTCCAGCAGACCCCCTATTTGAGCTCCAATCATCTTTCCTGCCGGACAGGAGGGTGGGGGTCTCCCCAGGTCCCCGAGGATGCTTGACTCCTGGAAAAAAAGGACAAAGGACTTCTTCCCAAGGGATTGAGAGGAAACTGGCCAAGTCACGCTGGTAATGCAGGGGTGAGGATAAGACTGGCTAGGTATTTTACTTTTTATTTCTTTTGCGCGCATTTAACAAGTATAGATCTATGAACTAGAGTGCATGCTAGCTATTTGTAATCAAAGTATTAACCTTATAAAAATTGTAACCACAAGAGCTTAACTGGCTAGGTAACAAATAAAGCAACATTGTAACAGTAAGAGATTAACTTGTTAGGTAAATAAACAAAGTAATTGATTAAGTGGTAACCTGACTCCTCCTGTTACTGTGCTATCCCGAACACAAAAACAGAAGAACCTAGCTGCTTTTCAGCAGCTCTTAGCCTGGTCACTGGTGGGCTCTGCCCTGGCAGTTGAAATCTCATATTAATACAAGGGCATAGTGGCATCTCACCTGACCATCAGATAACACCCTGGCCGCCTTATTGTCCCCAGGCCTGCCCGCAGCTGCCTTCAGGGGTCTTGCAGCCTGGCTCATGGCAATGGCGGGCCCTGTGGAGGGTCCCCCAAACCGCGACCCGCCCTTCCATCCCCCCACTGACCCTGGGCCTATGACAGACCACTCTTACCTCCTGTTGCTCCCGGCCCCATCAGCGCCCCACAGGGTACGATGGACTTGGAGTGGGAAGGGCACCCACAGGCACCAGGGCTTGCAGCCCTCCACCCCTTCCCTCGAGTAGGGCCCCCTCCATCCTTGTCCCAGGCCCCATCCAAGTTGACATGCCTCCATTCCCTGACACCCATGTATATAGTTATACATTGGCCGTGTCTACACTAGCCAAAAACTTTGAAATGGCCATGCAAATGGCCATTTCGAAGTTTACTAATGAAGCGCTGAAATACATATTCAGTGCCTCATTAGCATGCGGGAGGCCACGGCACTTCGAAATTGACATGGCTCGCCGCTGCACAGCTCGTCCGGACAGGGCTCCTTTTCGAAAGGACCCCGCCTACTTCAAAGTCCCCTTATAGGAATAACATTTTGAAATGCTGTGGCCACGGCCGCCCGCATGCTAATGAGGCACTGAATATGTATTTCAGTGTTTCATTAGTAAACTTCGAAATGGCCATTTGCATGGCCATTTCGAAGTTTTTGGCTAGTGTAGACATGGCCAATGTATAACTATATACAGGGGTGTCAGGGAATGGAGGCATGTCAACTTGAATGGGGCCGGGGACAGGGATGGAGGAATAAGGGGACTTCGAAGGATCCAGGTTCCTTTCAAAAAGGAGCCCCGTCTGGACGAGCCGCGCGGCAGCAAGCTGCGTCAACTTCAAAGTGCCGCGGCCACCCGCATGCTAATGAGGCGCTGAATATGTATTTCAGCGCTTCATTAGTAAACTTTGAAATGGCAATTTGCATGGCCGTTTTGAAGTTTTTGGCTAGTGTGGACATAGCCATTCTGTTTTACAATGTTCTATGTTTATTGGTTCCTGACTATGATTAGTATATACAAGGTTTTGCTATGGTTCTATATTGTGATCATATACAGTGTTTACCGTGTAAGTTGTGGGTTATATACAGATTCTTCAAGCGATTGATCACGTCCATTCCAAGTTGGGTGTGCGTGGGTGCACGCCTAGTCACTGGAAGCTTTTTGCCCTAGCCAGTACCCATAGAGTTGGTGCAGCACCCTCTGGAGTGCTGCTGATATGGCGACCAATATATCCCCCAAGTCCGACCCCCTCCCCACTCAGTTCCTTCTCACCTCACTGCTGGTCCTTGGAGTGCTTGCTTTCTCCTTTCTAATTAAGTAGCTAGTTGCCTATTGTAATGTAAATAGCTCTCAATGTAGTGTAAATAGTTTTAGCATTTAATAGTTAGTCTTTAGTCTCTTCACTAATAGCCAAGGTGGGGCTGTCCATCCCCCTTGGCATGGAGGAATGCCTGGTTCTCCAGGCTTTAACACTTGTTCAAAGTGTGGCAAACGTATGCCTAAGAGCGACCCCATTCAGGTTGTCTGATTTGCTTGGGGGAAGGACACTTGTGTGATCACTGCTCAATTTGTAAGGCCTTTAAGTCCAGAACTTTAAAAGATAGGGCCCAATGCCTTCAAGTCCTGCTAATGGAGGTGGTTCTTAAACCTCAGGAGTCTCCAGCAGGAGCAGAGAGTCGAGCCTCCTCGGTGCAAAGTGCACCAGCACTGTCTACCACAGTGCTGTCCAAGAACTCTCGGCATCAGGAACAGGCATAGGCACCGTCGCCGTCTCGGTGCCAAAAGAGTCAATCTCTGGTGCCGAAGAAGTAGAAGAGGCATGAGGGGCTTAAGTCACCGACATCTAAGTGTGGCAGTCATAAGTCCAAGGCTCTGGCGTGCACTGTCGAAGGGCAGGAGATGCGCACGTTGCAGCCGGTGCAGACTGGGAGCCCACAGGCACTAGACTTGCCCTCAATGCCAGAGGCATTCTGAGCAGTGCAAGGCCTTCTTCAAATGACGGTACCGGGTTCCTCCCCCTTGGTAGAGGACCAGCGCCATAGCATCGAGACTGAGCGGTCGGGGCCTATGGACGTTACGCCAGTGCTAACCCCTACGCTCACATCAATGCTGGAACTGACACCGGGTCCATACTCAGTGCCGAGTGCTTCACTGTCGACCCATCAGGAAACGACTGTGGGCCAGTTTCAGGCACCCTTTGCTCCAGCACTGCATCCATGCGCTTTACATCAGTGCTGACTCCAGTGGCCCTGCCGAGGTCATCTGGTTCCAAATTGGCGTTTGAGTCAGACTCCGTATACTCAAGCTCCAGGTGCAATGGGAGCTTGAGAAGGACGTGCCATAGCCGTTGCAGGTACTGTAGTTGTTGTTCAGACGATATGAGTTGGCGGCCAGCTTTGCAGGCATCAGTGACCCTTCTGGACCCCGTGGGCATTTCACGAGGTGCAGGGCCAGAGTGTGTGCATAACTTCAGTGATGCCGGGAGCCCTGCCACCAGAGCATCAGCAGGAAGTGGCAGGTGTTATAGAGCCACCAGCATTGATCTCACCAGCATTGATGTCAGTGCTGTCATCAGCACCATTGCAGCGGGACTGGACCCCAATGGTGCTGGCGCAGTCAGCGATTGTACCTCCGGTGCTGCTAGGGCAGGCACTGGCACCAGCTCAAGCACAGGGTGCGGCACCAGCACTGTTGATACTGCCTGTTGGTGGTTTTTCTGGTCACCCAGTACCAGTGCCTGCTCACCCTCAGTGCCTCCCAGGTACCTCGTATCCTGTGGGGGGCCAGTTGATGGAAAGGGTCTCTGCTGCTTTTCCCCTCCAGATGGAGGTGCAAGGGTTATCATCCTCTTCCTCCCTGGATGTGGCGGTGGCGGGCTCATCGGCCTCACCGGTGTCAGAGGATGGTAGGGCATTTCAGCAGCTGCTCAGGAGAGTGGCCCAAAGCTTGGGGGTGCAAGCAGAGGAGGTCCAGGATGAGATGGACCCTGTTACTGACACAAATTAGCAGTTCCCTGAATGAACTCACTGCTAACATTTACTAGGGTACCACAAGGGTTCCACAATACCCTCCCACTCCGAATCTGTCATCAGTATATAACGGGGATGTAGGAGATGTGAAAATCTTTAGATTGTGTCCATCAAGTGGTTAGTTATGTAGATCATGGGTGTCCAACCTTTTGGCTTCCCTGGGCCACATTGAGTGAAGAGGAATTGTCTTGGGCCGCATATAAAATATATAATATAGTTAATGTATATAAATCACATAATGATGTTAAAAGTTTACAATCTTGTGGGGCCGCATTACTAGCTGTCCAGGGCCGCATGCGGCCTGTGGGGGGCCGCAGGTTGGACACACCTGATGTAGATGATGTACTAATTGCTACCAAAACTCCAGATGAATGTTTGCTTGTTTTGAAAAAGGTACTTCAGGCAATAGAAGAGATGGGATTTACAATAAACTCTGAAAAAGCGCAATTGATTATGCAACAGGTAACACAACTCAAAGTTCAGTTGGGTCCTGTGGGCAGATGTCTTGATAAAAACAGAATTGATTTAATATCAAAATTACCTGCCCCGACAGATGTGGGGAAATTAAGATCCTTTCTGGGTTTAGTGGGCTTTTCTCTCATGATTTTACAGAAAATTATAGTGAAAAAGCAAAATCACTCTACCAATTTCTCACAAAAGATCAGAAATGGACATGGGACCAGTTCAAAGAGATGCAGTGGTAGCAGTTAAAGAAGCTTTAATGAGAGCTCTAACCTTAGCGTTTCCTGACCCCCATAAACCATTCCATTTACAAATTGCACACATCCCAAGAGCTGTATTGCTGCTCTAGGAACAGCTCTAGGAACCTGTTCCCCATGGAAGAACAGTATTCTCATTGGCTGTGGCCACACGGGGAAGTAATTTCAAAATGGCTTTTGAAAGGAGGTCTGATTTCAAAACGAGCAACAGAACGACTACACACAAATTGTTCGTTTTGAAATAAAGTCATTTCTTAAGTGTTCTGCTCCTGTCTTGGGAACAGCGCCTCATTTTGAGGTTAATGTAGAAAGGAAATGTGTGTAGCCACTCCCCCAGTAGCCATTTCGAAATTGCAAGTCATCCATGGTGCCAGCCTCCCCAGAGCACAGAGACACCCCGGCCAGTACTCAGGGCTCTATGGCTACCCTCCCTGGCTGCCTTAAAGCTGCAGGGACACAGAAACCCCATGTAGGAAGCTAAGAGTGGGCTGGCAGTCATAGGAGCACATGCCTGCAGCTGTGCACTCCCTAGCACCCCTCAGAATGGCTGAAAACCAGCCAGCCAGAGCCATGGCCAGCAGGCAGGACCCCTGGGAGCCCAGGGACCCCAAGGCACTTGGCAGCAGGTCTCACAGGACCCTGGTAAGCTGGCAAAGTGGAGGGGTGCTCTGTAGCTGGAGGCCAAGGTCTGGGATCTCCTGGCCATCCTGTGAGGATGAGAATGTCCTGCTCCATATGGAGGGGCACTGCAACACAGCCACTTTCGCACAGCTGGCTGACAACCTGGCCGAAAGGGGTCAACCCCCTGGACCCCTGACCAGGTGGACTCCAAAGTTACAGAGCTGCATCAGGGCTCTGCAAGGGCCAAGGACACCGCCAGACAGTCGGAGGCAGCGCTTGCCACCTGCCCCTACTTTGCTGAGCTGGACCAGCTCTTTGGCTCCAGGGAGGCAGGATCTGCAGAATGGGCCATAGAAACGGCCGAGCCAGAGAGGGAGGGCAAGGAGCCACAGCCGGGGCCCTCTGCATTCACCTCCAACCCCCTGTCTGGAACAGTGATGAAGAGCAAGGCCGCGAGGGCACGCTCTACATCGCCGAGCCCTTGGAGGACACAAGCTGGGCCACCCTCACCTGGGCCACCCCTGAGCCTCCCAAGGCACCCTCAGTTAGGACTGGGTATGTTGGGCACCCTGGGTCTTGGGAGGGAGCTAGTCCCCACTGGTGCCAGCATGGGGTTGGGCACACAGCCAGCGGCCATGGGGATGGCCATGGTCAGTAACAGGGGGAGGCCTGTGCATGGGGATCCCCACACAGGGCCATGGACAGCCACGCAGGGCACGTGACATGGGAGGGCATGGGGGCTGACTGAGCACCGCACATGGCCCAGTGTAGATGGACCTTACAGCTGCCAGGATGCCCCAGGGCCACCCTGAGGGGAAGGGGGATGACTGATGAGGATATGGCCACTGGCCCACAGTACCCAGTCATGCGACTGATGGCACACTGACCTCTCCCCTTATATCTTCACAGCCTTGACATCCCGAGGAGCCCTGCAGCAGCTGGTGAGGGAGAAAGTGTGATGCCCCTGAGGACAGGGAACGGAGCCAGGTGGGTCCGCTGCCGCAGCCGGCTAGAAGAGCTTGTGTGGAGTGGAGTGGAGGGCAAAAGCAGCCATGAGTGTGTGGTGAGATGCATGGGGTCTCCCTCGCTGGGCCCCTTCCCCGCCACCCCAGTCCTCCCCCCGGAGCCTCCCACGGCCCTTTCCCCTGGCCCTTGCACCCAGCCCCCTCCCCAGGACTTGTCGTGGGTACATGACCCCAACCAACTTATTTCAAGAAGGACAACCCTGATGGTGGCCTTCCCCACCCGGAATTGGCGGCCAACTGAGCAGTTGCTGTCTGGGGTGGCCAGCTTCCATATGGCGATAGCCACCCTTTTCTCCAGGGGGAGTGCAGGCTGTATGCGTGTGTCCTGGTGGTCTAGGGCTGGTGCCAGCCACTGGCCCAGTTCCATGAAGGTGGCCTTGATCATCTGAAAATTTCAGAGCCACCTCTTGTTGTCCCACTTCTCCATAACAATGCAGTCCCACCATTCCCTGCTGATGGGTTACCACCTGAGGTGACAGCAGGCCTGGGGAAGGGGGTGCTCCAGGTGCACCATGGGGAGAGTCTGCAGGAAGGCGGCCACATGGTGGGCAGTCCAGAGTCTGAGATGGACTACAGCGAGCATGGCCATCAAGCTGGCCATGATGTGAAGGACTTCCTCATCCTGGAGGTGCTGCAGGACCATGGCACACTGCAGCATTGGGGCTGAGCATTGCTCTGCCAGTGCTGTGCTAGAGGACACATGCTGCACACAGCCTGAGCCCTCAGCACGTGCACGGGGAGGGTGTTTGGGAGGGGCCTCTTAAGGGGGCGGTTGTCCCATGCTCCAGGAAGGGCTTTGTCAGCCATTCAGTCCTTCCAGCGCCACTTCCTTCCCTGTTCTTTAGAAAGGAGGCTCTGTGCTGCATAGCTGCTCCTTTTCAAATGGACAGGGGGTCCTTTCGACGTTGTGGATCGCAACGTCGATCTGCACTTTGTGTGTAGTCGCTTCATAGAGAAACCACTCTTCATAATTACAGATCAGGATTTCCCCTTTTGAAATCCCTTGCTAGTGTGGCCACAGCCATTGTGGAAAAGATGTGGTAGCCTTAGTGTGGGCACTTACACATTGGGAATATATAATTGGAATGGCCCTGTTATGTATATGCCCACTAGATTTGTCTTGTCAGGGAGGGTTAATAACGGTAGAGGCAGTCACCCAAAGATGGCTCAGTGGACCTTAACATAAATGAATCAGGATACTACTGTGGAAAAGCATAACCCATCAAGTATGTTATTGCCATATGCTATGGAAATACCTGAATCTGGGGAACAGGAGTGCCCTGTTCCTTCAGTTTTGCTTCCTGAAATGGTTACACCCATCAAGTTGGAAGAAAAGTTTGAGGATGCAAAAACCCATCAATGAAAAATCTGGGTAGTACATGGCACTAGCCTATTTAATAATATGGTAAACCTGCCATTGGATTTGCCACCTTAAATATAGAATCAGGTGCAGCATATCAGGGTACAATCAAACTGACATGCAACTACAACAGAATGATTCAGAATTAAATCAGTTGCTTAAAGTTGGCAAAGTTAAATCATGGATTATATTTAAAAATTTATATGGATTAATCATGGCACAAAAAGGACGGGATCACAGTGTGTCTCTTCTAGCTCTAGTAATACCAATGGTTATCGAACAAGAATTGATTCATCTTGCCCATATCCAGGGACATTTTACATTGGGAAAGACTTCAGATGGGTTACTCACAGTGGGATGGTGGCCAACCATCATTAGGGACACAGAGCATTTTATTAATAACTGTCTTCCATGTGTTACCAACAATCTGGATCATGACATCCAAAAAGGAACTTTGAAACATCAAGAGATGATGGGCCTGTGGAACAGAGTTCAAATGGACTACATAGGGCCCCTACTTAAATCAAAGAAAGCTAACACTCATTGTTTAGTCATAATAGATGCTTTACCCACTAACAAATGTATGGCCCTACATACAGCAATATTACTATTGGATAATGCATTTAGCAAATTTGGATTACCTAAGGTGATTGACTCAGATAGAGGCAGCCATTTTACCAGAGAGGTCATCAGACAGGTGTGTGTGGCTTTGGGAATCTGACAGAAATTTCACATCATAGGGCTGTTGGGATGAAATCCTCAGGATTTTCGTGATAACTAAACAAGTCATGTAGTAAGGCTGGGTTATGTAACCTTTCTCAAAATGGAGTTTTGGTCATGTGACCTAGGTTTACAAAATGGAGTCCTAGATAGGTAATGCTGTGTCATGGTTATATAATAGATCTTCCCCACCTTTTTACCTCAGGAGATCCTACAGAGTCTCCCAGAGGGGCCTGGTTATGTAAGGGTTTTCCTGCCAATAACTGAAGATAAGGCAGACACCATCTTAGCTTTGGGTCGGTCGGCTGCCCATCCCAGTGGCAACATGGTGCTGTCCTTCCATCAAGACACCCAAACTCCACAGAAGATCAAGCTGCAAGAACACCATCTCTGCTCCACCTGCTGCGGCTGTCCATCTACTTTTCCTCAAGGGTCCGCCTCTGTGTTCCTCCCCAAAGCCTTTCAATTAAGCTTAGAGTTGAAGATCTGGAGCAGCCAACTGGAACTTTTTATAAGAAGGTTGCTATAAATTTATTTTTACTCGGGTGGCTCTTGTTTGTTTTGGGTTTGACTATTGTTGTTTATTGTTGTAGGGAATGTGGCAGAAGGAATGCAGTGCTGCTGAAGGCTGGGAGGAATGAGTCTCCCAAAGGTCATCTGCATAAGAATGCAAAAGGTGTGCATGTGTGATACCTTTTCAGGCAAAGCCTAATGGGTAGCAAGTAAGCCATGAGATTTGGTCTATTGTAAACATGTAGTTGTAAAATCACAATTTAAGCTGACACTTAAGGTGGGAGTTGTGAGATCTCACCAATGCTCTGGGTTGTTGTGGGGGACAGGGCAGTCGCCTTAGCTGTGTAAGACATTGATTACACAGGGCTCCCTGGTTTAAAGCATTGTGAGAGAGAAGGGAAGGGGTACTGGTTGAGCCAGCTTGCTGAGTGCCTTGGCCCTGCCTATGCCTTAGCTGTATAGCCATAAGCCTGGCTTGACTAACCCTCCCCCCCCTTGAAAGATAGAGCTGGATACTAGGGTGTTTGTGAAACCCCACAGTAGAGATACCAAGAGCTGAAATCACAGAGTAGCAGCTGAGGCCACAGAGAGCTGAAATCACTGGGTTCTGCCTTAGGGCAGTCCCAAGCAGTGGGGTTAGGACCAGCAGACAACAGCAGGACCAGCGGGTGGCTGGTAGGAGCAGCAGCAGATGATGGCAACTGGCGGGCAGCCAGTAGGAGCAGTGGCGACGGCGGGCGGCTGGTAGGAGCGGTGGCAGATGACAGCGACCGGCCGGTAGGAGCGGTGGCAGATGACGGTGACTGGCAGACGGCTGGTGACAGCAAGGGGAGGCTACAGACAAGTGGACAGCTAGTATTGCCCTGGTGATGTATCTGTGGGCTTTGAGTTTGGGACTGCACCGCAGAGGGTACACGCTGTAACTGTGTGTGTGTGGAAAAGGGCCAAGAGCCCCAGCAAGAGACTGGGTTCTACTGCATAAGGGGTGGTATCTGGGTAAAAGGGGTTTTGTCTCTTCTGTGCTGAAATATACTGCATCTGTCGCTGTAACCTTGGGGTAGGTTACGGTCATTAAACAAGCCATTTCTATCTCAGACTCTGTGCTTGCGGGGTCGGGGGGGGGGGGGGGGAGAACCGCCTTACAGGCACCCAGCATGGGGGTGAAATTGTCCCAGGCCACTGGGTGGGGGCTCGAGTCGGTTGGTTGTATCCTTGATAGGAAAACCCCACAAAAGTTGAACCCGGCCCTTCTGGCAGGCATCTGGCGTTAACAGAAGGGTTACATTGTATTGTGTTATTTCAAGCTATTTCCCTTTTATTCCTTTATGTGTATATCTATCCCCCAATAAACTCTATCTGTTTGGTTTATGTACCTTGTTTCTCTCCTTTAGTTATCTCTTGACAGTTACCAGGTGATTAGATATTGGCACACAGTCCCAGACTAGTGGATTCTTATTAGGGGTTCCATGCCAGCCTTGTCCTGACATAATTAATATTACTATCCAAATTATTTGAGTTCAGCCTAACAGGGCATCCACAATCTTCAGGAGTGGTGGAGAGAACAAATAGAACATTGAAAAATGTACCATGAAAGGTAATCAGATATTCAGTAAAAGATTGGGACATTAAGCTTCCTCTTATCTTAATGGCTGTATGATCTACTGTGGATTCATGTAGGTTCAGCCCACATGAAGTATTATTTGGATGAACAATATGAATACCTGAGAAGTGGTGGCTTTCAGGAATGGTTCCTCCTGATGAATTCCAACCCAGACAAGTAACTGAAATGTGGATAAAGAAACTTCTCACTTTTATTTCAGACATATAGAAGTTTGTGACTGTTCATTTAAAAAGCAACATGAAAAGCATGGACTAATGCTTGAATAACAATTTAACTTTCCAAGAGTAGGGCTTAGGAGATCTGGTCATGTACAAGTCATTTGTGGAAAAAGAATATGCATTAAGTCTGTGTTAGATGGGACCTGTTAAAATCACCCAAAAGGTAGGGCCCACTGTATACCAAGTTGAAGTGAATACCGGCAAGAAGAATAGTAACAGAGAGTAAGCCGTGCTACTCTATACACTATCAAAACAAAAAGCAGTCAAGTAGCACTTTAAAGACTAGCAAAATAGTTTATTAGGTGAGCTTTCGTGGGACAGACCCACTTCTTCAGACCATATCCAGACCAGAACAGACTCAATATTTAAGACACAGAGAACCAAAAACAGTAAGCAAGGAGGACAAATCAGAAAAAGATAATCAAGGTGAGCAAATCAGAGTGTGGAGGGGTGGGGCGGAAGATCAAGAATTAGATTGAGTTAAGTATGCAGACGAGCCCCTATAGTGACTCAGAAAGTTCACATCCCGATTTAAACCATGTGTTAATTCGGAACATTAACACATGGTTTAAATCGGGATGTGAACTTTCTGAGTCACTATAGGGGCTCGTCTGCATACTTAACTCAATCTAATTCTTGATCTTCCGCCCCACCCCTCCACACTCTGATTTGCTCACCTTGATTATCTTTTTCTGATTTGTCCTCCTTGCTTACTGTTTTTGGTTCTCTGTGTCTTAAATATTGAGTCTGTTCTGGTCTGGATATGGTCTGAAGAAGTGGGTCTGTCCCACGAAAGCACACCTAATAAACTATTTTGCTAGTCTTTAAAGTGCTACTTGACTGCTTTTTGTTTCGGCAAGAAGAAGAAACTGTTAAAATGGTTTCATAGCTCTCAGTGGAAATCCTGGAAAGGGGGAGAATTACTAGACATTAGAAGAGCTGAAAATATGAAACTACCATGAACAAATAATTTATATGTAAATCTCTTCTCTGCAGGAATAATATGGGAAAGAGGATGACACCCCTTCTTAACAAGAGAATTTGCTGGATCATGGGAGGTCAGTATTGTCTAGCAGCATTACCAACACTTCCACTGCTTACTGGGCTCTTAGAAAACATTTAGAGGTAAATTACAGCTAAATAACAGCACGGAGCACTGAGAGCCAGGACTGGTGTTGTAAATCAAGTTTAAGGGACCATGGCAAACTTGGCCACACCCATGGTAAGTGGTCATCTGGCTAACTAAAATCAAGCTGAATTAGGGATGTTGCCGGATGAGAGTGTGCTGGACTAGAAAAGTTCATTCTATATTATGCTTATTGATAGAAGCACTAAAAAGGAGGGGTTGCTGAAGACTTGGCATAACTAACAGATAAGGAGGGGACACAGGAAGTTAGTGACCACAAGGAGTAAATATAACCCTGTGTCCCCCTAACTTTTGCCCCCCCCCTTTTTTTTTTAAGAATGCAGTTTTGAAAGATGCAAAGTTAACTATTGCTATGTGAGATAGCTGGTTAAATGATGGAAAATTCCCCACCTGCCAGGGTGGAAAACCCCACACTTAGCTTCTGCTCAATATTTTTTTTTAACGAATATGCTGCATAATATCAATAAATTAGGTATAACAAGAAGAAGAAATCTGGTCTCAGTGGAAACTTGACCACCTCTCAAGTTCCCTGCAGATGGAAAATAAACCACTGGTGTTTACAGGGATCCACTTAAGATCTCATGATATTAGATGAATGTGAATTTGGGGCTGATTTGGGGTACTTGATTAATCTGTTGCAGATGTGTAAACATGCTGGAGAATAAATAACGTAGAGGCTCTGAGTGAAAGCACTTTTGTAAGTAGGCAAACATGAATTATCTATCTGCTGGACTTCCACGTCCCCATGGCTTGTGATGTCCTTACACCACCTTGCAAAGAGTAGAATTACCAAGACACTTGGGTTCAGCAAAACCTCTGATTACAATAACAATGGGCTGTAATTAAAGATTTTGCTTTTAGATGCTCTGAAAGTACTTTGTAACACCTTGAAGAGAGAAAATGAAAGACATTTTGGCTTGCATAAACCAACAGTTTTAAAATTAAGGATTTGGATAAATAGCAATTAGTTGTGATTTAGAGTTAGAAATCAAAATGACACAGTGTTCTATGAAAGACACAGGGTATGGACATGTAGGGAATGACTCAGCATTTCTCCCAAAGTGGAGGATCTAAGTGTTAGCAGGAGAATGGTCCTGTTACTGAAGGGAACTTTCCTGTCTTCTATCCTGCCCTAGTACAATAGACTAGCAAAAGGCTCTGAGTCTCTGTTCCCACTTCTTTTATCCAGAAGACACCCTGACCTTCAGGCCTCTGCATTCACTCTCCTGTGTGGCAGAGTCATTTAACCCTAACATTCCTGGGGGTCAACTCATTTACCTTGTGGTCACCTACCGCAGATGCTAGTTTGTCCCCAATTTGGGACACTCCCTTCTCACTGGATGTTTCCCTAACTGATAATTACATACAGTTCAAAGCAAATGCAATTTATTACACAACAATCAAGTAAAGAAGAGAATAAGGGAAAATTGGAAAAGTTAATGGCAATCATATCACTTCATATGACATGGAGAACTCGCAAACCGTGTCTCTGGAATGTAAGGATAATTCACAGTCTTCCTTGTAAGTCCCAGGTTGCCTTCTCAGGCTCTGGCTGTGCTGCAGGTCAGACATTTGCTCTGGATGGTAAGACCTTTCTCCCAAGTGTCAGCCTCACCTCCTCCAGATTGGGCCTTCAAGGTTTCTTGGCTGGTGGAGTCTCCCTGCACTGGGCCTTGTTGAAGGTTCCCCCTCCCCACTGCTGCTCACTACACCCTGCTCCAAAATGCATCAACCCAGCTCCACTCTCTGCAGCTCTGCCTTCAACTCCTGGACTGCTTCCTTGGGCCCTCCAGGCAGATCAGCAACAAGAGCAGCTATGGGATGCAGTATGTCACATCATAATGATGGGAGGACAATAGGGAACTACTGTCCCAGTGTTGGAGAATAATGTATCTCCAAAGTGGTCAGATATAAAGAGAGTAGCCTGATCTGATAAAAGAGGCAACAAACTCTTTTACAATGGACAACACTCAGAGAAATGCTGGGTTTAGAAGCTGTGATCATATTCATGTCCAACTGGATGGCAGAAAAGAGTAGACAACTCCAGCTGCAGTGAAGAAGAAGAATTCATTAACCAGCGCAAGACCAACAGTGGAAAGTTCAACAGAAACCATCAACATTCTGTTTGTTTTCTGAAAGAACAATCAACAGAACAAACACTACAGATGGTTGTTACAAAACACAAAGAAGACTCAGAAGTTCCAAACCAATCACACTAAGGCTATGTCTAGATTGCAGGCTTCTGTCGACAAAACTTCTGTTGACAGAACGCACATCTAGGCTGCAGATCTCTTGGAAGAGATCTGACAGTTGGGAGCGTTCTGTCAACATCCCTGTACACCTAGGTCTATGAAGAACAGAGGGTGTTTTCAGACATTTGGCCCTGGGTGGATGGGCCAAATGTTGGCAAAGCCTCTCCCAACAGAACTATTTGCAGGAGATACCCAAATTGTGCAACGCATTTGCATATCTTTTGCTGACTGTTCTCAGCCATTTAGACAAAGCCCAAGTGGATGCAATCAACAGGCAGCCAGATGGCCAAGCTTTTATACTTTGTGTAACACTTAACAGATTGGTGCATTCTGACCTGCAAAGACAGTGTGATAGTGTAAATCAGTGGCTCTAAACCTTTCTAGATTTCTGTAACACTTTCAGGAGTCTAACCTGTGCTGCATACCCTCAAGTTTCACTTCACTTAAAAACCACTTGTTTACAAAATCAGTCATAAAAAAATACAAAAGCACAAAGCATGCTATTAGTGAGGAAACATTTTAGTTATATTTCAGTGCATTGCATATAGAGCAGTAGTAGTAGGCATCCTTCGATCCCGAGGGATCGTGGGTTTGCGCCCCAGTTGGACTGATTCGAGCAGTGTCTTCTGTGGCTGTGCAATCCAATGCAGGAGTGGCAGTCCTTTCCGCACTGTGAGCAGCAGTTGGCAGATGTCGCTCTGGTATCATGGGCACGGATCTTCCTGAGGGCTCTCCTGTCTTCCGCTTCCTTCACCAAGGTAGTTTCATACATAACAAGAGCTTCCTTCACTCCCTGTTTCCAGGCATGCCTGTCTGAGGCAAGCGAATGCCAGGTGTTCACACTGATAGAGAGAGCGCTGAGGTCACGCTTGCATGTGTCCTTGTAGCACAATTTAAGTCGCCCTTTCGGCCTCTTTCCAGACGCCAGTTCTCCGAAGAGGAGGTCCTTCGGTATTTGGCCATCCGTCATGTGTGAGACATGGCCAAGCCAGCACGTACGTCTAAGGGAGTTCCTTTTTGCTGACGATGCAGCTCTCGCTGCTCACACTCAGCAGGAACTGCAGTCACTCATGACTCGCTTTGTGGATGCATGTATGGAATTCGGCCTCACAATCAGCTTAAAGAAGACCCGGGTGATGGGCCAAAACGTGGGTAACGAGCCATCTTTCAACGTGCTAGACTACGAACTGGAAGTCGTCCATGAGTTCGTGTACCTAGGCTCGACGATCTCGGACAACTTGTCACTTGATAGCGAGATCAACGAGCGCATTGGAAAAGCCGCCACAACGTTCTCCAGGCTGACGAAGAGAGTATGGGCTAGCAATAAGCTCACTGTACACACCAAGGTGCAGGTCTACACAGCCTGTGTTTTGAGCACGTTGCTGTATGCCAGTGAAACATGGACTTTGCGCTCAAAACAAGAGCAGCGGCTCAACACATTCCACATGCGCTGCCTTAGCCGCATACTCGGTATCTCATGGCAGGACAAGGTCCCCAATAGCGCAGTGTTTGAGAGGGCAGGCACCACCTCCATGTTCATAGAGCAGTATAACCATTGTCTAAACAAGTCACTGTATGAAATTTTAGTTTGTACTGGCTCCTTTAGTGCTTTTTATGTACTCTGTTATAAACCTTTGCAAATATCTAAATGAGTTGATATACCCCTTGGAAGATTTCTGTGAACCCCTGGAAGTATGGGTACCCATGTTAGAGAGCAACTGCTGTAAGTATAGTAAATAACAGGAATATAACACAACTATGAAATATAATAAAGTTAAAGTGTATTATATAGTAGTCTCAGAAGGGTAGTTGTGGTTGTCTGTAGCTTCACAAGCAGTCCTGTAGCACCTTGAACACTAACAAATTTATTAGGTAATGAGTTTCTATACATAAGACCCACTTCTTTGGCTTATTGCACTAATTGTTGTCCAATAATGTGAAGAAGTCGGTTTTACCCACAAAAGCTCATAACCTGATACATGTATTATATAGTTCAGCCACTAGGTGGCACTGTGTAAAATACTTATGCTAACCTGAGTCATAGCTAACAAAACAGGGGTATGTAGCACTTTAAAGACTAATAAAATGATTCATTCGCTGATGAGCTTTCATGGGACAGACCCACTTCATCAGCTCAAGTATCAGAGGGGTAGCTGTGTTAGTCTGGATCTGATGAAAGCAATGTGGGGTCCTGTGGCACCTTATAGACTAACAGAAACGTATGAGCATAAGCTTTCGTGGGCAAAGACCCACTTTGTCAGATGCAGGTCACCTGCATCTGACGAAGCAGGTCTTTGCCCATGAAAGCTTATGCTCATACATTTCTGTTAGTCTATAAGGTGCCACAGGACCCCACATTGCTTTCATCAGATCAATAGCATTTCCAGTACAGACTGACATCTGTAAGTACAGAGGTCCAAAAAAAGGTGCAATAAAAACTGACATATCAAGTACATAGGACTGAAGGAGTAGGGTGAGAGGTGGGGGATGTTGTGTCTTGCCTGAGATAATTACGAGCATCACGGGAAGGGAAACAGGCCTTATAATGTGTGAGGTAATTGTTGTCTTTATTCACACCAAGCGTTAATGTGCTGAATTTGAATAAGAACTCCAGTTCACAAATCTCCCTATGCAATCTGTTTTTAAAGTCTCTTTCTTGTAAGACACATTCTCAGGTCTTTAATAGAATGGCCCACTCCATTGAAATGCTTGCTGACTGGCTTATGTGTACTGAGATTCCTGATGTCTACTCTGTATCCGTTCATTCTTTGATGAAGAGTTTGCCCGTTTTGTCCAATGTACATAGTAGAGGGGCATTGCTGGCACATAATGCCATATATAATATTTGTCAAAGTACATGAGAATAAGCCCTTGATCTTGTAACTAACATGGTTAGATCCAGTGATGGTATCCCCAGAATTTATATGTGGACAAAGTTGTCAAGGAAAACCTCCAGGATTAGTATTACCGTGGTGTAGCTTGTGATTCCTGGTGAGAATCTTTTTTAGGTTACGAGGTTGTCTACAGGAGAGGACAGGCTTATCACCTAGGGCTTTCCGGAGTGTAGCATCATGACCTAGAATAGGTTGTCGGTTTTTAATGATGTGTTGCAGTGGGTTGAGCAGGCGGCTATAGGTAACAACAAGTTGTGTTCTGCTATAGATCTTCATGGGCCTATCTTGAAGTAGCTGGTTTCTGGGTATTCATCATATCGTCATGAGTCACGTCTGACATAGCATTAGAGAATCTTATGAACACAGGTAGCATGTATATAAAAACTTGGTAACTGGTTCATATCATGTACTGAAATACATGAAGAAATGGATACCAGTGGCAAGGATTAAATGATTAATACACCCAGCAGATCTGGTGACTATCATCTGTGTATCCATCTTGCAGGTTTCCCCCGCATACTCAAGCTCTCAGTATACAGAATGAGGTGAACCTCTAACCAGTGAAGAAAATATTTTCCAGTACTACTCTCCTAAAGGGCACCAAATCTGTTGGGATCTGGCAGTGAGTTTTTATTATAATATTTGTACTACATAACAATAGTTGGGGAAGAACTTTTACATGTAAATGTTGGACAACCAGTCAAACTATTTATGCAGTGGGAAAAAACAGGGCTCATCTCTCTTTCACAGCCTCCACTTTAACAAATATCAAGCAGTCCTTTAGGAACCATAGAGACTAACAAATTCCACTAATAGTGGAAAACCAACTAAATTTGTTAATCTCTAAGGTGCTCTAGACTAAGGCTACATCTACACTAGAGCAGTTTTGTCAACAAAGCATATGGAGCGTCTACACACAAAATGCATTTTGTTGACAATCTGTCAACAAAGCTTGGCACTTCCACTGTCAGCATTCTGCCTCTCTCTGATGAGCAACGTCTTCATCGACAGTTTCTGTTGACAAACAAGAAAAAGTGTAGATGTTCCGGAGGCCCTCTGTCGACTGACAGGGCTTCTGGTTCAATGAGCAGCCCTGTTTGCTGAGCTTCTGTTGGCCATTCTGCCGAGAGAGCAGCCAGGCAGTCTGGCCACTCTGTTGACAAAGTGGATTGATGTTTTGATCTGCTTGTGTGTGTGGACATGATGTGTCCACAGAAATTTTGCCGGAAGATCTCTTCTGACAATAACTTTTGTCGACAGATTGCTATAGCATAGATGTACCCTACCAGGGCTACCCCTCTCATCCTCTTTTTAACATTTCCTGTCTTCACTTTATCGTTTAACTCTTTGGTTTCATTTGCTCCCAACCCTTGAAATTGAGGCTTTGTCTATGCTGTTAAAAACCCAGCCCTCTGAAAAGACAAGTTTTGCTGCTGCAAGTGACAGTGTGAATCATAGAATCCAAGGGCTGGAAGGGACCTCAGGAGCTCTTGGCAGGAGGCTTTCTACCTTGCTTGTAGAGGGGTGGAAGTATTTTGTCTGCAAAAGTTACCCACAAACAGTTATTACATTGCCAGACTTTTAGTAACAAGCTGTGTGTAACATAGATAAAGCTTCTGCCTCTCACACTTTCACCTGCTCACTTTCCCCCGTTTTCTCTCCCTAATTGCATTCCTGCTGCTATAAAGACTTTTCCTTTCTTTCTTCTCCTAGTTCCCTCGTTTACCAATCCCAAAATGTCACCAAACTTTCCAGGAGTTTTCTGATTCTGAGCTTCTGCCAGTTCTCCCACTGCTGGGTCCTCTACTTGCCATTCCCAACCACCACAGAGACTTTGAAACAACATACATTTTGTCACTTTGGAGACTTTCAGCCCCGTCATATACTTCTATACTCTTGCTATACTCTTGCTAATACTTCAAAGAATACCAACATAGAAATCATAGAATACTAGGACTGGAAGGGACCTCGAGAGGCCATCGAGTCCAGCCCCCTGCCCCAATGGCAGGACCAAGTACTGTCTAAACCATCCCTGATGGACATCTATCTAACCTGTTCTTAAATATCTGCAGCGATGGAGATTCCACAACCTCCCTTGGCAATTTATTCCACTGTTTGACCACCCTAACAGTTAGGAACCTTTTCCTAATGTCCAACCTAAACCTCCCTTGCTGCTGTTTAAGTCCATTGCCTCTTGCTCTATCCTCAGAGGCCAAAAAGAACAAGTTTTCTCCCTCCTCCTTATGACACCCTTTTAGATACCTGAAAACCGTGATCATGTCTCCCCTCAATCTTCTCTTTTCCAAACTAAACAAGCCCAGTTCTTTCAGCCTTTCTTCATAGGTCACATTCTCTAGCCCTTTAATCATTCTTGTTGCTCTTTTCTGGACCCTCTCTAATTTCTCCACATCTTTCTTGAACTGTGGTGCCCAGAACTGGACACAATACTCCAACTGAGGCCTAACCAGCGCAGACTAGAGTGGAAGAATGACTTCTCATGTTTTGTCCACAACACACCAGTTAATGAGTAACATGATCCTCTTTTTCTTTCCTAGAGAGACCGTAGTTTCTGTTCGGGTCAGATTTCCTGCTAGCCTTGAAGCAAAGGCCCTTAGCACCACCCTTACAACAACATGCCAAACCCAGCCCATACACCACACCCACCCCAGGCACTGAGACAATTTTTATAGTCTACAGGGGAGCGGGCAGTGCTGAAAACAACTGCACCAAACTCTAAGTGCTGCAGATCAGGAAACCCACTGCAGGCCAGGAGACACTGCTACATCACTATCTCTTGAGATCCAAAACAAAAAGTAGTCAAGTACCACTTTAAAGACTAGCAAAATAACTTATTAGGTGAGCTTTTGTGGGACAGACCCACTTCTTCAGCACATAGCCATTCCAGAACGGACCGGATCTTGAGATCCAATACGACCGCCAAGCCAGCCCACTCCTTCCCCCGTTCGTCCCCCACTCACGCATGCGCCCAGCCTTTATGTAGTAGCTTCCCCGCTCCCGCGCCTTCTTTTCAGGATTGGCGCAGCCTACTGGCGCAGCCCCCGCTCCCTCATCGGCTGCGCCACAATTGGGGCTGTCCTATCCCCTCATTTTAGGGGCGTGTTAGCCACGCCTTCATCTTAGCCACGCCCCCTGGGCTCATGCCCTCCCCCTTTCACCCTGCTTCCGCACTTGGGGACTCCTCAGGTCCCGCCTCTTGCTGTCTCGCGCCTCTGGGCTGTGCTGACCACGCCCCTGCGCCCGGGGCCCGGCTGGCTCCGCCTGCTGCCGCCCCTGCTTAGGGGCTGGGCTAGTAGTGGCGCAGCGGACGCTGCTGCCGTGACGCGGCCCGAGAGGCTGGGCCTTCCCCACCTGCTCCAGCCGCCGGACGCTGACAGACCCGGGCGACAGCGAGTGCCGCTGGGCTTGTCGCTGTGTCCGGTCGCCTGGCTCGCCCCAGGGCCCCGGGGAGCAGTTGGCGCCACTGCCGGCCATGGTCCGTCGCCCGCCGCAGGAGGGGCAGGAGCAGAAGCAGAAGCGGCGGCCGCAGCCGCCATTGCGAGCCGGGGCTGCGGGAGTATGAAGGATGGAAGCGGATGAGGTGACAATTCGCGAGCAGAACTTCCACAGCCAAGTGCGGGAATACACGGTGCGTACGGGGGCTGCCTCTCCCCCTTCTCCGCATCACCCCTGTGCGGCTCGCCCCTCCCTCCCTCCCTCCCTCTTCGCCCCATCACCCCGCTGTGGTCCGCCTGTCAGCCTCTTCATATCGTCATCTCGTGGCTCGCCCCAGAACCCTTGTCCCGTCACCCTATGTGAGTCGCCCTTTTCTCCCCTTTCATCTCATAACCCCGGTGAGATTTGCCTCCTTATCAGCACTGCATGGTCTGCCCACAAGACCCCTTCAACCAATCACTCCTGTGTGGTCTGCTCCATCATCCCCTTCATCCTGTTTTCTCTGTGCAACTCGCCCCTTCCTTCCCTTTCGCCCTGTAACCCTACTTCATCCTATCATCCCTGTGTGCATTGTAACCCCTCTTCATCCCGTAACTCCTATGTAGCCTGTCCCCTCAACCCCTTCATCCAGTCACCCCCCTCATCTCACAAGCCCTATGCAGCCTGCCCCATCACCTCCCCTTCATTCTGTCACCTCATACAGCTTGCTCTTTTCTTTGCCCTGTGTAGCCTGAACTGTAACCCTTCTTCATCCTGTCATCCTTGTGTGGCCTGCACCATAACCCCCCTTCATCTTGTAACTCCTATGCAGCCTGCCCCATCATCGCCTCTCCATCCTGTCACCACTATGTGGCTCACCCCTTCCTCCCACTTGGCTCTGTAACCCTGGTGTGGGCTGCACTCCTGCTCCACTTTGTGTGACAACCTCCATGTGGCCCATTCTGCACTTCCCTTACTCCCATCACCCCTGTGCAGCCCAATTTACAGTGCTTTTTTTGTGCCAGTATGTGCCAGGAGAGAACACCAGCACCACAGTATTCCTCAGCTGCATGATTGGTTGGGGAGGGTGGTGGGAAACCTCCTGAGTACAGCCTCTTTGAAAACAAAAAAGCACTGTCAATTTATCACCCCCCGTTAACCTCAGAACTCCTATGTGGTATGTCCCATTACTCCCCTTTCCTCTCATCACCCACCTTCATCCCGTCACCTTTGTGAACTGCCCTGTAATCCCCCTTCATCCCATAACCCCTTTGTGGTCTGCCATGTCAGCCCCTTTATCCCATCATCTCTGTGCAGCCTGTGCTGTCACTCCTATGCAGCCTGCTCTGCCCCCTCCTTCACCCTTTGACTTCTGCCACGCACCCTGTCACCCTCCATCTGGCCCTGGAGACTCTCCTCGTTCTGATCCCTATCCTGCTTCCCTCCGTGGAAACTTCCCTGTTATCATGTCCTATTCCATCCTGGCTCCCTTGGAATTCCACCTCCTCCTGCCACCTGTGAATGCTCCTCATACAGTTTGCCCTCATCCTGCCTGCCTCAAAACCCTTCCCATTCCACATGCCCTGCACCTTCTTATACAGAGGCCCCATCTTATCTCCCTTGAAACTCCTTCATACGACTTGCTCATCCTTACCTCTCTTCTCTCATACTGCTCCACATCACACTCTGCCACCTCAAAGTGTCCTCCATTTCTAATTCTGCCTAGTGATTTATTCATGTTGTCTCTCCAAACTACTGTGTGCCCCTCCTGTATTTCGCTTGTTACTGTTTTCCTGACCTTTATCCAGTGTAGCTAGTTGTGGGAGCATATGGTACCTTAGGGAGCCTTACATGTGCCTCTGTAACACAGTCTCAGCTGTTATTACTTACATAAATAAGTGATTGTGTTCTGAGGGTACATTGCATCCCTGTACTTCTGTAATCCACCTGCGTAGTAATCTCCTGCTGATGCATCATCCCTCCCAGTAATCGAGTATAAGCGTATGCACAGTATGTACATGTGCCCTAACACTCCTTAGCATGCTGTTCTTCAATTGCCCTCATTTCTTGTTCTTTTGTTACCTCCCTAAACCCCCCTTTATGACATCCCCAGGACTGTCTCATGCTCCTCTCTCTTCCCCGTTGTCAAATGTAGGAATGCCTTGAGGAGTGGGTGCCTTATACTACCCATACTACTCCAAGCTCTCCTGCGAAACAACCAAATACCACAGTACACATGGATAGAGGAATCTGTTGGGGATCCTTCCTGTACTGTTTCATTCTCCATGGTCCCATCGATGCTGTGAAGTGGTGGCAGATTATTGGAGTCAAAGGCATGTGTTGTGTGAGAGGGTGTATACCATTTCATACTTTTCCATGCTATCCTTATAAAGTCTGCAAAAATATATGTAAAGATACTTGTTACTAGATTCAATTTGAAAACTTATTTCTTGAATAAGAATATGATTTCATAATCCAGTAACTTGGGGTGACATATTTTTCAGTTTTCTTACCTCACAGTGTTAAGTTCGAGTGGGATGTGTAAATTGAGTGGAATAATTAGGAATGGATTATTTGACAGTGGGGACGTGACTGGATCCCTTAAGTACTCATTTCTATAGTTTCAAAAGAGGTGAGCAATCTTTTGTGATAATAATATGTTGTGGCTGGTGTTTGGAGCAGTTTCAAGTTACACATTTTCCTCTGATTTTCTTAAGTGAGCACCAAAAGTTTATCCAAGTTTGGTGCATAAGGTCTGTTGGACAGGGTCCCTGCTGTAGCAGATCCTGAGGCCCAAGGAAATTGGCTCTTGTATTCCACATATTAGCAAGTCTTTGGAGATGTTTGTGATAGTGGAACTTCCATCAGTGTGAGACATAAGAATAGAGATGAAAATTTTCTCATACACAGAAAGGCAGAATGCTTTGTTTCCTTGACACTCACTTTTCGTGCCCTCTCTTCTTTGCTATGTTCATGATCCTCCTTTTTCCTTTTATCTGAACTCCTAGCGTATGTCTACACTGTCCTTTTTTTGGTGGTATATAATTTACCTACCAATGTAGCCCACCAGCATGGGTATAAATAGCAGCATAGGGAAGAAGGCATGGTTTAGATTAGTGAAGATATGTGCAGAGTGGCTACGTCTATATGGGCAGCCTCTGTCAAGAAAGAAATTTCGACATAATCTGTGTCAACAGATTGCTGGAACATGTAATTTGCTCTGTCGACAGAGAACTGCTGGACTGTACTGCCCTTTAGTTCCAGAACAGTGGAATGGCAGCTCTGTAAACAGGGCTGCCGGGCAACCGGAAGCCCTCTCTGTTGATGGAACTGTCCACGTGGGCATTCTGTTGACAGAACACTGTTGACAGAGGTGTTATACCTGTTTGGAAGCAGGGATAATGCTGCCGGCAGAACAGCTGACTTCTGCTGACAAACTCTCGACAGAACATTTATCCATAGATGCTCTGGAGTTCTGTCGACAGAGCTTGCCCATGTAGATGCAGCCACTGTGTAACTACCTGAATATATACCCTGTGCAATTCTGCTCACTCAGACTGTGCTGCTATATCTTCATTACTGTTTTTAGCAGTATACTATCATGCTGCCAGTGCCTTTCCCCACTACAGAGAGAGACTCCAGAAGTGGGATGAGGCTATGATGGGGGAAACAGTGGGTAAAACATGGCAAATTCCTTGCTGCTGGAGCCTTTCCCTGCCACAGGGAAGAAGGCTTCCCAGCTTTCTTTCCCCTTAGAGCATGGGTGTCCAACCTTTTGGCTTGCCTGGGCCACATTGAGTGAAGAGGAATTGTCTTGGGCCGCATATAAAATATATAATATAGTTAATGTATATAAATCACATAATAATGTTAAAAGTTTACAATCTTGTGGGGCTGCATTACTAGCTGTCCAGGGCCGCATGCGGCCCGTGGGCCGCGGGTTGGACACGCCTGCCTTAGAGCTTCCCTCCCTCTCTTCATTGAAAGACTTGGTCAGCAGGGAACAACTGAAACCTCTTCTGGTGCCTTCCTGCTGCTGGAGGTTTTTCATTGACGTGGAGCCACACGCTGCACTGTGGGAGCAGCTTGCTTTTTTCAACATCATGTAGTTACATGTACACTACATGCTGCTGGCAGAATGTGGATGTATTCCTATGGTCTCTTGTATCTTTTTTATCCACCAGTGCTCAACCTGTTTTGCTCACACATGCTGTACTTGCTCTTGTCCCTTGGAAGGTGCTCCCATTCTGAGATTGGTGTGGAAGCATTGCCCCATGTCACCTGTCCATGTACAGCCAAGTGTGGCAGTGTGTAGGGCCAGCAGATGCCCGGGACCTTCCAAAAGCTAAGCAAAAATTAGGTTACCTATATGTATAAGTGTTCCTAATCCAGTAGCTTAGATCTTGAGCTAGGACTTACTTTGATATAATTTATGTTTTGCGGGTAGGGGCATGTGCAGAAATAAAAATCTGGGTTCTTTCTTTGCTCTCTGCAACCAAAGGAAGTGGCTTTCTGCTCTCTGTCCCACTGTGGCCCCAGGACTGGTATAGCTCGCTCTCCCCTGTGGCCGAAGGAGCGGGCTCTCCCCATATGTCCTCTGGGGCCAGAGGAGCTCACTTTCCTTTCTCTTCTGCTATCCCCATCTTGGTGGAGCTTGCTGTCCTGCCCACAGCTGCAGGAGCAGGTCTCCCACCTCAACTCTAAGCCAGAGGAGCTCACTCTCCCCAGTGTGGAGGAGTTCTGTGCTCCACTGACGGGGAGGCAGAGTAGGGAGGAGGAGGGTGTGTCCCTCCTTGCCCCCAAAAAACCCATCCATACCCTAATTAGGGGTTTTGTTCATCCCCTGAGGGACACAAGTTTTACACAGAAAAGTTGTAGCATAGACATAGCAGAAGAGTACTTTATGAAAGACTTCCTATTCTTGTACTGTTAACTGCCTACTTCATTTGATATGAAATCTTGTAGTGTTTAACCCCCTATGCTTAATGATCTGTCCTGCCTTGTATCTAACTGCGAGCTTCTGGTTGGTTACCTTTTCCACACCTCAGAGAGAGCTGTGTATAGCTCAAAAGCTTGTCTCTTCCGCCAATATAAGTTGGTCAAATACAAATACGTTACCTCACCCACCTTTATATCTTTCATATTCTTGAGCCAGTTCATTGACCTTTTAACCACTGTTGAAGCTCCTACTTTTCCCATGGTGAAAACACACCAAACAGGTGGGCTTCAGAAGCTGAAGCCCATGATGCCCAAGTGGAACAAATTGGCTACAGGTGACAGGAAAAGACTTCATATCCTTCTCAAGCAAAGAAGGACAAGTAGGTAGTCCCAGGGGAAAATACATCAAACAGGTGGGCTTCAGAAGGTGAAGCACCCAAATGAGTGCTGGGAGTACCCATCTGCCTGCACCATGTCAACAGGTGGCTCAACTACTTTTTCCATTCTGAAAATACACCACACTGACTGTGCTATGTACCTGTGATGCCCAAGTGGAAAACGGGCTCTGTGTGATGTGACTAAGGAAAGACTTTGTAGTATTCTCAAGGAATGAAGGAAAAGTAGGGAATCCCAGGAGAAAGAAAACCAAACAGTTGATGGGCTTCAGAAGCTGAAGCACTCTCTGCAAAAGAGCTCTGGGAGTACACAGCTGCCTGTGCCATGTCACCAAGTAGCTCAGCTACCTTCTCCGTGGTGAAAACACACCAAACAGGTCACTGCTGGGTGGTTCATTTTGTCCCTTTTTTGTACAGAACAGTGACTTTCAAAAATAAGCTTACCAAATGTGTCTCTAAAGCTAATGAGCACCGTTAGCAAAAGGGTGAACAGAGCTAACTGTGTCATGTAACAGGTCGTGCAGCTACTTTCCCTCCCAGTGAAAACACACCACACAGGTCACTGCTATGGTGGGAAGGGAGAGTACTGTGTGTTGCCTCTGCAGGGCCAGCCCCTGAAAAACTCAGCTGGGAGGGGCTAGCTGAGTAATCTGTTGACATGTTTCAATCAGTTGTGTCCCTAGGTGGGTGGTGGTGGTGGGGGCAGGGCAGGGCAGGGCAGGAGAGCCCTGAAAATGTCGTCTTCACTCTCAGGGGCCCTGCTCTCAATAATATTTGCTGCTGAGGGGCAGCCCCCTGGTGCATGTTGCCTCTCTGGGGCCAGCCCCAAAAAAATTTGCTACCAGGGGCCAGCCAGCCCCCCGGTGGCTGGTGAGCCCCACCTGGAAAATGTGAAAGGGAGAAAACTAGTTTCTCATGGGGAAGAAGCCTTCACCCTGCACAACGCAGGACATACTGCTGTCTGGAAGCGTGGTCTGCAGTGCACAGCTGGCATGTGATGTGGGTCGGGGGTGGCTAGCCCACTAGCCAAATGGCACCTGTGGGTGGAGGAGGGAGGGCTGTCCCATACAAATGTAAAGCACAGAAAAGAATCGACATAGTGGTATTTGCAGTGAAGACAGTCGTATTGTAAAATCAATCTAAGTGCCTTAAAATTGATTTTATGCTTTAGTGTAGACATAGCCTTGGTGTGGTCCTAACATGAAAACCTTGGATGAATAATAGTTACAGAGAGATAGCCGTGCTAGTGTATATATTATCAAAACAAAAGAGCAGTCCAGTAGCACTTTAAAGACTAACAAAATAATTTATTAGATGATGAGCTTTCATGGGACAGACTCACTTCTTCAGACCATAGCCATACCAGAATAGACTCAATATTTAAGGCACAGAGAACCAAAAATAGTAATCAAGGTCGACAAATTAGAAGAATTCCTATCAAGGTGAGCAAATCAGAGAGCAGAGGTGCAGGGGTGGGGGGAGTCAAGAATTAGATAAAGCAAAGTTTGTAAAAGAGCCGCTATAATGAGCTAGAAAGTTGCCATCCTGGTTCAAACCACGTGTTAATGTGTCAAATTTGAATATAAAAGAGAATTCAGCAGCCTGTCTTACCGAACGGCTGTGAGAGTTCCTTTTCAGTAAAACACAGATTTTCAGGTTATTAACAGAATGGCCCACTCCATGAAAGTGCTGGCTGACAGGTTTGTGAATCAGGAGTGTTTTTATGTCTGTTTTATGCCCATTAATTCTTTGTCTAAGAGAGTTTGAAGTCTGTCCAATTGCACTTGCTGTGATCCCACTGACAGTTAGGTACAATCATATTTGCTGTGATCCTACTGACAGAGACCGAAAACTACAAGATCTCTACCACATATTCATAAACCTGAATTACCCACTAGGAGAAATTAAAAAAACAAATCGACAGGGCCAGACAAATACCCAGAGACCAGCTACTCCAAGATAGGCCCAAAAAAGCCAATAACAGAACACCACTGGTCATTGTCTACAGCCCCCAACTCAAACTCCTGTAACGCGTTATTAAAGACTTACAACCTATCCTTAATCAGGATGCCACACTCCGGAAGGCCCTAGGTGACAGGCCTATTCTTTCCTACAGACAACCCCCTAACCTTAATGAGGATTCTCACCAACAGCCACGGACTATACCACAGGAATAACAATCCTGGAACTTTTCCTTGCAACAAGGCCTGTTGCCAACTTTGTCCACATATCTATTCTGGAGATACCATCACTGGACCTAACCAGGTTATTCACAGAATCACGGGCATCATGGAGGTGATGCTGTGTCAGGCACCCCAGACCTAAAGAGCATCTGGACTGGGGAGACGTGCTTCTCCCTGCCATCGCAGCTCAGGTCATGGGATAGGCACCTTTCCCATGGTTGCAGCAGGTCTAGGCCTGGGGTGGGGGAGAGGCATTTGTCACCACTGCAGCCCTGAGTGCCTCTATGGTACTTAATAGGTTGCTGAGTGAATGTGCAGATAGGAGGGAACTTGGCCTTCTGCCCTATTACGTCTTGGTCCCTGTAGGTGTCCAACCAAGTGCACTGCACAGTCAGGGTTTGATTGTTCCCAGACAGTGCTTACGAGTCATGTGTACTGTGTGGTCCATTCCTCTTTAGTTGCTGGAAACCAGCAGATGGGAAGTGGCACTATGCGCGGAGCTCTCACAACGTCTTCAAATCATGAGTCAAATCCCACAAGACCTCAAGCCTACCCTGCAAGTCCTGTGGGAGCTGGAAATCGCACAGGATCTGTCATGTCTTGTCCTTTTGACTTCTCCATTCTTGGAGCCACCAAAACACACACATTGCTGACCTTGTGGCCCTTGAATCACTTCAAATGTCAAATTAAAGGCTGTCATCATTTTATAATGTATGGTATGCCTCTTTTTTTTCCCCCTCGGTGACTCCCAGAGATTTGTCATGCCAGTTCGTGGTCTCATATTTAAGAAAGTTGATGCGCTGATCACATGTAGATAATAAAATTATTTCTTTAGTGAATAAGGAATTATAGCACAGAAAGTCCATGTTATTAACATAATATTCTGTCTCGTGGGGGAGGGATTACTTCTGTTGTGATATAAGTAGTTGAGTCTACACTCATTTCATTTCTTTACCTCTCTTTTAGACTGTCATCGTGGATGTAATTTGCATGGCACTAGTTCAGTATACTTTTCACCACTGACTGGTACTGAAGTAGGACTTACAGGCTTATAATTGCCAGGACTGCTTTTGGAGCACTGCAAGCTCTGTTCCACTTGGTTGCTGGGGGAGGGGTAGCTCAGTGGTTTGAGCATTGGCCTGCTCAACCCAGGGTTATGAGTTTAATCCTTGAGGTCATTTAGGGATTGGGGCAAATAGATGTCAGGGATGGTGCTTGGTCCTGCCAAGAGGGCAGGGGACTGGACTAGATGACCTCCTGCAGTCCCTTCCAGTTCTAGGAGATGTGTATCTCCAATTATAAAATATAAACAAACTAGGAAGTGACCTCCACAAAGCTGCCTCTTTGAACTGTAATGCAGATTAATTTATTTTTCTGGCATTGTGATCTGTTGTCAAGAAAAGCTGACATGGTCTTAGCACAAGTGCAGCACTTTTCTTAAGAGTAAAGGTGAAATATGATCAACCTGACTCAGTAGACAAGAGGTTTGGAAGCCAAGGGTGAAATCTGTAAAAGTAAGCATGCATTTGGTTGACTTCAAGGGAGCCTGGATTTTATCCTTTAAATTCAGTGTTTTCTGAAAAATAGGCTCAAGCTTATCTGTGAGATATGGGTGCATGTTTGCATATCTGTTGACTGAAGTACTGTGTTGTGCAGGTTAGGCAGTGCTGTGCCATAGTTTGATACCAGTGGTTAGTTTAGTATGCTTATTGTTGGAAGTCTGTGCTATTTCCTGTTCTTACTTAAGGGAATAGTACATGGTATGATGATAAAGAGCTTAATAAAATTTGCTCAAGTTCCTGCTGAGTTTTTGGTATATCTGAAGAATTAAGGTGTTTTTCCACTCTGCTTGTAGATTTGTTTATGCTACAAGATGTATTGTTCCAGTTTCCTTGGGTGGTGTTCACTGTTCATTCTAAGCCAAAGCTATTAGCTTGGTACTCTTTGTTGTTCTAGCCTCTTTGACTTTTCATTTGTTTCCTAAGCAAAAACTCCTTATTATAGAAATGGAACTGCATATATAAATTGTTTGTTTTAAATCAAACTTGCTTCGTATTTCCAGGTTGAATTTTTCAGCTTAGAAAATGAAATGGATTTTTAATGCATTAAACTCATTCCTATTCCTGAAGTTTTTTGGGAACATTATTACAATGGTTCATGTATTTTGCAGGGGAAAAACCTGTGGAAGAAGATAATTTTGTAGCCATAAAAGTACTGGTCACAAACTGAATAGCAACATTGGTACTAATTTAGCATTTTGTGGAAACTAAGAAGTTCCATAAAATGTATTTATGTGTTTATCAGTTATCTGAGTAAGTTTAAACAAAAAAGTATAATAATTCTTATAGCTTTGTACAAGTTGAGACAACGTTGAAACAATATTGGGAAATAGTTTAGTGTTCATATTAAACTCAAGAGGTCTTTGGAGAGAGGCTTTTTATATGAACCACTTGAAAAAAAATAGTTCAAAAGTGTCTTTTGGCACCGAGTATTCAGCAGGGACTAGGAAAGCTGTGTGAAGAACATTCATTTTACTACCTTTTAACCTGTCATCTTAATGGAATATTTTTCTATTAAATATGGTAGAAAAAGACTAAAAACAGCCTTTCCACATGTAGGGATTCCCAGAAGTATGCAGCATTTATTTTGGCTGCAACAGAAATGTGATTAAAAGTTGATGACTTTTGCCATTATGGTCAGAAAAATTCAGTGTTTGTATTCTTCCTACCTCCTTTTCTTTGGATTTGCCCCCCCTCACCACTGGATTATTGTGTCTCAGGATGGCCAGATTTTCAGGATACTTCTACTATATGAATTTTTACACGGCAGTGTTTTCTGCTGGCATTTGTGTTCTATGGGCATCAGAAGTTGGTGGTAGAATGAGAGATTGCATTGAAGCACCACAGACCTGCTGACAGGGCACTCACTGCTGGTCACATCCACTGCAGCTCTCCAATGCTCAGATCCAGGACAGCTACCCCACTTCTCTTCCTGGTGGTATTCTTTGTTAAAACCACAATGGAGTTTTCATGGCATGCAGAGAAGAAAGGAGACAAGATGGGAATCAGAATGACTTTGTAAAATGTAGGCATTACAAGACTTTTTGCAAAATACTTGTGTGTGTTTGTTCCAAAATGGTCAAATTCCTAAAAACTCTTGAATTTAATTGCTTCACCTGTCGTCATACTTCCTGCATATTGGGGTGTCTGAGTCCTGTGATACTTTTGAGAACATAAGTAATTCTTGTATCAAAATTCATGAGAAACTGCTACGTAATCCACTCTTATAATAAAGGGTTGCTGTCTGTTTTTCTATGGTCTTGCTGGTTGCAATGTGACATAGTTGTTATGAATTAGGAAAAACGTCTAGAAAATGGCAACTGTAAGCTGTGGGGTGGTAGCCTCATAGTAATCTAGCTGCAATGTACAGGTTCCTATGGCTGGGCGCACTGCTGCTGTGTCAGCCAGGTCCCATGATGTGTGCCAGAACCGCAATTGGAGAGACTCCTGCTCCTCTCTGCACTAGGCATTGGGAAGCAGGATTGACAGACTCAAAGCTTACTGGCAGGTAAGGATAAGGCTTGGGACTTAGGTGTAGGAAGCAGGGGCACTCTAAAAGGTTGGGGCTCCTGCAAGGCGTGGCCTTTCCTGGCTTTAAAAGATACTCCACAGCCAGCATGAAGTGACCATTTTCTTGCAAACAGACTAGAGCAGTGGTTCCCAACCTTTTCCAGACAGGGAGCCATTTTGACAGTTTGGGAAGACTTGGGTGACCCAAGGCAATTCAAAAATGGTGGCGGGGGGGGTAGAAGAGGAGGAGGAGGAGAGAGCAGTCATAACTAGCTAATTTTGCATTGAGGCAAGAATATAAAATTGTGCACCCTAATGTTTATATATTCATAGTAGTTATTTCATAGATAAAGGGAAGCACATTAATAATAGTAAAATAATAACACTACATTTATTATAGTTATTCTTTTATTGTAGTTGATCTGAGTTGTGGTGGGGGAAAGACCCTCATCCCCAAACTGCTCCCCTCCTCTGCTCCCCCAGCACAAACCCTTCACACAGAGGCTGGAGGGCGGTCACACTCAGAGGCTGGGAGGACTGGGAGGGTCATACTTAGAGGCTGGGGGGAGATGCAAACAAAAAGTAAAAACTGACCAATCAGATATATAGAACGGAAAAGGGGAAGGGTGGAGCGGCAGTGGGTGAAAATTACTTACTGCAAGAGTCTATTAAGTGGCTTGCTTGAGATGGCTATGAATATTAAAGGTGGAGAAGCTGTATTTATAATGTGTAATTGTTTCTCTGTTGATAGCTGCTGGATGTGGTGGCTTAAGGAGCTGCAAATGGCTCATTTTAAGAGCCACATGGAGCTCTGAGCTGCTGGCGACCCTTAACAAATCTAATTGTAACCCATGTTTGGTTCTCAACTCATAGGTTGGGAATCCCTGAGCTAGAGAATAAAGAGAATAGGTGGCAAGCTGTAATGGACAGAAATTCACTGCCAGTAATTTCAGTTCTACATAATGTGTTGTGTTTTGTTAGCCACTGTGAAAATGTGAAATGATTCTATGATTTTATGAAATACCTGTCCCAAGAGCTTAGTTTAGGTTGTGATAAGGTGCAACAGTTAGATGAAACTGCAGAAGGAGATAGTAACAAACTATCATATAAACATGCAGGTTTTATCTCCTCCCCCCTCCCACCTTCCATTCACTGTGACTTTGAGTGCTGTGAATTCATTGCAGTGTGATTGACTCTCTGAGGCTGCACTATTATTGAAATAAAACCTTATGAGGGAAGTAGTTCAGATTCCCTGTTGGGGATTCTTTCTTTGTTTAATAAATTATTTAGTTTTAAATGCATAACTTTTTTATTTTGAGTGACAGCCTTGTGTAAGTTTTCCTTAAGGGTGGGAAGTTTTTTTTTAACTTTTTCATCTTCAGAAGTTGGACTGAGCAGGAGATGGGTTTAGAAAAAACAAACATTTAAATGATTGTAAATAAAGGACAAGGGCAGTGGATTTCAGCTAGTGCACCGCGACACACTGGTGTGTTGTGAGAACTGTCCAAGTGTGTCATGAAGTTGTCACCACTGTGGGGTGGGGGTGGGGGTGGGGGTGGGAAGGGATTGATGACCTGCCAGCTGGGGCACAAGCAGAAGGCTGCCTGAGCCCCAGCTGGCATGGGGTTTGTCACATTCCCCTCGCAGTGGCTCTTTGCAGAACCATTGCGAGGGGAAATGCTGACCCAAAGAGGCTGAAATGCTGCTTCCTGGCTGAACGGCCTGGTGGGGAGCCCACCTCCATTCCTGTTGTGGCAAAGCGGGGGAGGGAGGGCGGGAGCCTGTTGCAGCGGGGATGCAGTTTAAATGCTTGTGCCTCCTCTTCCCCACCCCTGCAAGTAAAAAGTGGGTGTGTCATGGAATTGTTCATCTCTTTGAAGTGTGCTGTGTTACTGAAAAGATTGGGAAGCTCTGGACTAGGGAGAAATTGAGAGAAGGTGGGTGAGGTAATATGTTTTATTGGGCCAACTTCAGTTGGTGAAAAAGACAAATGGTCTTCAGGTCTCCAGCACAAAAGCTTTCTCTTTGCTGGGAAAAGGTAGAACAACTGGGAGTCCAGGCTTGCACCTTCCCAGAACTGTCCTTCTCATGGTAATTCCACTCACAGACTCCCTTCACTGGTGGGTTGTTCAGGTTGGTGCTGTATAAGTAACTTCACTGAACATCTGAAGCATAATCACAGTAAGCAAAAGCAAATCTCCATCTTATGCATCCCAGGTTAATGTGGCTGTTAGACATAGAACTTAACTCTCATCCTCTCCTGAGCTGCCTGGGGGGCTCCTGATGAATTTTGTAAGGTTTGATCCACAGGAGATTGGTATATTAAAAGTAGCCAAAATGAATACTCAGGAACACAATGGTTGGGGAGATGCAGTAGTTCATATTTCTCCAGTCTGAGAAGGCATGTTAGGAGATCTGAAAAAGTTGAACTACTGGCACTGGGAAAATTCAAAACCATTGTGTCTTGGGTAAAGTGCCCTTAGAGTGGGGCAATCTAAAAGGCATCTTAAAAGTTGGTGTGTTGGATTTTGTTGCAGCAGGAATGCTTGTGGGTAATGATATATTGACTATTTCCAAAGCAGCATCTGATGAAGTGGGTCTTTGCCCGCGAAAGCTTATGCTCCAAAATATCTGTTAGTCTATAAGGTGCCACAAGACTTCTTGTTGTTCTCAAAAGACACTATAACTCTGTGGCCCTAGAGAAACAGCTAAAGGGGAAAAGGTCACTCCCAGCCCTTGTTTAGTGGACAAAACTGGCGACCCTCCAGAAGTTAAGGAAGGAGGAGCCAATCTCAGTGGTTGGGACAGCCATGAGAGATAGTCGCAGGTGCAAGCATTTGCAATAGCATAGATAGCCAGCTCAACCCAAGAAATCACAAGGGGGTGCATTTTTGGGAAATCCTAGTGAAGTAAAATGGGGGAAAATGTGGTGTGGTGTTTTAAGGAGGGATGAGGGTATGGGGATGTTCCTAAATGAGAAAAATAAAAGTTCCAGGAAACCTTAGAAGTAGTTGATCGTGCCTGTTAAATACTGTGGGGAGTCATGCATCTGACAGATTGGTTTTTGTTCAGGAAAGCTTATGCTCAAATAAATGTGTTAAGTTTTTAAGGTGTTATAGGACTCCTTGTTGTTTTTGCAGGTACAGACTAGCAGGGCTACTTCTGAGACTTGTGGGGATTTAATAATTTTAGCCTATGGCTGTCTTTGTGATGGTCTCTTGGGGGTCACAGAGGACGTACAAGCAATTGGAAGGGAATTTTTATTGTTCAAATATACAGGTGGGGTGAATGACTAGAGCAGATCTTGGACCTTATGCCAGAAGACTAAGAAGTCTATAGGACCTTGAAAAACTCCTCTGTATCCCTGTCTGTAATGAGACATTGTTTAGGGTAGCTTTGGACAGTTTTGGCCAAGTGTCGGGTTTTACCCAAAGGAGGAAGAAGTATATGTTTATGGTACTGGACTTTGGCACTGGATATTCAGAGACCCTGGATCTCTCTAATATAGAAGCTGACACTGAGGCCAAAGCTCCTTCCACCATTTTCTGCCAAGTGGGTTTTCCTGAGGAGATTTTAATTCAATCATGGATTGAATTTTATGTCCCAGCTGCTCAGTGAATTACAGAGGATCTGTGGTGTGAATCAGCTGGCGGTGGCCCCTTGTTACTCATAGACAGATGCTTTGGTTGCATGGTACAGTGGTGCACTAAAATCGATGCTTGGAAAGTATGCAAATGGGGCAAATGCCTAGGATGAAATGTCACCTGTTTGTTATGGGGAAGGTTCCCAAGAGTTCACATTATTTGCCCTATTGAATCTGATAGGCGAGAAAGTTGAGGAGGTCCCTAGATGCTGTAAGGGACTTCTGGGAGTGTGGTAGTGAATTCAGCAGTGAAGGTGAGCTGGTGTGTCCTCCTGCACCATTCTGGTAAGAAGGAACCAGCTGGCTGAGGTGCTCAGCTGCAGGACTAGGGGTGTGTGCTCCCAGCTTGGGCCCCAGGACTCTGCTGCAGGCTGCTGCAAGAAGCAACAGGCAGCTAGACAGATGAAAGGGGCTGGCTGAAGGCATGCGCCCATCCATTCTGGGACTGCTCGAGCCCTGAGCCCTCCCAGGGCCATGTAGAGGGGGCTTCTCCCCAATTGATACAGAAAGGCTACTTGTTGTTCCCCTTCCTTGCTATCAGGAAGTGAGGGGAAAGTGCATGGTTTGCTGCATTCCTCACTCTGGCAGGAGAGGACTGGGGCAGACAAGCTGTACACTTCGCTCTTGCTTCCTGACGGTGATGGGAAGGTGAACAGCAAGCAGCCCTGGTAAGGACTTGGGGGGCCTTGTCTCTTCCCACAAAGCCCCCTATGCTCTCTCAAATCCCTGCTCTGAACCCCCACTCACTACCCAATGCTGACTCCTGCATCCCTCCACTTCCTCATCCCTTGTCTTGAACCTTGTACCCCAACCCGCTTCCTTGAGCCTCCCACACTCCACTCCACACTTAAATGTCTTATAGGTACTGTTGTATCACAACACCCCCCTCCTACCTCGAGGGACCCCCCAGGGAGGTTTGCAATATGACAATACCTGTAAGAAATGTGTTACTTTCACCCCTGAATGAATCAGAAGTGAAACTAGTGGTTGACTGTAAACAAAAGTTTAGAAAAGAGCTAAGGCACATGATAGAAGTGGTTCACGCTTATTTTACTGATAGCCAGCCTGCACAGAAGACACAGTATTATCAATCTGCTTGTGAATGTTTCTTTGCTGTAGGGGAATGGTTGCTAGTTTCATCCCTTGTAGACAGGAGTAAAATGCAAAACTTATGCAAGGAACTTTATGAGGTTGTGGAAAGAGATAATGAGAGTACGTACCAGGTACAGTAACCTCATAGCAAGATAGGCTTAAATCTGATCACAATAGGCAAGCCATTGTGATTATGATTTGTTGTGCTGAGGTGGATTATGAGATGTCTTGATTGACTGGTTTCATCATTGACTGCCATGATGACTCATCACTTGAGAGCTTTGAGGTAAGTTATAAACAGCCTGAAAGTGGCAAAATCACGACTGTGCTGCAGATTGCAAGCCAATATTCTCCAACTTGCTAGGGATGATTCATAAATGGTCCATTGGCTTATCATTGGGTCGTCTGTCTGCACCAAGTCAATACTATTGAAGCAATGGCAGAGCAGGAGCAAGTTGTTACAGAGGTACAGAGTATGATGTAAATGACCATAAATAAAGTCTGATAGTTCCTGGGCTTCATTATTGTTCCTAAAAAATGTAAGATTGAGATTTCATTGATTATAGGAAATTTAATGCTGCCACAGTTCCTTATTTCAATCCTATGCCCAGAACTGATGATAAATTGTCTTAAGTAAAATAACTAAGCATGATTGTCTTTCTTAAAGTTATTGGCAGATTCTTTTAACAATTGCTCACAGAGAAATCCACTTTTAGTACTGATATAAATCTATGAGTTTACAATACCACCTTTTGGATTAATTGATGGAGAAGCCACTTTTCAAAGGCTTGTCAACCAAGTATTAAGTGGATTACAAGTCCCTGCCTGAGTTTATATTGATGATATAGCAATACTTAGTGACTCTTTGTCAGATTACAAGGAATACTTGGGGATTATATATATAGGAACAGCCAAAGTTATTTGGGTTATTCAGTAGTGAGAGAGCATGTTTTGCTGATCCCATAAAGAAGATTTTATTATTAAGTGGACTACTCCCCAGATCAGGAAGCAGACTCAGTCTTTCATAGGTGTAGTTTAACTGTGCATGCGTTCAAGACACTGTTACCACAAATGTATGCATGAAAAAAACAGAGAAACGAAGTTGGATGGACAAAGGCTTGTCTAGAGGATTTTGATAAGATTGTTCTTGCTAGTCCAGATTTTGACTGATTACTTGTGCACTGTACTGACGCTTTAAATATTGATTTAGGTGTGATATTAATGTAGTCGACAGAAAGTTTAAAAAAAGCATCTTGTTGCATTCATGCATAAAAAACTTACACCCATCAAACAGAATTACTGTGTCATGAAAACGTGTTTTAGGTCATCATAAAGGCAATCAACCAGTTAAGGCCCAGTCCCTTTACCAGGAAATTGGTCAGTTAGAACCCTGAATCTCCATGAGTTTGATTATATAGACCCAGAGGC
This sequence comes from Carettochelys insculpta, assembly GCF_033958435.1. Classification (NCBI taxonomy): domain Eukaryota; kingdom Metazoa; phylum Chordata; order Testudines; family Carettochelyidae; genus Carettochelys; species Carettochelys insculpta. Next base: position 262,213,675 of record NC_134138.1, read on the forward strand.
ACCAATTTCACTGCTTTGATGGAGCGTGATGGTCCAAGACTATGATAAAAATTGTGTCTGTTAAGGGGAAGGAAAGTATTGTAGCAGATGCCCTGTACAGATTCAATGCCTATGGATCAGTCAGTACCTCACCTTAGTGCATCTGTGTAAGAGATGCCCCTCGGTGCCAACTGGCATTGAGGGACTCTGAAGTTCGCAGTCAGTTCTTCTGGATCAGAGTTCTAATAGACAAAGAGCAAGATGGGGAGAACACCAAATCACACGAGAGAAATGTGTGTTTGAGTCCTTAAGAATCCATCTTTTGGGTGCCTATGTGTACACATGCATGTATAATCCATATTATCCATGGCAACTTTATTTTGGGGGACACTTGCTGGAGGTTCCATGTTGCTAGTACTAAAATGTCCTTGGAAATACTAAAAAAAATCACAGATAATTTGTTGCCTTAAATAGTTACATCTTGGGGAATTCTTAGACTTTATGTTGATAGAAAAAAACAAATTTTATTCGTTGTGTGGTGTTAGTGATCATGTCTTGATTATTTTGTTCACACATAATGTCCAACCCAGTTTTGCCAAATTTCATAAAGAAGTGAATAGTTGATCCAAATTATGTGAGAGAGCTTAAATAAAGAATGTGAATAGTAGTTATGAACTGTTCAAGAACATTTTGAGATGTTTTTCTGAAAAGCTACTTTTTTTTTTTTAAAGACACATCACTGTTAAAGGGCAAATGAAAGCTGCCATTAAAATGGAAGGGGAGAAATTAATAGCAGTGAATATAAATCAGGGCTAGGATTTGTAGAAAATTGATAAGGGGAGCAAAAGGAAACAGAGCTCTGTGGCTAACAGACTAAAGGGCAATGAGGAGGAGCCTTTAAGTATAGGACCAAAAGAAATCCTAATACAGCATTGTGCAACATTCAAGTGGGTATAATTTGTGTTATTTGTGTAGATAACTTGATCTTTATTATTTTTGGAAGTAGTACGTAATACTCATTGCGTGTGTCAAGTAGCAGATGCAGCAGGAGTATATTAGGAATGGTAAGAACTAAATCATTCACACAGAGACAATCGCAGATATGATTTTATTAAAGCCTAAATGTTACATAAATATTTCATATTTGCAATTGCAGTAGTCTCCCAGGGTTCTGTTTGACAGCAGTCCTTAAACTTTTTTTGAAAAAAATATTAATTCTAGCAGACAGGTTCTCTTAACACTAAATGTACAGTGTCCTCAAACTTCTACAATTAGCTCTTATCTTTCCCACTATTGCTGTAGTTTTGATGCAGATCTGATTGCAAGTTACCAAAAAAGCTAAGACTGATTGTACTTAGAGTACATTCAGTTTCGGAGTAAGCCCCATTGGATGCAAGTATGGATGGGGTTCCTTGGGGAAAGCTGTGTTATGCTGAAATAAAATACAGTAAATCCTCAAGTTATGTGGGGATTGCGTTTCTGCAACTCCTGCATAACTCAAATTTTCATGCAAGTCAGGGGGAGATGGGACCCAGGCTGCAGCCTGGTTCCTGGCACCCCTGAGCCTGCAGGAGCCTAGTCAGTTTCCTTGCTCCCAGAGTGGCAGAGAGCCAGTATCCTGGCTCCCCCGCTGCTTGCAGAGAGGGGGAACTGAGCAGGGCAGGACTTCTTGGAGCCAGGAAACTAACCAGGGCTAATGCCCTGCTCAGTTTCCTGGCTCTGCAAGCAGAGGGCAGCCGGGAGCCAGGCTGCCGCCTGGTTCCCAGCTCCCCACCACTTCAGGAGTTGGAAACCACTATTGTCAGGGGCAGCAGCTGTGAGCCAGGCTGGCATCCTTGCCAGCAGCGGCAGCCCCATGGTTCCTAGCTCCCTACAGTCTAGCAACCAGGAAACTGACCAGCCCTACTGGGCTGGTAAGTATCTAGGGTCCTGCAAGCCCAGGGGAACCAGCAAGAGCCAGCCTGCTGTCCTTAACAGGAGTGGTTTCCCTCTCCTGTCAGGACGGCAGTCACATTAACCTGAGACACGTGCAGTCGAGTTGCGTGTATCTTGAGGGTTTACTGTAGGGAATACATTTTTGGCATCGCCATTATGGTCTGTGACTACAATGTTCCATGTATAAAATATAATATAAAATAAGAAGATGACACTATAACCACTAAAGTAATTTAATAGTCATTGGCTTCCAGAACAGTACAACTTCAGTACACTTTTAACGTAGTTTTTTGATGTAATAGACTTTTAAGATATGTTGTAAACTTGAGATAAAACAACTTGTGTAAGGCATATACACATATGAAAGTGGTGAACTAAAAACTTCACCTCAATTTCACATCCTGGACCAAAATTATTCTGATATTTAAAGTTATGTTGGATATGTGGAATACATGTTTCAGGTATTAGCTTATATCTGTTATTGACAAGAGCTGTGTCTACACTACCACCCTCCTTTGAAGGAAATTTTTGAGGAGTAAAGGGATTTCAAAGTGCTGGGGCAACTTTGAAGTACTGGTGTGTGAGCCGCGGCTAGATGCGAGCCGGTACTTTGCCGGGGGGGGGGGGGGGGGGAGATTTGCTTAATGAAGTACTGCGTATGCAGCACAGCACTTCATTTGTAAACTCCCAACACCCTAATTACCATCCTTCCTTCAAAGGAGGGTGGTAGTGTAGACAAGCCCAAGGAGAAGTAAGAGTTATTTACAGGCAGACTTGCATTCTTCAGCTGCTTTTCTTACTTTCTACCATTCTGCTTGGTGTTTCTCAGGTAACAAAGTGAATGCAAACAGAATTAAATGTTAGTCTTTGAAGAAAAACAGACTATCTGGTGCTATCTTAGTTCTGGTTTCTTTCAGTAGTATGTCGTCATTAATTACATTTGTAGTCGGTCTGCATAGAGTTTTCACTGTTTTTCATTTTTTACTTTCCAAATGACCCTGAAGGACACAAAGGCTTTATCACGAGGAAAAAGTCTACAATAAAAGTGTGCTGCAGTGTAAAATTCTTTTTTTTTTTTTCTCCTTATATGGAAAGGATTGGTGGTCATTTCAGGATTTCATCAAAGGTACGTTTTGGTTGACTTAGGATAGAGCCACACCCAAGCAGAACATGGAACTGCTTCCAGGGTTTCATTTGCATGGAAGAAATGATACCTCCAGGGGTCACTGTCAACCCCTGTAGTCTTTGCAAGAGTTGAGGAATAAAGAAGGTTAAAGGAAGGTTGACCTTCTGCTGTTTGGATGGACATGGAAGTTGACTGCAGATAAATTGATTTTTAGCTATGCAATTGGCATAGCTAAAATTGCATGTCACCGGTTGACTTCTGTGTCTAGTGTAGACATAACCGTATTCACTTGCAAGTTTTGACCATGACAGCTGAACATATTTACCATATGTAGCATAGACTTAATATACATAATGGGGACTTGGGTCCTGTCATGGCATATAAAAACTTTCACACCATTGTTGGTACTGGTTTGATTTCACTGGTGGATTGCTAGATGCAGAAAACATTTTTGATGTTTGTTTAACTCTGCTCAAAGTGGGACTAATGGATATGGTGTTTGAATGCCCGAAGTAAACAGCATCCCACCTCACTAGCTTCCCAGCATTGGTAGCAGAGGTGAATGCCTCTTGATTGTGCTGTGTATTATTACAGGAGCACGTATCTCTAGCAGAAAATGGAGAAATGCCAAATAACTAAGGAAATATTATTAAACTTTTAAATGTGTGGGCCAGTGAAAACAACTTTGATCTGTTAATGTTTTATAATTTTGCACATTCATTGACAAAGGGGAACAACTTAGTTTTGGAGTTGTAGATATCATGTGAAAAGCAAGTAAAGTAGGAATGAATTTTCAAACATTTATCGTGTCTAGTGTAAATTTAAAGTTTATTAAATATAATATTTTGGTTTTGACAGATTCAGTTTCATATATCCATTTTTGGGCAAGAATCTGCATTGGTAAAGCTGTATTAGACAGCTCTGCTGTAGCAGAAATATTTTCAAAAGCTGCTAAACATTGACTGCAAAAGAAAAACAGTGCAGCATTTCTTTGATGTTATTTAAAGTTCAGCACTCCATGGTTGTCCACTCTGGAGTCATTAATTGCTCTGTCCCAGTTCCATTTTGCAGAGCTCTACTTTCCAGGCCTGAGAGCCCCCAAACCCACTTCTCTCCCACCTTTCATCTCTTATAGCCCAAGGCAAGCCTCTTGTAGGAGGGCTCCCTCCATTTGTTTCACTTTCTTAGGCCTCTTCATCTGTGAGCCCTGCCTCTGCTTGGGGGAACATTCCTCCATCACCTTGTTTCTGGGCTCCATTCACAGCCCTTCTTTCAGGACTTCTGCAAGGAGACCTCCAAGAGTACTAGACTCCCTATAAATACCATACCTCCAACCTCCTGCTGTATCTTCTAGAAAGAACTCAGGAGTACACTCATCCCTTGTTAAACGAGTACTTTATGAGTACTCACTTAAACGAGAGACACACATATGTCCCCTAGTTCGCTCACAAGTGAACTCTCTCCGCTAATACAAGTCTTATCCCCTCCCCGTGGCTCCAACCTGCCGCAGCCTGACACCCCCCCCCCCACCACCCCGCCAGCCCCACAGACACCAAACTGCCGAAACCTAAACACCCCCGCTGGCCCTGCACACTTGAACCACTGAAATCTAAATCTCCCCCATGCACCTGAACCACAGCAACTTAAACCCACCCGCTGCCTCCTGCGCACCTGAACTGCAGCAATTTAACGCCCCCGCCCCCCCGCTGGCCCTGTGCACCTAAACCTCTGCAGCCTAACCGCCCTGCCGGCCCCACGGACCAAAACTGTTGCAACCTTAACCCCCCACTCCGCCCCCCCACTGGCCCCACAGACCCAACCTGCAACAGCCTGAACTACCCTGTCCCTCCACGGACCCAACCCGCCACCATGTTTTAATCCTCCCTCCCGCTCATGTCCCCTAACTGCCCCCAGCCTTTAATCCCCCTCAGCCCCAGGCTCACTTACCTTTCAAAAGCAGCACCATCTGCTGCCACTCCGAGCACTTGGAGCCCATATATCAAATGTGTTTGGGGTGTTTACTTCCTCCTTTTCGTGAGCCTGTATATTTAGAGCTGCCTCTGAAATCTCCGGTACATGTATCTGATGAAGCGGGACTTTGCCTACAAAAGTTTATGCTCCCAAAACTCCATTAGTCTATAAGGTGCCATAGGACTTCTCATTGTTTTTAGTCCTGAGTGAGTTTTATGCCAAAAATGAAATGTTCTGCACACAGTATTTTAAAATTCTGTATGTGTGTCAAAATATCTCAATATAATCATTTTCAATTATTTGTTCATAAGGAATTAGAAATAAATTGCCAAAACAATTTGAAAATGTTGTGAATATATTGTTGTTTGTGTTGTTTTGACAATTCAAAATTTTAAATTTATTCTTTTCAGTGCAGAATTCCCTCAGCAGTATCAAGGTTCTGTGTGGTGCTATCTGGATGTGGCAACTTGGTGGGGAGTCAGTATAATGGGGGAATTGGTGCTCTGGGACTCAGTGCGGGGTTCTGTGTGTAGGGGTAATGGGACTCTGTTAGTGTGGGGTGAGGGGAGGGATGAAATGAAGGTGCTTAGGTCTCAGTGATGTGAGTGTAAGCTTGATGTGATGGGAGACGGTAAAGGTGGTTGGGGCTCACTGAGGTGAAGGTTGTAGGTATGGGGGGCCCTGATGCAAGGGGGGCTCCTGATATGAAGGAGGCTGGGTGGAGCATTTCCAGGTGCATGGGTATGGGTGGGGTCACCGTACAGGGAGCTGCTCTGTCTGACTTCTCAACCCCATGCATCTGGAAGCTCCCAGCCCCTTGAAGTGCTGAGCCAGGGGAAGTTTCTGGAGCTTGTTATGATGCAGCCCTGCTGCTCTTTGCAGGGAATGGGGAGGGGGAACTCTGTCTCCCTATTTCTTCCCCTTTCTGAGCTGGACTGATATTCATGGGTGACCAGGGCATCTCTAGTTCCCTCTCTATTCTGGCAGGGGCAATGTATGGAGGATTCATGAGGGGTCACATGCACCCCGCATTCACTGTCAGCACTGTGGCGCTGCTGAAGGGGAGAGGTAGGGGTGTCCCCACCCTTTCTCTTCTGGCAGTGCTGCACTGCTACCAATGAGTCTGGGGGTTGTCCTGGACCTCTACCCGAGCAGCATGGCCTGAGGGCGGTGCAAGCTTGCTGTAGTTTGTGCTGCTTTAAGGCTGCACTGCTCTTGGTGATGGGCAGGACCACCCCACACTCAGCAGAAGTGGCACTTCTTGGGAAAGAGAGGCATAGGGGTGGAGCAAGGGCAGGGCTTGGGACAGAGGAGGTTGTTCCAGTCCTTCCTGCGGCAGGGGTGACCAATTTGTCTGTCCTTGCAAGTTGCCTCTGTCTCTGGCAGCCCGAACAGATGCATGTGAGCTGCCAAGTTGCTGGGAGGGGAGAGTGAGCCACTGGCTGGTGCAGCCTCTCTTTGCTCCTCCACAAAAACATTTTCTTCAACAAAGTAGAGGGCTTCTGTGAGGAGGCATTTCTCTGCTGCAGTGTAGGTGCACCAGATTTCCCCAGGATTAAGCAATCAATATTACAGTGAGAAGTGTATAGAACAGTTAGGCAGCTACATACTGTGATGATGAACCTAGTAACCCATTTCTCCTGTGAACTCTGTAACTACACATAGGATGAGTTTCTCACTGTTTCATTTTTATTAATATTTCCTGCCATGTTTTTGTTTTTTGATTGTGTATCCTTTCTGATAAACCAGTATCGTCCTTTTCCTTCTGAACTGGATTAGGTCAAATTACTTAAATTTCATCTCAACATGATTTTTTTGTTCTCCCATCTCTTACTTCATTTTAGTTTTAAATTGATACGACTCTTAAAAGGCAGCAAGTGTTGAATTGACTAACTGGGAAGCAGTTCAGCATTTCAGTCTTTATAGGACAGACTTGTTTCACAAACCTCAGTTGTTGAGTTAAAGCTCAGCTATAAGTAAGGCAGATTCCCTGTGGTATTACACATCTTAGACGAAGGTAGATCCATTTCAAAAGTGGAGTTTGTACAACTCAATTCACGCCCTTTAAATAATATACTATTAATATTCATTTGGCTATCTGTACGGGTTTCTGCTAAGATTTTGCTGGCTGTTCATTCATGCATAGTCAATAAAATAAATAGTAACAGCTGTGGATTGTATGAAGTGATAATGTGCTTTTGAGATTTGTGAATCTTCCAACTCATTTTCATAGTTTTAATACTCATGGCCTTGTTGGCTTAAGTATTTATTGTAATATGTCTGTATTTATGAAGACCAGTATTTCACTAACTGCCAAATAATGTACACTAAGGAGTTAAGTTTAAATATCACTTTACATTTACTTTTTAAAATATTCACAAGCAAACAGATAAAAAGGACACACAAGTAACATTTATAGAATGTAGGACTACTACATCTTTTAATAAAAATCTATTTAATATTTGTTTATTATTCCACAGATAATGCTTAACTTTCAAAATTGACTTTCATTTTTTAAAACAGTGGCAGGAACGCCAATTTTCTTTTTTCAGTTCTGGGTCAATTTGGTTGCTGAGGCTAACCAATGATTTTCAATAAACTTTGCCTATAGAGATCTCATATAAGTTTCCCAGTACAGTTCTGCCAGTGAAATTTAAACTGATCATATGCTTTTCTGATTCATGGAACAAAAGTTCTTGTTGATTTTTTTTTTTTTTCGGATTCTCTTGTGATGTTGACTGATATCTGCTAAAGAGTAGAAAAACATCTGACTTCTTCACCTGCAACAGTTTCATGTTTTAAAGTTGATTTTTGGAAATGAGTTGATGTACTAACACTTTAGACATTTGAAGTTTGATTAATCAGCATTTTTGTTGAAAAATGTAACAAGTCGATATAATTTCTAAAGTAAACTATGTTTTATTTATTAATTGAACTCTAAAGCATATGGAGAAAGCTCAAGTGTAAAATGTATTTTTGTGGTTTGATCAGAATTTAATGTCTGTTTTGTTTAGCTAATAAATGCATAATATAAAACAGACTTCTCACTAACCAGATTAAATGAAACTTCTTTTTGCAGATCTGTTTTCTCCTATTTGCTGTTCTCTACATAATCTCCTATTTTGTAATCACAAGATACAAAAGGAAAGCAGGTAACTAGTTTTAAATATCCAAATGTTTATTTTTATTTCCCTTTAAAAAATGAGTAGGTATAGCTTTTTCCCCCAAAGAGAAATGATGTCCAATCTTGTCCTCTTGCTAACCAAATATATTTTTTCAGTGTAATGCCTAAATTAGTGAGGGGACAGGGTTTTGTCCAAAGATCATGCACAATATCAAAATTATTATGTAGTTGGGGACCCTGATGTGCATAGGTGTGATGCTCACACTATAGAAACTCTTCTGTATTTACAAATAATTTATTAATATATTTAGCAAAATTACACAACTCAGTAAGATTGATAGAAATAATACATATAGTACATTTGAACATCCATATTCACACCATCCCTTGTAGAACAGCCCGAAATGTTAACCATTACTTTCTTCGTGTTCGCCAGCGGCCATTATTGTAGCCCCTTCCAAAGGGTTACATCTCTCCCTCCTACTGCCCTGGGGTCTGACTTTTTTATAATATATTAAACTGATATTATCATATCTTAAGTTTTCTCTCTTCTTCCTTATGTGTATTTTCACCCTTTACACATATTAAGGTGTCCTCCTTAGGTTAGTGCTCTTATGATTTCAACCCAATGTCATTTATGTCAGTTCATTGCCATGGCACTCTTGTAGTCAGATGTTCCATCCAAAACCTTCTAAATGCTTGTGTGGGTTTGTGTTTCTGTGGGGTTGATGTCCTTATGGATGAAATTCCACCCTCTTATTTTACTTCCAGTTCCCCAAAAACTTATGGGCTACCTAAGTTTGTCTGTCAGTGTTTGTAGGCTTCAGTCCTTATGCTAACTGATGAAGCCAGTGTCGTAACAGGATGAAAGCCTGTAGTTTCCTTGCATTACTGCTTAATATAGTAAAGCAAGGCAGTGGTAGAGTTGCCATCACTGATGATTTAAAAATAAAGATAGAATGTTTTTCTAAAAAGTATGCTCTGGAACAGTGGTGAAAAATACTATTCCAGATGATATTTTTTAGAAAAACATTCCATCTTTATTTTTAAATCATCAGTGATGGTGACTCTACCAATACTCTTGACTAATTAATAGGGATTAATTACTCTTGTTGTTTATAAAAAAAAAATTACAACTTATTTCCAGTTTGAATATGTCTAGCTTCAATTTCCAGCCATTGCTTTTTGGTTTATTTTGTTCTGCTGGACTCAACACTTATTGTTAAATACTTATTCTCCATGTAGGTACTTGTAGACAGTAATCAAGTCACCCTCATAACTTTCCTTTTTTTAGGCTAAATTGAGCTCTTTGAGCCTGTCAGTGTAAGTCTTGCTTTCTTGCCCTTTAATCATTGTTGTGGCTCTTCTCTGAACCTCTGTCAGTTTACCACCATCCTTTTTTAATTGTGGGCACCAGAACTGGATATATTATTTTTGCAGCTGCCATAACTCACTTCCTAACTAAAGTAGGTGGTTTTTTATTTAAATCACCCTAGTCGTCTTCAGTTGTCAGACGCTGGCTTTTTGGGCATCCAGTTAGGTGTTTATAAATTATTTCAAATTATCAATCATATTTTTTTCATTAAATTCTTCTTATTAATTGATTTGGCTGTTTCAGCTTTGTGAAATTGGCACTATTAAAGTACCAAGTTCATACATGTATATTGCTAGTATGGACTTTACTTTTCTTGTACCTTTATAAATGTGATCAAGTTCTTGTCATTTGTTCTTAAGCCGCCAATAACGTACAGTTCTGTGATCACTTTCTTTTTATCTGTTTGAATGGGGTCTAATATAGCATTGTTGGCTGCAGTACCTTTTGAGGAAGGAAAATGCCAACTATAATGCTTAGAAATTCCAAGGATGTTTTAGTACTGGGAGCATGAGACCTCCAGCATATGTTGCTCACGTTGAAGTTCTCCATGATCATACAGGTTTTTTCCTACATGTTGTAGGTGGGTGCCTAGGAAAGGAATCATCCTATTCCCTCGAGCAAGGGTGCGCAAAGTGGGGGTTGCGGCATTTTGTAAGGGAGGCACGTGATTGGCTCCCCCGCACCCATCCCACAGCTTCTGCTGGATCTGCTTTCTCCTGCATGGCCTCTGCTACTGCATTGCTGAGGAAATGCCTCTTCCCTCCCCCCCCACCGACTGCTTGGCCAATCAGAGTGCACAGAGGCCCTGAGACGAGCAGTGGGTGCAGCCAGCGAGTTCCCGGCTTCATAATGTACCTTCCTGGAGTCCTCCCACCGAGACCCTCCCCTCCTTTGGCTATCCCCCTTTTTAATCCCCCCACGCCCCGCACATCCCTTCCTGTGGTCCTTGCACAGGTTGGTGGGTCCCTGGTTAATTTCAGGGCTGAAAAGCGCAGAGGGCGTGACCCAAAAAGTTTGTTCACCCCTGCCCTAGGTGATCTGTTGGTCTGTAGAAGATACCAGCTATGTCTCTTTTGTTAAGACGTTGAGCATTCACGGTAGTTTATATTCCAAGTTACCAGTGATCCAGGAAGATGATATACTATGTTTTAGTGTATAGTACCATTCTACCTCCCACTTTGTTCATGTATTACTTTCAGATAGGTTATAACCATTGATTTCAACATTCTAGTTGTGCAAGTCCTCCCATCTGGTTTAGAAAGTACCAATTCCCGTTTCTCTTATTTGTGATGCAAGTTTCTAACATTAATGTATAGGCAGTTCATTAATTTCTTCTCTTCAGTCCTTTGCTTCTTTGATTAATTTTATTCTCAGTGTTTGATTTTGTGATTAAACGAGTGCTTGTATTTTAATTCTTTTTACCTCTTCCCTTTTGCTATTTTTCAAACCCCTCCTAACTAATGTGGACAGCCTGTGCCCAAAGAGATTGGTCCCCCTTCTGCTGAACTGTAGGCCATGCAAATCATGCTGTCTTCTCTCCCTATAGAGGGTGGACAAGTGTTCCACAAAACCAAAGCCCTTCACGCTACTTACCTAGCCAGCAATTCACCTCCTGGTTCTTCTGCCTTCTTTCTTCCTTCCTTTGGATAGGAACCATCTGATTGAAGATTACTTGGATATTCTGCAGCATACTTCTGAATTACTCAAAGTAATCTGTGTCAGTGAGGTAATCCTCAGTTCAGAGCCATCAGTGCTGAAGGGATCATCATCAGTGGATCCTTGCCTGTTGACTTGAGAAGCCTAGCCAATCTGAGAGTGATATCTCATGAGCAGGACTTCACAAGGCAGCTTACTGTCCTCCTAATCACGTGTTGCTTACAGAATGTTCTTTGCATTCTCCTGTATATTGAATTGCCAACAAGGATTGGTTTTATTCACAAAGGCTCATGACTCAATAAATTTATTAGTCTCTAAATTGCTATGGGACTGCTTGTTGTTTGTTACACAGCTACCACACTCAGACTGTTTCCCTTGGATGTTTGTAGAATTCTTTGTGGCTAAGCTTGGTTTTCCATATAGGATGGGCTGAACTCTCTGCTGTGCTCTTCAGGAACTCCCTGCTCACCAAAATCCTCCCCACCTCTGCCATACTCAGCATGATTCTGCATCTCCTTTCTAAAATGAATTGCTGTCAAACACGTCCATTTTTGTAGAATGACTGCTGCTCTTCCCGGCATTCTGTGTCCCAGGTGTCTTATCAGATGCTGTGCTGCTTGGTTTCTTCTCTTCTTCTTCTGTGAAGAGAACATAGGTCCAACCCTCTGCACTGGTTAACTTTTCCCATCTTCTTAAAGGAAAAACAACTCAACGACTGTACCACTTTCTATGCCCCTTTCCTCTTTGGAGGGGAAAAAGCTAATTTGACACACATTTTCAATTTGTAATCAAATCCAGATATTCTCAATACAGTAGTCTTGCAGGGCACAAGTTGGATACAACTTTTCGAATATAGTACGGTATTTTACATAGGGAGGAAAACAAATAACATTATTATAGTTTTGAGTGCCATCATTCTTTCGGCTAACAGAATTTGTACTTCAACTTTTACATTCCCATGTCAGTTGAGCATTGTTAGAGTTAAGTGTTAAATCAAGAGCTTTGAGTAAAGCAAAATATACATTTTGAAGCATTATGAATTAGCTTATTTGCCTTCTAGTCAGAGGCCAGGTTTCAGAGGGAATAGAAGGCATTTTGATGTCCTTGCTTGGATTGCTACCATGTAGCAGTGTTTCTTAAAATGTGAGTGTACTCTGTTGTGGGGTCTTGAAAGACTACCCAGGGTGAATGTGGAACAGTGAAAAACATAAAGTTCCCTCCATACAGTTTTGCTAACATGTTGTGTATGAAAGGGGAATATGATTGTTTTCCTATTGTACTTCCTTCTGTTAGAACTAATACCAGTTCTTCAAGAACTTATTCATGTATATGAAATACAGTTTGAACCTCTCTAGTCTGGCACTCTCCTGTCTGGCAACATCTGTAATCCAATGTGATTTTAACTAGTCTGATGACCAGTTATCATGGGCATGATGAAGTTTCCTATGGTCCCATAAACTTTGTTTACAGCCACCAGTCCTGGCTCTCTAGGATTCTGTACCATTATTTAGTGCTAATTTACTCCTAAATGTCTCCTAAGAGCTCAGTAATCAGTGGAAGAATTGGTAGTGCTGCTAGACAGTGTTGACCTCTTGTGGTCTGGCAGATTCTCTTGTTCATCACCAGTCAGACCCCAAGAGTGCTGGACTAGAGAGGTTCAACCGGTATATTCCATTTCTGGAGTGTATGTGTATGTTAACCGACAGTGTGGATTCTCATGCTCTTATGTGAGGGTATAGAATATGGATAGTACCAGAAGTCATTCAGTACTACCCCTTGCACTTATAAGATGGATCTCTCTGTTGCTTCTATGTTGACATATCTCTCAACTGTTTGTTCATACTAAAGGTAATGGAAGAGTACCGGGAAAATTATTTAGGATTAGTTGCTCACTGAAACATTTTGATAAGTTCTGGTTGTTTAGGAAGTTTTAGCTTTTCATCCCTTACCAGGACTTGCTTCCCTGTACAACAGTTTAGGGGTTTTTAATCATGAGCCTCGGGTGTTTAAATATTGCCCCTCCTGTGTGGGAGCAGTCACCATCAGTGGTAGGCATACCAGGTGTCTTTTGCCTTGGAGTCTCATATGCCAGGAAAAATGCAACCTGTAAAACCTTTTTTAAAAAGATTCTGAAAAATAGAGATTCTCATTTACAGATGAGTGTTACACTGCTCTGTCCAAGTGGATTTAGATCCTGGTTCAGCTGTCTTTACTGTACGCATTTCAGCTCAGACAAGAGCACTCTTGGTCGCTTGGGTCTGGTAGTTTTTCAGCCCCATTTTCTTGTAAGCATAAATAACTGTTCACATTCAATTTTGGGAGACAAGGTCCTAAAGCAATGATTGCCCTATCAGGAGTACAGAGACTCTACCTGTGACTTGCATGGAATTGTTTTGTGGTAGTGTGAAGTAAGCCTTTTGCTGGACATATCTATCTTGAAAGTGGAATTTCAGTTCTGGAGATCATATCAGAAAAAGGTGGTTGGGCTGTGGCTTTCTGTAAGGTTACAGAGGAGAGCAAAAAAGAAATAAAAATCCCAACCTGAGAGGAAGCCCTTCATAAAGAGGAATACCTGAGGGATAAGAGAAGGAAAATTCTCTAAAATGCCACAGGAGAAACCCAGAGGTTCATGGAAGAATTAAGAGTAGATGAGAATTGATGGAAGCACTTCTTCTGGTAGTCAAGGGGAGGTTATTACTAGTCTTTCGATGTATATTTCTTTGTTCATGTTTGTTTTTCATTGTATATAAAATTCACATAGGACTAGGTGTTGCTTGTATTCTTATGATGTATTCAAACTCATGTTTCCCTAAGCTTGTTTGAATGCTTGCCATAATTTTAAGGAAGAGTAGTGAGTAGAAAGGAATTTCCTGACATGACTAGCCTCCAAATGTGCTGTTCTTTCATTTTAGGTAATTCTTAGTCTGGAACAAAATAACGCCCTTTAATTGTCTTGATTGAAGAGATTACGAAATCAGGAAGGGGGAAGAGGGAGGAGGGAAAGCCTCAATAACCTCTATCAAGAAAAATGTTCTTCCAAGAAAACTAATGGAAATGGGTAAAATTAATTTACAAAATGTATGTATGTTTACTTCAGAATACAAAAATAATTTGGATTTAATAATATAAACATTTTAAGTTGAGAAATGGTTTTTATTTTCATAACCTTTCCATCTTTTATTTATATATAGATATCTGTAGAAACTAAACAACTAAATTTCCTATAAATTACTTTTCAGATGAACAGGAAGATGAAGATGCCATTGTCAACAGAATTTCGTATGTACATTTTTTACTGCCTTGATGCAATTAGATTTGCAGTAATGTAAAGTGTATACAGTCAAAATTGTCTGCATAGTGTTTACTGGACAGATGCACAAAAATATTACAGTTTTTCTTTAAAAATGGTTTTAGAGTATTGCCTAATGGGAGAAGAAACCTCTGCTTCTAGTAGTACCCATTTAGTTTTCACCTGCAGCTTAGATCATTGGTTGTTATGGATTCATGCAGAATGGTGCATTAGGAGTGCAAGTCTTTTGTTCTTCATTCACATAAAATCCTTATTCTCTTTCCTTAATAGTTTTAGGCTATCGCTACACTACAGAGTTAAGTCAATTAAAGTTACGTTAACAATCAGAAGTCTTTAATACCTTTGGTTGAGTATGTCCACGCAATGCTCCTGGTGTTGGCTGAGTGCATCCACAGTTGTTGTTTTTACATTGATACAGATTACTGTTACATTGTGGTTAGCCATCCCACTGTGCAACTTGCCCTCCCTCTGTCCCCCTCTGCTGCTGGGAGTTCTGGAAATGGGTCTCAGTGCATCACAGGGATGTAATAGAGTTCTTTTCATCACATCATTCCATGGGCTTCCGACTTAATTTCATGCTCTTTTTCAACAGTCCTTGTAAATTGTGTGCTGCCATCTCTGCCTGACAACATGGATCCTGGCCTGCTTTCCATTTTAGTGAAGAGCTTTAAAAACACAACATATTTCATGAGCTGTGAAACTGTGTGAATTGGGGAGATCCTTGCTCTTCTGCTATGGAGACAAATAATTCAGGTTGTTGCTGACATTCATGGAACAGCTTGCCCTGGTGGATTGGCAGTACTGGGCTCAGGGAAACAAGCACTGAGAGATGGGATTGCATTGTGATGCAGGTATGCAGTGTTGAGCAGTGGCTACAGAACTTTTGGATGTACAACACCACTTGTGGAACTGTGTAGGGCTTGCCCCCACTGTGTGGCTAAAGGACACCAGCATGAGGAGAGCTGTCCTCCCTGTGGGAAGAGTGCGTGGCAATCACTGTGTGGAAGCTGGCAACTCCAGACTGCTTACTGGTCAGCTGGGAATCAGTGGCCGTTTGAAAGTGCCACTGTGGAGGCTGCAGTGGTGCAAGTGTGCAGGGCCAATAATCACCTCCTGCTACGAAGGACTGTGACTCATGATAATGTACAGGAAACAATTCATGGCTTTGAGGCAATGGGATTCCCTAACTGTGTTAAGGTGGTAAATGGAAACCAGAACTCAGTTTTAGCCCTGGACTGTCTTGTGTGCATCAATCAAGAGAACTCTTTCTTCACAGTTTTGTAGGTGTTGGTGGGTCACTGGAGCTGTTTCACTGACATGAAGTTGGGTGGTCAGGAAAGGTGTGTGGTGCACGTTTCAGAACACTGGACTGTATAAAAAGCTGTTTGCTGGGACTTTCTTTCCAGAACAGAAAATTCCAATGTAGGATGGAAATGCTCGTAATGATCCTTGAAGACCCCACATACCCCTTGCTCCTGTGACTCACGAAGTCTTACGCTAACCTGAGCAGCAAGGAACACTTCAACAGCTTTAGCAGATGCCAAATTATGGTTCTATGTGTTTTTGACTGATTAAAAGAACTGTCTTTTTGGATGGCTAGACAGCTGTGAGGAAAATATTGTGATGGTTTTGCGGCCTGCTGCACTCTGCATAATATTTGTAAATCTAAGGAGGAAAAGTTTCACCAGGTGTGGACCACTGGCTGCTGATTTTGAGTGACCAGATACAAGGTCAGTTAGAGGGACACAGCAGGAGGCTATTTGTACCAGGAAGGCTTTGAAGATGTATTTCAATGATGGTTTCCAGTAATGTGTCTTTATATGTTGCATTTGGCCGAACAGTGCTTACTTAATGGCCTTGAATTACCCCAGGGGGGCTTGCTTCATGAGCATCAATTGCGAGGAGCAGGTGTTCCCACCTATAGCCAATGTGTTTAGTTGTTAGTACTGAGTGATGTATGTCACAGATAGACACATTTTATTTCACAGGCTCAGGTTTAATAATGGGATAAAACTCAATTTTTTGAAGAAACAGGTTATGACAAAGACAAACAGTTTAGCAGTGAGGGCCCCCCACAGCTGCATGTAACTCCAGCTTTTGTTGGGAAACCCAGTCCCTTGGTGTGGCATGCACAGGGTACTGTTGAAAAACTGGGAACGTGTGAGGAATGTAGTCAGGGGAGTTTCTGGGGAGGCCATGAACCTGAGTAGTGTATGGCAGGAAGATGCATCCAGCATGGATGGGCTCAGATTGCAGGTTAATGAGGAACTTCAGCATCTCTGGCCAGTCTCAGTGTCCTCTTCTAGCTATTCATCCTGATCTTTTGTTGATTGTTTTCCTCCATGCTCCTGTTTCACTGTGTGCTGCATTTGTTGACTGTAGCACTTCACAAAACATATCCTCCTTATTCCACCTGGGTAGGTGCCTTATCTTAAAAAGGTGCTCTGCAGAAAAAGTGGTTTCTGATGGGCACATGTGCAGAAGCCAAAGGAACAGTGAGCAGAGACAATATTGTGAGGGCACTCACAGCTGTGAATCACAAAAGTTACATACCTCTTTTTCATCATCCTTTGGTTAGCGCACAGGCCAGCACAAATCCTGACTATGGTGAATTTGCTAGGAAGATTGGGTGTAAGCTGGAATGGGCAAGAAGAGACAAAGGGTATATTGTGAAGGGAGTTAATAAAGTTACTGAGGAGCCCATTCTGAACATTGGTACCCTTTTCCAAAGGCTAGGGTAATTGAACTAGGTATCTCCCTTCTAAGGATAACCCAGGATGCTCGGGTGCATCTCCTGCATGTATATGGCTTCAGTTTAGCTCCATATGCTGTCCTGGTCCCTGCAGAAATAAATGCTGTGTGGCAAAGCAAAGCTTCCTATAGCAGAGGGAGAAACACAGCAGCTCTCCCAATGAACCTTCAGCAGAGAATAGCAGAATACCTATGGGACAGTTTCCTAGAGATCACTATGGAGGAATCCAAGGACAGCAAAACTTTTCAGCTGTGGTCCCACTGTGAAGATGAACAGGCTTGGTTGCTAATTTCTGGCACTTGTCCATTCTGTGCCATATAACAAAGTATATCAGAGCTCAAATTCTTCTCAGAGTGCAGTGTCGAAGCAAAATGAGCATTTACTGGAGCTTCCCTCTCCTGCATTCTGCACACCTCAGTTGGGATGCTGGGACTGGGTAGACCCCCTCCACAGTGGAAGAGAGGTCCTGACTTGCTGCACTTGCAGGTGACCCCTGAGTGTGCAGCACAGCCTCCTCTAGCTCTCCTTCCTTGTTTGGGTTGAGTCCACTGACTGCTGTCTCCAGTTCCCCTGAAGTATCTGTAGGGATGTTGGTGGTGGAGGTGGGGTCACTACCAAGGATGGCATGCAGCTCCTTAAAGAAGCATCATGTCTTCACCATCACACCAGAACAACAGTTAGTCTCCCTTGTGTCTTCCAGTATGCCTGCTTCAGCTCCTACTGCATGTCCCTTTTTGTGTCTCTGTTCATGCATACTTCTAGGTATCAGCCCAGAAGTATTAAAATTCCTGCAGATGGTGTGCCGTTGTAACTGCACAACTGCCTCTTGCCACATATTCAGCAGATCCAGCTCTTCTGGTGTATTTTGCAGGAAGCTGGCTTGATCAATTATGAAGATGCTATGTAAACTCTGCATGGTGAGCAAATGGAAGAAGAATTTCAAAACTTCTCGGGCCTTTAAATTGGGGAAGGGCACCTATGGAGGTATCTTCAGGGCAACAGAGTTCAAACTGAAAATATGATAGGCATTGTGAGAAACTTTCTGGAGGTCCATTAAGGTGACATAATCAAGTAAAGTATCTTCTGTTCACTCCCTTTGGGGCATCTGGCCTTGGCCACTGTTGGCAGACAGGATACTGGGCTAGATGGACCTTTGGTCTCACCCAGTATGGCTGTTCTTATGTTCTTACACTGATGCTGCTTTGCTCTAACTATGTTGCAGAAAGCTCTGTGCTGCTCCATGAGGTTATTTTCTTATGTCGACATAGCAGGAGAGTTGTATTGGCAGGAGGAGCATTTCAGTGTGAATACTTCCAGTATTTTGTCAATGAAAGCTAACTTTTACTGGCAAAACTGTATAGTCTTGACAAGGCCTTAGTTAATTCTGACTCTCACATAAATGAAGTCCAGCTGCCCTCATTTATTTTCCCTCTCTTTATTCACTATTCCCCCCTATTTATTCCTTCCTCTGGCTAGATCTCTCTATTCTTCCTCTATCTTCTCTTGTTTATTTTTCTCTCTTCCCATTATTAATATGGCCAGTCTCAAGGTTTTAGAATTCATGTGGTTGGCCTAGATACCAGGAGATTTAAAAAATGGAAGAAGAAAAAAAGGGGGTGGGGTTGGGGGGAAGCAAACTGAGGATTGTTTGCTTTCTGGTGTTTTGTACTTTCAGGCTCTTTTCCGCAGCTGAGAGCAAGAAACTGTGTATAAATGAAAGCTGATATTCCCACAATACAATACCATAGGCCTAGGGAAAAAACTGTAGTGCTGCTCTCATCATCATCATCATCGTCAATAACTGTGGACTCAGTGCCCTTTGGTGTCTGGTGCCTCTCTCACTATTTCCTTCCATCTTTCCCTGTCCAGTGCAGAGTGGCTTAGTTGGTGTGGAGCTAGGCTACAGAAGTCTACTATATCATCTACTCATTCTCGCTGGGGTCTGCCTCTCCTATTCAAACCGTCCATTATGCTGAATACCAGGGTCTTGATTTTTTTCTTTCGTCGTTCATTCTGCAATATGCCCAAATAGTTGTAGCTTCCATTTTGTAACCTTCTGCAGCAGGTTCTCTTTCGTCTGTAACTTCTTATACAGTTCGTCATTGGTGACCTTCTGCATCCATCCTATTCTCAGAATCTTTCTATAACAACTCCTTTCGAACGCCAATATTCTTCTTTTCGAATATTTCATTATCACCCATGTCTCACATCTGTACAACATGCTGCTGAATACACGTTTTCAAGACGCTCATCTTTTTTCTTAAGATAATTGCTTTGCTTTTCCAGATCTTATCCATCGCCTCCAACCACGCTCTTACTTTTGCTTTTCTAGTTATTTCCTTCTTACAGTCTAGATCATACGTTATGTTGCTCCCCGGATATATGAACTTCTCTACGTTTTCTAGTTCAATCCCATCGACACTGATTTTCCTTCCTATTTCCTTATATCCAAATACCATTGTTTTTGTTCTGTCGATGTTCATAATCAGGCCGAAGCGCTTCCCTTCTTCATTTAAAACCTGCACCATTTGTACTAGCTTCTCACCATCTTCCTCAATTATAACTATATCATCCATGAACCTCAAGTTGTTATCCCGTGCACAGGTATGCCTTCTACCTCTTCCTTGATCTTGTCCATCACTCTCTCCAGATGCATGATGAAGATACTTGGTGATGTTGGATCTCCTTGTCTCTTACCTCTTCTTGTTTTAAACCAACTTCCCAACTCCCCCCATGTTCTCACCGCTGCCTCCGAATTATCATTGATATCCATCAACAACCATATCAGTCTGCTATCCACTCTGTATGACTCCAACACCGCCCAAGTCACTTTCCGATCTGTACTGTCAAATGCCTTTTGAAAATCAATGAAGCAAGTGTATATGTTCTCATTCTTTCATTGAGCTTTCTCTGCTATCAGTCTTAGTGCAATATCTGCTGTATGGTACTTCTGTCTTTTCTGAAGTCCGCTTGCTCATCTGCTATATGTTCTTCTATCTGCGATCTTAATCTCTCAGTCAGTATCATCATCAGCATCTTGCCTAGATGACTCGTTAGGGCAATTGTTCTGTGGTTCTTGCACTCCAATGTACTTCCTTTCTTGGGTATTGTCACTAGCACAGATCTTGTCCATTTCTTAGGTGCCTTCCCTTCTTTCCATGCTATATTACATAGTCGGTGTATTTCCTGAATCATGCTTTCTCTGCTGTACTTGATCATCTGTCCCGTGATCTTATCATTTCCAGGGCTCTTGTTCTTCTTTAGTCATTTCACTGCTTTTTATACTTCCTCCTTGCTCTTGATGCTTGGTGGAGATATCTCTTTCAGTTCTTCAATCAGTCTCTCTGAGACACTCAGGTCCACTGTGCTTTGTATAGATCAGTGCAATATCTTGTCCATCGCTGCACAGTCTTCTCCCTGTTCATGAGTATTTCTTCGTTCTCATCTTTGATCGCTATCTGCTTCGGTTGCCATTTCCTATTAATATTCCTAATTGTCTTATACACCTCCCTAGTCTTACGTTTGCCGTAATACCTCTCTGTATCTTCACATTGCTCCTCTAACCATTTCTCCTTATCCTTTCTGGCTGCTTTTCTTACCTCAATGCATTTCACTCTATATTGCTGTTCTGCCATCTCAGAAACATCTCTTCTGATCTTCAACACTCTCTTCTCTTGAACCAACTTCATTGTCTCCTGGGTAATCCACTTCTTGTTGATCTTTTCTTCTTCTGGAATAGTCTGCTCAGTTGCCTATTCTATAGTGGTTGATATCCCTGCGACTCTCTTACCTAGGTCTTTCTCTATGGCAATATTCTTAATTTTCTCTTCGAGCGCTGCTCTGTATGCATTCCTTGTTTCTTTCTCACATAGCCTCGCCACATCTCTTTCTTAAACTGTGTCTTACATTTTGTTTTGAGTATTATCTTGATGTTTGCGGTCACTAGACTGTGGTCTGAGTTTATATCCACTCCTTGGAAAGTTCGGCACTGATGTTATCCATTTTCTTCTTATCAAAACCATATCATGTTTTTGGACTTCCTGTCATTCGATTGCCCTGTCCACTTCCTGCAGTCCTTTTGTTGGAATCTTGTGTTTTAGATTACTATCTCATGCTCTGTAGCAAACTCTTGCAGTTTCTCACCTTGTTCTTTTCTTTCTCCATATCCAAACCTTTCCATGACTCTCTCCCAACTTTCATTATCTGTTCCAACCTTTGCATTACAATCTCCTCTGATGATCAACACATCTTTCTTTGGTATCTCCTCCACCATCTTCATCAAGTCTTTATAGAATAGCCCAGTCTCTTTCTCTGTACTGTCCGATATGGGTGCATACACCTGAATGACTGAGATGTTGAACGGTTTTGCTTCGAATCTTGCTACCCTTATGCTTGCACTCACTGGTTTGTATCCTAATAATGCTCTTCTAGCTGCTTTGCTGAGAAGGAGTCCAACTCCTGCTTCATTTCGTTTCCTGACTACATGACTTCGCAACCGCATATCTCTCCTAATGCTGTCCAACTCATCTCTGCCAGTCCAAGTATATCACATTGGTATCTCTCCATCTCCTTCTGAAGAAGCTCTAATTTTCCAGTTGCCCGCAGTGTTCGGACCTTCCACGTTCCAATGGACAGAATATGTGTTGGCTACCGAAAGAAAATTACAGCTAACTTATTGACCCAACCTCAATCGCTCGATTGGTATCATGGACCTTGTTTATCCGGGCAGCGTCTGAGCCAGCATCTTTCAACATTTAGTTGTACTGGTATCAGATTTCATTCATATTGTTGTTTGACGGTCAGTGCATCAACATACATCTGACCAACCCTCCTCCTTCATCTAGGCCTGGGACTGGCATGGAGCTCATAGTGGCTTTATGGTGGAGTTATACTGCTGTGCTACTTGCAGTAAAATCAGGAGTTAGCAGTACTGCATTCTCTCTTGCCCTCTCCTAAGATCGTTCACACACTCTTTCCCCTCAACTTACATACACATATCTCAAGAGTTGAACTCACTATCCTAGGTGAAAAGTGCATAGCTAAGTATGCCCCTAAAGACCACACCTTTGCAATTTAAGTGTAACTTTACTGTATTTCGACCTTGTTGCACTTTCTTTCCCATTTCTAGCTTTACTTCAGTATTCCTTTTTTTCGTCGTATCATGTTTTGGTTTGTTTTTTCCACTCCTGCCCTTTTATAGATTTTTTTTTTTTTTTCCTTTCTTTCCATATTGTCTCCTATTTTATCTTCTTTCTCGCCCCATTTCTCCACAAAGGCTTGGTTACCTCCTTTTCTTGTACTTCTGTTTAGTATCTTAACTCAGTCTGTTGTTCATGGCAACTGCATGTCCACTTTCATACACACCTTCAGGCATCTCTACTGATCCTCTCACAGGCAAGGGGGAAATCACTGGGGATCCAGGCAGAGCTATTGGCTCATTGCATTACTGGGGACTGAGATGTAGCTATTTTGTTGTGGGCAGTGCAGAGGAATAAATTTAGAATGTTGTAATAAACTGACTGAATAATTGAACCAAAAGATCACATCTGCCATAATTTAAAGTTTAATTGTAGACAGGTTATTCCCACCTTCACTTTGTGATGCTAAATGAATGCGTAAGTTGGTGTACGTATAACATTTGACTCATGGGTTTCACTTTCTGATCTTACAGTTACTGTTGGAGGTTTTGACAACTAATCATTTTTAAGCTTTTAATAGTGTTCTGAAGTATGGTTTGTTTGTTTTTTTTTAAATCCCCTTTGGGTGCCAGAAGAGCTTTTGCTCAGACCACAGCTATTTGCTGTAAAAATAAAAACATCTGATGACGTTACTCCACCTTTCTGTGGTATAATGACAGGTATCAAAGATTTTTTCCAGATATGTCTAGGCTTTATCTACACTACACAGCTTTTAGTGACACGGTTATATTGGCTGTATAACTAAAACTTGGCCAGTGTTAATGCTGTTTGCTCAGAAAAATCTTCCACCCCTTCCTCCGCTCCCTGCAACAAGCGATATTGGCTTTGTCCATGGGTGAGCGCTCTTGATGACAAATCCTTCAGACTGGTGGCAGGGTGCTTGCTATAAGCTATGCAGTGGCACTTCTCCAACAATATGCCTTGTGAGCACTAGAGAACTTCTGAACACATTGAAAGGCATTTCTGCTCTCCTTTTTGCATTGTGGCGGTTTTGGAAAGTGTGAAGATACTGCTGTTTTTTTTAAGAAACTACACTTCTACTACCACCAGCTTTGAATTTAAAAAAATCACTTAAATATAACTGAAACACATCTGAGAAACAATCTGAAATATTATGTGCGGATTTCAAACTTTTCTATCTAGTTTTGAAAGATCGAGTAATTAGTGAAAGGATTTTCTGGTACAGAAAAGACTTAATTGTAGACTTCAGGCTTATTTTGCCTTGCTGACTGTGGTTTGTTTCAGCTCCTTACTTGCTTTTTAGGGTGTTACAATCTCAGTTTATTAGGAACTCTTTCTGGAAATTGCACATAACTAGGTAGACAAGTTGGGTGAACTAGTATCTTTGTTTTTCACCAGTAGAAGTTGGTCCAGTACAAAGCTAACATGTCACCTACCTATCTTTTCTCTCTAATATCCTGGGACTGACAAAGTTGCAACACAGGTGGAATTTGGGAGAAAATGTACATTTTCTAGCCACACTGTCTGGCTCACTTGCAGTACCTCACTTTAAGAATATGTAATCTTCAGGTAATTTTTTTGTTTTTCTGTAAAATTAATTAAGTAACAAGTAACAGGGTACAAACTGACGAAGCGGGTCTTTGCCCGTGAAAGCTTATGCTCCAAAATGTCTGTTAGCCTTTAAGGTGCCGCAGATGATCTTGTTGCTTTTGGGTACAAATCAGTATTTTTATACTAGCTAAGTTTTAGTGTTGATTTCTTTTATTAAATTTGGAGCCAAAAGAATTACTCATTGTATGTGTAATATAAGTTGCCTCCTCTTCTAATTATTTTAACTCTCTCTTGTTCATCAGCTTTGAATGCTTTTTACCTATAATTTAACTTTACAAACACTAAGGATGATACTGCTTCACATAGGCTGTGTCTGTACTAGCACCCCCCCTTTCAAAAGGGGGATGCTAATGAAACACTTTGGGATATGCTAATGAGGCACTGCAGTGAATACACAGCCTCCATTAGCATAATGGCGGTCCGGGGTCCTTTCAAAAAGGACCCTGTGTAGACGAGCCACGTGCCATAAAAAATGGAGCCTTATGCTAATGAGGCACTGCATTCATTGCAGTACCTCTTTAGCATACCCTGAAGTGTCTCATTAACATTCCCCTTTCAAAAGGGGGATGCTGGTATAGAAATAGCCATAGACTAATCAGCAGGATTTTGATTAAAGAAAATGAACGCCATAGGATTCTGGATGGCTATTCATCCATTTAGGACCATTTTGCAGTACAAGAAATTTTGGATCTAAACTGTTGAATTATCCTTTAAGATCTTGCTAGGAACTGGCCTGATCCTCCAAACCTTTGTCATAATATGTTCAGATTGACCTTGTGGAAGTACTTGTAAATAGTGACTGTGAGAATGATTAAGCGTTGGTAGGAATGGACTCTTTGTGAGAGGTTAAGGATAGGAGAGAATTCTACAGTCAATGCCATTATTGACACTTTACCTTTAAATATATATTTTAATTTTCAGTTACGCAGTTTAGAAAATGATTATAGAGTTCCATTTTGGTATCAGATTTACATTTTAATAAACTTTTTGGTTAGCATTATGTTCCTGAAAAGAGCATGTGTCTGTTCAAGATCAAACATTGGCACTTACTGTAAATTGTACACAGAGTCCTTAGCTTAGTACACATATTCGTACAAAATTTTCAATGCTTATTTTTTTAATTGGAAATTCCATTTATTGTGTTGTTTGGCCGACAAAAAATAATTTTTAGTCCATCAAATAATGTATGTAAAGAAACACAGTAAATATACAATTGCATGGCTAAATAGTCATATTCAGCCATGACCACATTGTATTTTTAATGATAAATAGTTGCATTAATTCACATAGAATAAGTGAGTGGTATCTTTAATCTCGTCTTCCCCTAATGTTAGCACTTTTCTTATTAACCTTAAGGAAAGGTATATTGTCAAAAGGTATTATATACTGAAATACATGACTAAACTGTGATCATGAATGTATTCCAACCCTAGAGAAGAAAAGATCCTAATCTTTTTTTTCAAGAATAAATTGTTTTTACTTTATATATTTTTGACATTTCTCTAAACAACCTGGTATCTGAAAAATTAAGGCATAAATGTGTACTTTTGTGAGCATAACCTTTGAAAATTAGTGCATTTTTGACAGTGTAAACTGATGCATTTTTTTAATGTGCACTATGAAGTAAGTTAACTATTTTGTTGTTTTGAAATCTGTTATTTATGGGCAGTAACACTGATACGTTTCTTTGACTTCTAGGCTGTTTTTGAGTACCTTCACTCTTGCAGTTTCAGCTGGTGCCGTCCTGCTTCTACCCTTTTCAATAATCAGCAATGAGATCCTGCTTTCTTTTCCACAAAACTACTATATTCAGTGGTTAAATGGCTCTCTAATCCATGGTTAGTATTGCCTAATATAATTACAAATACATTGTAACATATAAAACTATTTTGTATTCTAGTTTTGAGTGATATTTTTTGTTTTAAATATTTACCAGTATAGTGGCTCAAAGTTGTAAATATTCTTGGTTTATATGCCATTGATATATTAGGTGTATAGAATCTCATGCTCGGAACAGATTTACAGGTTGTCACCATTCGGTTGTTTTGGGGGTTGTGTAGACTAAGGAAGGCAGCCCAAAAGCTACTGTTCATAAATACAGAAGCATATGCAAGAATTGCTTTTATAGGAATCTAAGTAACTTGAAACTTGTAATAATACTTTTCTTTCACCTGTAGTTGTAAAATTCAGTGAGTTAAAGAGGGATGTGGAAGTAAAAGTCTGTGTTTTTATGTATTCAAATATGGCTAGCAGTGTGTACAGTAAACTTGCTGGGAATGGATGCGTTGAGAAGCAGTGACTTTTAGCTGCCTTTTTAAATGTAAAGCATGTATATAAAATTATATATTTTGATCTTTTTTATTTTGTTAGAGTGGACATATGCATGGTAGAGTATTTTCTCCTTATGTGTTGACAGGGTCTAGCGTTTTGGGTGCTGCCAGGGTACAAATAATAGTAAGCATTCTTAGTATTCTACAGATATACAGTTCTGAGCAGCTAGCATACTGCAATTTGAAGACGTATCTTGGAGAGTAATTGGTAATTGTCATTGGATTTAGGTGTTCTAAATGGACGAAAAATATATTTTGTGTTGTCCAGGGCCAACTTGCTGATTGAAAAGATACCTAATTGCCGAGCACATCCTAGCGCTGTTGAGTGGAGATCTTCAATAGTAGTGCCTGCTTGGGACATGTATGCACAGTGGGTGTCTCTTGAGGACTTTCAAATCTGCTTTGTGAACATGCATTTTGGTTGCCTGAGTTCCTTCTCAGCTGTCCTTGGCTGAAGGTGGAACTTGAAGCAATGCTACACCTCCCATACCTACATGTGATTTGAACATAGTCCTCTGAGTCATTATAAAGCTGCTCCTTTGAACTCCTTCCTTGCTGCACATTTCCCTGAAGATAGCCATGAGGAAATGGCTATCACATCAGCAAGAAGGCTAGGAGAAATCCTGCATTAATAGCCATCTTCTTTACACTATACTCTTGAAGACAAGGTCACTTTTTCTTTCAATGGTGACATTTCCTTTCTTCCTCAATGAGTCTATACACTTCTCTATATTTTACTTCAATTCCCACAGTAAACAGTGTGCCACACGTTCAGTGTCAGTCGGGCACGTGCCTTCTACTTGGACAGAACTAAACCATTCCAGAGATCCCCAAGACTTTTCTTATCTACTGTTGATCAGTGCAAAGGTACCTCTGTATCTGAGCAGTGACTATCCAAGTGGTATTAGCTTGTTATTGCAACCAGATTCTCAGAGTCCCTGAGGGCATCTGAATGCTCTCTACTCAAGCTGTGTTTACATCCACAGCATTTCTCAAAAAGATACCTGTTACTGACACATGTAAAGCTGCTACGTGGGCATTACCTAATATGTCTTCCAAATATTACTCCATCATCCCAGATGCCAGAACAAACACCTTACTAGGCTGGTCAGTGCTGTCTACTTCCACCAATTGCTCAACTCCAAAGTCCCCCCAACCAAAGTGGTATTTATTGCTTTACAGTCCCCTAGACTGGAATGCTCACAGGGACATCGTTCAAAAAAGAGGAGAATGTTACTCACTTTGTGCAGCAACTGAAGTTCTTTGAGACGTGTGTCCCTGTGAGTTTTCCGTTACTCATCCTCCTCCCATCTCCTTTGGTGTTCAACCTTAAATGACTCTACTGTGGAGAAGGAACTAAAGAGGTTGGGAAGTGTGCAGAAGCCAGATTCTGATGTCAGGCAAGACACCAGTTGCACATGTGTGTCCCTGCCAGGTGTGTCCAAGTGAGGCCCTGTTACTGAAGATTTCCAATAAATGGCACCAGGGTGCCCCATCACCTGGAGTGGAGCACCCACAGGGACACAAATCTCAAAGAACTTTAGTTATGACATAAGGTGAGTAAGCTTCTCTTCTACTTTAGATAGTATGCAGGACAATCATGATGTTTAAAATAGATATGGGATTCTTAAGAGTTCCAGTATTTCAAAAGATAAACTTTCTAGTTGGTTGAGCCTAGAGTATAGTATCTCTTAAGTGAATTTGGGACAAGCTATTGCTTTCTGCTATTGAGAATTTCCATGTTTCACTAACCTGAATGACTTACGTCCATTGATTTCTGCTCCATGTTGAAAGCTGTTATCTCGGGGGAAGAGCTTAGGGTTTGCTTCAAACTAGGGCAGTTGCATTTTCGAAGCAGTAGCCACATCATGTACGTGTGGCAGACAGTGATGTAGGATGGTCAGATATTGGGGCTTGATTAGGCTTGAAATGTAGAAATCCTAGAACCAAACACCATGCAACCAGTACAGAGGGGTTCTTGCTTTGTGCTCCTCTTAGCTGCACCAACCCACCCAATCTCTGGCAAAACAGCTGGCTCACAGATGTGATGCTTTTGACTGTTAGGCATTGCCTTGGTTCCATGACCACCTCCAGTGACACTTAGGGTGTGTCTACGCTAGGAACTAACTTCGAAGTTTACTTTCAAGTTAGTCACTACATCGAAGTAGCCAGCAGAGTCTACACACATTTTCCCTTACTTCAAAGTAGGGAGCCCAACTTCGAAGTCCTTACTTCATTTCTGGAATGGAATAGTGCCCTACTTCGGAGTTTTAACTTTGAAGTAGGGTGTGTATAGACGCTCTACTTCAAAGTTGCTTACTTCGAAGTAGGCAACTTTGAAGTTATTTTTGTAGTGTAGACACAGCCTTACTATAGAAGATTAGCTGTGCTGGCCTGAAGTTTTACTTGCCTGTTTTTGCCTATGTGTTTGTTCCGTTACATCTTGACCATCATTTTATATCTTGCTTTTAACCACCTTTTTAATTCGAGTCCCTTACTCGCTTATCACTGTGCCTTTTGACCTCTACATCTGGAATGGTTTCACTCTGTCTCTGTGCCAGGCATTTACCCTTTTCTCCTTCAAAATCCTCCTCTAAGCTACTTAGACTTTGTTCACGTATCTCTTTGGCACAGTCTAATTTTGCTTTCAAATGTTAATTGTAAGTTAATATTAAAAAAACACAAACATTTATGCTTCTCTGACCCCCCCCGCCCCCAAAAAAAAAAAAAAAAAAAAAAGGCCAAGCACAGCACTTGTAAGAAATTTGCAGTAAATGAAATATTCTGGCTCTTGGATTATATTAAGGTATCATTCCCTTTCTCTTTTGTTTCTTTAATTTATTTTCTCCTTCCTTTTCTAAAAGCAGTTGAATTTTCGTATGTTACATAGATTTGATTAGCCTTATGTCTCTACTGACAGCTGATATGTTACATATGTAAGACAGTTAATTGTTCCTTGCCATCCCTATTCTAAAGAAAAGAAAAGAAAAATATTGATTTTTAATTCCAAAGGGAAACTGGAATATACAGTGGAGAGATGCTCTTTCCTTTAGTACTACTTTGTGACCAGTCAGCTACATAAATTTTTAACTTTTTTCCTAATACTAAATTAGAACAATAATCCTTCTTGAGAGCAAATATGCCCTCCTGTGGCTGAAGATGAAATGTGAAAAATGTGAGCAAAAGCCTTTCGTCTGCTTTTTGTAAGAGAATGGGGGAAAAAATACTTCCTCATGTATTTTAAAATTCTAATTTAAAAATTCGTTCAGAAGAGGTGTAGCACCAGAATGGTTTAGGTTGAAAAACTAAAATTTGGCAGAGAAATACCTCTCTTTTGGGAGAATTGTCTTTGAATTTTCCAGTGACTTTTTTTTTTTGTTTTGATTTGACTAAAGCCATGTTGTCCACACTACCAGCTAAATCAGCACTTCTGCAATTGATGTCTCGTGAAGGCAAGCTAAATCTATGGGTGAGCACACTCATACTGATTTACATACTCCACCTCCCAGTTGCATCTATTTCAGTTACACTATTCACATAACTGAAGTGGCATAGCAGGTATATGGTATTATAGATCAGCTCTAAGCAATGAGTTTTGAAAATCTAACTTTGTGCTTAAAATATGCTAAATAGGCTGTGCATATAGTTTAACAATGGTTGACGTGGA
Source organism: Carettochelys insculpta (assembly GCF_033958435.1). NCBI lineage: Eukaryota > Metazoa > Chordata > Testudines > Carettochelyidae > Carettochelys > Carettochelys insculpta. The sequence goes on from NC_134138.1 coordinate 262,243,670, forward strand.
AGTAGTCAATGCACTTGTGTGTAGAATCTAGGTTATCTGTGCAATGCAAAATGTAGTGAAAGAACCTGCTGAGTCAGTGGAAAGGCTGCGTATTTCAGTGTAATTTGGTTCATGATCTTTTTTATTTTACAACTTGTAAAGCAAGTGCTTCACAGTTCATAATATTTGCTGGAGATGGGGTGCCCTCTTGTGGACTTCATCAGGTATGTGTGGGATGTAGTGTTTCTGTGGTATTTGGTCATATGATGAAATTTCTTTTCCATTTTCTTTCAAAAGTAATTAAGCAGTGTTATTTAAAAAACCTAAAAAATAATAATATTGTACTGTAAAGTGCTGATGTCAGGAAATAATTGTCTCAACTTCCATAATTCTGTGACCTTTTGTAAGAATTTTTAGGTACAGGATTACTCACTGTTTTTCAAATACAGTGCAATGTGTCATTTTCCTGCAACCTGTTATACAGTTTTTGATATTCAATACTTTTTCATTTTAAATTTATACTATGTTCAGTATTGCAATGAAGCAAAGATTTGCAGATTAACAAATTCTTTTAGATAAGTATTTCAGTATTTTAGTCAATCACTAAGTACTGGTCAGTGTTTGAAACAATAGCACTGAGTTCATCGGGTGTGATACAGTGGATGAGGCAATCATCTACAAAACAAGTTGAGCTGCAGACTGAGGTGGACTGTACGTTCAAGTAATTCTTCCACTGCTACTCTTATAAATCTTCTGAAGTGCATTTGAGTTATTCTCCCCTTCATAGAAGAGTCTTCAGTGGAGTTCAGCTGGAGCACACAGTAATCTACAGTACAACAAGTTGCTACTGTGCATTTGAAAAATAATATTTTGTCTTTTATAATTAAAGACTTCTTTGTAATCTGTTCAAATAGGAAGAGAGTGGAGGCTTCCTTTGGTAACTTTTTTTGTATAAATCAAAACTTTAATGCTGTCGCTCATGTACTGGAGTTCTTTACATTGAATTAATATATTTAGAGTCCACTTCTTTGTTTTTTTTTGTTTTTTTTTAAATAAACAGTGGGCAGATGTTTAACCTGTTTGAGCACCTCCCTGTTTTGTTGCAGTCTTGCCGTGGTATCTGACTTACTTTGACTTAAACCCTTGTATTGTGAGTGGAGCATAAGTCATCTACAAATCTCCTCCACTTCACTCTGTCTCAAGACAAAACTTCCAGCTGACTCAAGGAGTACCCCAGTTGTTGTCTTTCAATCTCAGTAGATTTTCTCCACGTTCTTCGAGGTCTTCCTCTTTTCCCTTTTTCCTTGAAGGTTCCATGTGAGAGCTTAAATATTAAATAGCTAGAATCATATACCAAAGCTACACAGGAAAGCCTTGATATATAATTGTGACTATTAAATATTAATGATGACTTTTAAAAATTCTCCTCTTAATATGTTTATAACTAGACTGAGAGTGTAAATATATTAATATGAGTAATTTTGTGTAATGACAGTCGAGCTGTCAACAGTTCAGGAAAATGTATTTAAAAATGGTAAAAAAATCACTTCTGCTGTTTTAGATGTGTCCAGGAGATGGAGGTAGAACTCAATGAAACTTGCAGATAAAGTGATGAGATATCTAAAATGTTTGCCAAATATGCAAGATTGAGTCGTTTTGGAATTTTCCTTTTAAATCAATTTAAAAAAAATACAAAAAAGCATTCCCATATGATAAGGAAAGCATTGTACTTAGAGATTTTATTGAGTTTGTACAAAATTAATCTAAACTTTCCCAGTAGATGAAGACCTGCACTGTATCTTGTATACAACCATAGCACCCAGTCAGTACAGTGGGGAGCATACTTACTTTTCAGTTTATATTGTATTGCTATACCGCCTAATTAGCTGAACAGATTGGCAGATGTGGGGGGAACAAATAACTAAGTGATAAGGAAAAGGTGGGGACAAGAAGTGTGGATGGCCACTTGTATGTACCAGGATAATGTTACTCTATTCAGGTTTTTTTCCCCAATAAAACTTGCATATAATATATTGATTTGGGGGCAGATGTAGTTTTATAAAAATCCCAGTAATGATGGTGGAAGGGAGGGCTACTGTTTCCATCCACCATCTTAGTGTACAGATACTTGAATCATAACTTCTTAAAAAATCATCATCTATCTTAACACCTACTAACCATCTATAATCGACTTAAAATGCCACAAAAGACTATATTTCTGAAATGTACCTGTAGTTCAGTGTACGTTTTTATGTTGCAGGTTTTTGTTCTGTAAGTCAGTTGTTTACTTTTTTTGTGCATAGGAAGTACATACCTGTCATAATTCTTGAAACTTCGACACCAGACAAACAAACCCAACTAAATTTAACTTTTCCATCTGATTTCTAGGTAACTAAAATAAGGCCATGTAAAATGTACAAAGTGAAAGGAACCAAACAAAAAATAACCTCCAAATTGCATAGTATTTCCACTTTTGTATACATATGTGACCTAGGAGAAATAATAATTAAAGCTCACTGATTTGCTTACAGGGGACCCCATGCAAACCTGCTTCCTCTCACCCTGTACTTGCAGTTAAGAGTGGCTGAGAGGCTTTTGTTGCTGTTCCCCAAGGGTGAGCACTCCATGACTGGTGGTAGGATTTTCTTAGTTGAGGGGCCCTTGTGCTTGGAATTTACTCCTCTTTGTGCCCCATAAATCTAGTATCTTTTTGAAATGTGGCACTCTTGCATTCTTTAGCATTTGGCTGACTGCCTCAGTTACGTTTCCTGTGTACTTAGGGTTTTGTTCTGTAGCTGCAAGTTTGATAAAGCTAAATTTATTTTTAGTGGAAATCCATTGACTTTACCAGCAATCAACTTGTGCAGTAGGATCTAAATCAGTGCACCGCAGCAAAAGGAAGGGAATATGGTGTTCATATATGGGGAGGCAGCAGAGGGTGGGTGGCATATAAGTTGTTTGAATATTATAAAAAAAGATCATTTTTTCTTGACCAGAACTAATTAATGCAAATCTGAGCTGGTTCACACAGCGACAGTTTATAGGGCCAGAAGTCTGACTTGGAACTTATTCAGAATAATTTCTAGAATGGTCTTTTTAGAAAAATGTCCAATCTTGAATTTAAAATGGTCCCCAGTGGAAAATTCACCACAACCTTTGGTAGATTGTTCCAGTGCTTAATTACCCTCACTGTCAAATCTTTACGCCTTGTTTCCAGTCTGAATTGGTCTAGCTTCAGTTTCCAGGCTTTGGATCCTGTTATGCCTTTCTCCAATGGACTGAAAACCCTAATGTTAAATATTTGTTCTCCATGTAGATACTCATAGGTGGTAATCCAGTCATCTCTTAAAAATCTATTAGGTAAATCAGTTGAGTAGTTAGTCTGTCCCTATAAGGTGCGGGGGAGGAGGTAGGGGAATAAAATTTGATGGGGGCGGGATTCCAAGATTTTGGTAAGTGATCAGATGGCTTCAATTTTCTCTGGGGGAAGTGTAGGGTCTGGGATGGAGGCTGACTGCAGAAATGGAGATTGAGGGTAGTGGGCAGAAGTGCAGGATAGGGTAGGGGTTTGAGAGTGAGTTTGGGTGGAGGAGGGGATTGTGACCTGGGACAGGGGATTGGGTTGCAGGGTCTGGAAGAGGGTATGGGTGCAGGAGAGGATTCTGGATCAGGAAAGGAGTGTAGGAGTAAGTGCAGTGTCTGGGAGAGGGTTGTGATCTGGGATGGGTGAGAGGAGAAAGGTGCAGAGGGTTTGGGTGGTGACTTGAAGCAAAGGCTTGGGATGCAGGGCCAGGGAGAGGGTATGGGTCAGTAGGGGCCTCTGGCCTGGGGAGGACATGTAGGAATAGGTGCAGGGTCTCGAAGGGTGTTGGGGTGTGAGCCAGAAGCAGACTCTGGTCAGGATTCTATTTAAAAAGGGCTCTAAAGGAGACCCTAGCAATTATAGGCTGGTAAGTCTAATGTCAGTACCGGGCAAATTAGTAGAAACAATAGTAAAGAATAAAATTGTCAGACACGTAAAAGAACGTGATTTGTTGAGCAAAAGTCAACGTCAACATCAACATGGTTTCTGTAAAGGGAAGTGGTGTCTTACTAATTTATTAGAGTTCTTTGAAGGGGTTAACAAGCATGCAGACAGGGGGATCCAGGAGACATAGTATACTTAGATTTCCAGAAAGCCTTTGACACGGTTCCCCACCAAAGGCTCTTATGTAAATTAGGTGGTCACGGGACAGGAGGAAAGATCCTTTCATGGATTGGGAACTGGTTAAAAGACAGGAAACAAAGGGTAGGAATAAATGGTAAATTTTCACAATGGAAGGAGGGTAACTAGTGGCGTTCCCCAGGGTCAGTCCTGGGACCAATCTTGTTCAACTTGTTCGTCAATGATCTAGAGAAAGGGGTAAGCAGTGAGGTGGCAAAGTTTACAGATGACACCAAACTGTTCAGGATAGTCAAAACCAAAGCAGATTGTGAAGAACTTGAAAAAGATCTCAGCGAACTGAGTGATTGGGCAGCAAAACGGCAAATAAAATATAACGTGGGTAAGTGTAAGGTAATGCACATTGGGACGAATAACCCCAATTATACATACAATATGATGGGGGCAAATTTTAGCTACAACAGATCAGGAAAGGGATCTTGGAATTATAGCGGATAGTTCTCTGAAAACATCCACGCAGTGTGCAGCGGCAGTCAGTAAAGCAAGTAGGATGTTAGGAATAATTAAAAAAGGGATAGAAAATAAGATGAAGAATATCTTACTTCCCCTATATAAAACTATGGTATGCCCATATCTTGAGTACCTTTTGCCCATGCAGATGTGGTCTCCTCACCTCAAAAAAGATATATGGGCATTAGAAAAGGTTCAGAAAAGGGCAACTAAAATGATTAAGGGTTCGGAACTGGTCCCATATGAGGAGAGGCTAGAGAGACTGGGACTTTTCAGTCTAGAAGAGAGGAGACTGAGGGGTGATATGATAGAGGTATATAAAATCATGAATGGTATGGAGAAAGTGAATACAGAAAAGTTATTTACTTGTTTCTATAATATAAGAACTAGAGGACACCAAATGAGATTAATGGATGGCAGGTTCAAAACTAATAAAAGAAAGTTTTTCTTCACTCGGCACACAGTCAACTTGTGGAACTCCTTGCCAGAGGATGCTGTGAAGGCCAGGACCCTAATAGCATTTTAAAAAAAGAGCTCGAGATTATCTGGAGGTTAGGTCCATAGCTGGCTATTAGCAAGGGGGTAAGGTATGGTGCCTAGTCTTTTGTTGAAGGTGGGAGATGGATGGCAGGAGACAAATCACTTGATCATTGTCTTCAGTTCACCTCCTCTGGGGCACCTGGTATTGGCTACTGTCAGCAGACAGGATAATGGGCTAGATGGGCCTTTGGTCTTACCCAGTATGGCCATTCTGATGTTATGTAGGAGGCTCTTAATCAGCTCCTGGCCAACAGCATTGTCAGGCAGGCTTCCCTGCCTGCCAGAAACCCCAGCCCACTGGCTGTTCCATGGGCCTGCACTGGGAGGCAGGGGAAGGCTTCGCATGCTGCCCTGACTGCAGCAATATCTCTCAGCACCTATTGGCCAGAAACCAGTCCCTGCGCAGCAGTGGGGGCCTGACCATGGGCCAGATTAAAACGCTTTGCAGGCTGGATTCAACCCCTGGGCATCATCATCATCTTTTCCATCCCCCTGTATGGCTTGTTTTCTAATTGTTTAGTCATTCTTGTGGTGGTACTTTGAACTGTCCCCAGTTTGTCAGAGTTCTTGTTGAATTGTTGGCATGAGAACTGGAGAGAGTATTCCACCAACTGTTGTACCAGTTCCAATAGAGGCAAAACGACATCTGTATTCCTACTTGAGATTCACCTTTTCATGCATCCCATCATCTCTTTAGCTCTTGTGGCTACAGCATCATAGTGGGAGCTTATGCTCAGCTGTTAATTTACAATGAGCCACATATCTTTTTTTTTTCCAGAGTCATTACAGGAAGAGGGACTCTATCTAGAGGTGAAATTAGGTTGTGCAGGTGGTATGCTGTACTGGTAAGAAGTGACTGCTGGTACTGCCCTGTAAGCAGCTGATACTAAAGTGCTGTACCCTTCCCTAGATGTTTTTATGATGTCAAGGTTCAAAAACTCAGGATGGTCATCCTCCCCACAATCGTTTCAGCTTTGGAACAGGGAGAATTTTTTTTGGACCTCAACCTTCAGGATGCCTATTTTCATATGTCAGTCCTCCTGGCTCCCAGATGATTTGTCAGATTCACTCTGGGATACCACCATTACGAATAGATAGTGCTCCCCTTTGGGCTATCATCATCCCTGAGAGTGTTTTTGTCAAGATTCTCTCAATAGTGGCCTCTCATTTATGTTCTTGTTTAAAGTGTCCCTGTGGGTGATTCATCTCAGGTGTCTGGATGCTTCCGCGTGCCCAGCCAGAAGATTTCTAAGCAGTGCCGGTGGGGCTGTCTGTGCATGTGCAGGAAGCCTATTGACAGGGAGAGATCCTGTGCATGTGTGAGCCCTGTTCCCCTCAGTTCCTTCTCTGCTGCCTTCAGTGCTGTCTGGAATTGTAGTATACTCCACGTCTTCTCCTTAGAGCGTTCCTTAGCCTGTTCATTTTAGCTCAAGCTGTAGAGGTACCTGCACTAAGCTCCAGAGGTCCCAGGTTCAAGCCTGCCTGAGGGCAGTTACACATCTACATGTATTTGATGAAGTGAGTCATTGCCTACAAAAGCTTCAACCTTTTCCTCAGCTTTAACCTTTATTTAGCTTGTGTAAACTGCTCCTATGAAGAAAAAAGGAAAAAAGCAACTGTTTTTCACACTAGACCTGTGGACAAGTGGAGCTTCTCCACTGTCACTTTTCGCTGAGGGGAAAGCCCTGTGGGGGCTTTTCCCCTGTGTGCTCTGGGAGTGCTTATCAATTTTTCTTACTTTTTACCTCAGGGGACTGCCTCACATTGGTCCCCTTGCTCACCCACTTTTGTAGTACCACTGGCTTATAGCAGCCAGTGTTGCACGTATTTACAGCTCTTGCACATTTTAACAGGCTAGAACCTTTTTTTTTCTGCCTGAGTCGGGGATGGGGTGTGGGAGGGGTTGCTGAGGACAAGGATGTTCTTAAGTGAGCTTTATTCTCTCTCAACCTGTTACACAGTACAGTAGTTTTCTATGTCACAGCTTTACTGCTTCTGTGTTTGTTCTGCATCCTGTTTATTTTATTCAATGGTGATGTCATACAAAGGTGCTGCCGCCACTCTAGCTGCTAGTTCTGCGTCCTCTACACCATTGAAGAGCAAATGCAGATGCTAATAGAGAATGCCCCTCACCTAAGAGAGGGTGATCCTGTAACAAGCCAGGTCTGTCCCTTGTGGGGGGCTCTGGACAAGAGTTTGCCAGGGTTGTTCTCCCCTCCTGTGCTCCGAGGCTGACTTTAAGACCAAAACAAGTGGGCAAGCCCAAACCCAATGCGGCTCAAAAATATAAAGCTCTGACGTTACTGGCACAAATACTGCACTCTGCCATTGGCAAAAGTAGCGGGTCAAACAGAAACCCAGGCTTCACTCTGTCAGCATGTGTGCCTGCCCTTCAGCACAATATGGTAAAGGGTTCACAGCTGCAGTACTGTCTGCTGCCTGTGCCTCACTCACACCCTTTTACCTTATGGGACTAGTTACAGTCAACCTCAGTACCCTCCACTTCTCTTTTTGGTAACAGTGCCTGATGATATTACTGCTAGACTGTCCCTGTCAAATATTAATACAGAGGTAGCCGTGTTAGTCTGTACTCCACCAAAACAAAGCAGCAGAAATGTACATAAGAACGGTCATACTGGATCAGACCAAAGGTCCATCTAGCCCAGTATCCTTTCTGCCGACAGTAGCCAATGCCAGATGCCCCAGAGGAGGTGAACCAAAGACAATGATCAAGCGATTTGTCTCCTGCCATCCATCTCCTGCCTTTGACAAAAGGCTAGGTACCATACCTTACTCCTTGCTAATAGCCAGCTATGGACCTAACCTCCAAACATTTATCGAACTCCTTTTTAAACTCTGTTAGGGTCCTGGCCTTCACAGCACCCTCTGGCAAGGAGTTGCACAGGTTGACTGTGCGCTGGGTGAAGAAAAACTTTCTTTTATTAGTTTTGAACCTGGTACACATTAATCTCATTTGGTATCCTCTAGTTCTTATATTATGGAAACAAGTAAATAACTTTTCTGTACTCACTGTCTCCACCCCATTCATGATTTTATATACCTCTATCATATCACCCCTCAGTCTCCTCTTTTCTAGACTGAAAAGTCCCAGTCTCTCTAGCCTCTCCTCATATGGGACCCTCTCCAAACCCTTCATCATCTTAGTTGCTCTTTTCTGACCCTTTTCTAACGCCAATATATCTTTTTTGAGGTGAGGAGACCACATGTGCACGCAGTAGTCAAGATGTGGGTGTACCAAAGTTTTATATAGGGGAAGTAAGGTATTCTTCGTCTTATTTTCTATCCCTTTTTTTAATTATTCCTAACATCCTATTTGCTTTACTGACTGCCGCCGCACACTGCGTGGATGTTTTCAGAGAACTATCCGCTATAATTCCAAGATCCCTTTCCTGATCTGTTGTAGCTAAATTTTCCCCCATCATATTGTATGTATAATTGGGGTTATTTTTCCCAATGTGCAGTACCTTACACTTATCCACATTATATTTCATTTGCCGTTTTGCTGCCCAGTCACTCAGTTCGCTGAGATCTTTTTCAAGTTCTTCACAGTCTGCTTTGGTTTTGACTATCCTGAACAGTTTGGTGTCATCTGCAAACTTTGCCACCTCACTGCTTACCCCTTTTTCTCTAGATCATTGACGAATAAGTGAACAAGATTGGTCCCAGGACTGACCCTTGGGGAACGCCACTGGTTACCCCCTTCCATTGTGAAAATTTAACATTTAGCCCTACCCTTTGTTTCTTGTCTCTTAACCAGTTCCCAATCCATGAAAGGATCTTTCCTCCTATCCCATGATCACCTAATTTACATAAGAGCCTTTGGTGGGGGACCGTGTCAAAGGCTTCCTGGAAATCTAAGTATACTATGTCTCCTGGATCCCCCTGTCTGCATGCTTGTTAACCCCTTCAAAGAACTCTAATAGATTAGTAAGACACGACTTCCCTTTACAGAAACCATGTTGACTGTTGCTCAACAAATCATGTTCTTCTACGTGTCTGACAATTTTATTCTTTACTATTGTTTCTACTAATTTTCCCGGTACTGACATTAGACTTACCAGTCTGTAGTTGCTAGGGTCTCCTTTAGAGCCCTTTTTAAATACTGGTGTTATATTAGCTGTCTTCCAATCATTGGATACCGAAGCTGATTTAAAGGATAGGTTACAAACCACTGTTAATAGTTCCGCAGTTTCACATTTGAGTTCTTTCAGAACCCTTGGGTGAATACCATCTGGTCCCAGAGACTTGTGACTGTTTAGCTTATCAATTAGTTCCAAAACCTCCTCTAATGGCACTTCAATCTGGGACAGTTCCTCAGATTTGTCGCCTATAAAGGACAGCTCAGATTTGGGAATCTCTCTAACATCCTCAGCCGTGAAGACTGAAGCAAAGAAATAATTTAGTTTTTCCGCAATGGCATTATCTTCCTTGATTTCTCCTTTTATGTCTCTATTGTCCAGGGGCCCCACTGCTTTTTTAGCAGGCTTTCTACTTCTAATGTACTTAAAAAACATTGTACTATTGTTTTTTGAATTTATGGCTAACTGTTCCTCAAAATCTTTTAGGCTTTTCTTATTACATTTTTACATTTAATTTGGCAGTGTTTATGTTTCTTTCTATTTTTGTCACTAGGATTTGACTTCCACTTTTAAAAAGATGGCTTTTTATCTCTCTCTGCCTCTTTTACATGGTTGTTAAACCAGCGTGTCTCTTTTTAGGTCTCTTACTGTGTTTTTTAATTTGGGGTATACATTTAAGTTGGGCTTCTAATATGGTGTCTTTGAAAAGTTTCCATGCAGGTTGCAGGGATTTTACTCGTTACTCTACTCTACCTTTTAATTTCTGTTTAACTAACCTCCTCATTTTTGTGTAATTCCCCTTTTTGAAATTAAATACCAGAGTGTTGGACTGTTCTGGTGTTCTTTCCAACACAGGAATATTAAATGATGTTGTGTTATGATCACTATTTCCAAGTGGTCCTGTAATAATTACCTCTTGGACCAGATCCTGTGTTCCATTCATTACTAAATCAAGAATTGCCTCTCCCCTTGTGGGTTCCTGTACCAGTTGCTCCAAGAAGCAGTCATTTAAGGCATCAAGTAATTTTCTTTCTGAATCCCGTCCTGAGGCGACATGTACCCAGTCAATATGAGCATAATTGAAATCCCCTATTATTACTGAGGTTTTTTATTTTGATAGCCTCTCTAATCTCCCTTAGCATTTCAGCATCACTATCACTGTCCTGGTCAGGTGGTCAGTAATATATCCCTAGTGCTATATTCTCATCAGAGGAAGGAATTGCTATCCATAGTGATTCTGTGGAACATTTTGATTCATTTAGGATTTTTATTTCATTTGATTCTATATTATCTTTCACATATGGTACCACTCCGCCACCCGCTCGACCCATTCTGTCCTTCCGATATATTTTATATCCCGGTATGATCATGTCCCACTGATTGTCCTTATTCCACCAGGTTTCTGTGATGCCTATTATGTCAATCTCCTCCTTTGATATGAGGTACTCTAATTCACCCATCTTATTAGACAGACTTCTAGCATTTGTGTAAAAGCACTTTAAAAAACTACCACTATTCATATGCCTGCCCTTCCCTGACGTATTGGATTATTTTATATGTGATTGTTTCTCATCTGATCTGGCCCATACTTTATCATCTCCCATCTTCTCTTTCTGACTGAATTCTAGAGAATCTCTGTCAATGGAGTCTCGCCTAAGAGAAGTCTCCGTCCGATCCACGTACTTCTCCGCACCAATCCGCTTTCCCCCATCTCTTAGTTTAAACACTGCTCTACGACCTTTTTAATGTTTAATGCCAGCAGTCTGGATCCACCTTGGTTTAGGTGGAGCCCATCCTTCCTGTATAGGCTCCCCCTACCCCAAATGTAGCACTTTAAAGACTAACAAAATGATTTATTCAGTGATAATCTTCCATGAGACAGAACCACTTCTTCAGATCAATTTAATTTCCAATACAGACTGACATAAGTACAGAGGACCAAAAAAACCAAAAATTGCAATAAAAACTGACCAATCAAATAGGATTGAAGGAGGGGGGTGAGAGGTGGGGGAGATGTTAATTCTTCTGTCTGAGATCATTAAGAGCATCAAAGGAAGGGAAGCAGTCCTTGTAATGCATGAGGTAGCTGATGTCTCAAATTTGAATATGTACTCTAACTCAGAAATCTCTTGCTCTAATCTGTTGTTAAATTCTCTATGTGGCAGGACAGAAATTCTCAGGTCTTTAACAGAATGGCCAACTCCATCGAAGTGTTCACTGACCGGCTTATGTGTATTGAGTTTCTTGATGTTGGCTCTGTGTTCATTTTTTCTTTGGTGAAGGTTTTTCCCAGTCTGAATTTAACAACAGATAAGAGAGAGAGATTTGAGAGTTAGAGTAAATATTCACCGAATAAATCATTTTGTTAGTCTTTAAAGTGCTACATTTCTGCTGTTTTGTCCAGTCAAATATGATGGCTGCTGCACCCTCCCTATGTAGTGTGGAGGAAGCAGTGTCTCTGTCAATGGCTGTCTCACCTAGCGTACCACCCGTACGAAAGGGGTGCTCCAGACAAGCACTGATGCCTCAGTGGGGCCATCGCCAGTGGCTACCACCAGTCATTCTTGTACCTTTTGCCTGCACCTCCTGAGATCGCTGGGTACCTCTCAGGTCCCACCAGGAACATCAACAATTCACAGCGTATTGCCCAGCCCCTTTCGAGGCTCTCTTCAATTACATGTTGGGACGTGTTTGAAGTGCAGACTGAGTCAGAACAGTCCCTCAGTGATGGTGATTCCAGTGACTCGTCACACACTAGATTACATCTGTCCTCCTTGGAGGATATGCTAATGCCACGGTGTCTAATAAATTCACCACTCACCACACGTGGCGAATAGGACACTGCATTGTGGTGAATATGGGGGTTGCCAGCCCATGGCTGTCGAGATGCATGCAGCTTCTCATGAGAGTTGCATGTGCAGACTGTTGTCCACCCGCTCTGCACCCCACCACTTGGTGGGAGAAGAGTGTGGTGGTCGTGGTGGCAGTGGCGGTGGCCCCATCAGCAGCTCCAGCGGCTCTGGTGAATCACCGACATTGAATTGGAATGGGGTGGGGTTAAGGGTGCCTGGTTCTGGGGGACATAAGAAATAACAATTAGTAAAAGATAAAGATTGCAAAGTCACACTAATTTATAATCCTATTAATAAATGGATCGTTTGAAATTCTGTAGTTTGTATTATTTAGTATGATATACCTTCCAACATTCTTTTATTATTTAATAAAATTTTGTATAATGTGACAACTATGTGAAGATGACCACCATAAATGTGACAATCTCTGAATTCCTATTCAACACCACTGCACTAATGCCACTGCCTCCCTCCACAAGCGATGATTTCAAACTCTTTCAAGACCTTTTTGAAAGGGTGGCTGACATACCACAAGTTCCATTAACACTGCAGCCCGATAGTCAGCATAAGTATACCTCTATGCTGCACCTTCAGTAAAATTGGCATTGACCATGGATCCAGCCAAGCATGTGCGGTGGACACGTGCAAGAGGGCAAACAAGAAATATGTCGACCCACAGGGTGCAGAGTTCCCTTTTATACACACTCCGGCTCATTTTCCTCATTGTTGATGCTGCCAACCAGAGGGCAAAACAGCTTTTAACTAAATCCACTCCTCCTGATGAGGAGTGGAAATGACTGGCCAGCATGGGTAGAAAACCCTACTCCTCTGCTCCCCTTCATCTGCATGTAGCAAATTGTACAGCTCTGCTGGTGAAGTGCACACACTGCATACTTGAACAAATATCCACCTTTGTTAAATGTGTTCCCCATCATGGATGGGAACAATTTTACAGCAAATACAAATGAGGGCTCACTCATAGCGAGGACAACCCTTCAGGTCTCCCTCGACTCTGATGACACCGCTGCTAGATCCCTGGTAGTGATGGTAATCATGAGGTAAGTGTCTTGGCTTTATGTTTCTGGTTTCCCTAAAGAAGTCCAAACAAGGGTGGAGGACCTCCGAGGGTCCAAAACTCTTGAGCCCATGGACACTTCCTTGCACTCCCTGAAAGACTCTATACATAGGATATACAGGTCCCTTCAGGAGGAGGAGTGCGAAGAAGATCCCGAACAATGTCGGAGCAAGCACGTATCCTTGTTTGACTCCGCTCCTGATTCTGAAAGCATCCGATAATGCGCCGTCATATTGGATGGTTCCTCTCATGTCCTCGTGAAACGACTGGATCATCTTGAGTAACCGTGGAGGACAGCCTATCTTGTGGAGCAGTTTTAACAGACCATCCCTGCTGACCAAGTCAAAGGCCTTGGTCAGGTCAATGAAGGCTATGTAGAGTGGCTTCCTCTGCTCCCCGCACTTCTCCTGCAGCTGCCTTAGAGAGACAGAGGGCATTTTGCTGCATACAAGATCTGATGGGAAACTGTTTAATCTTGCAAGGCTGAAAGCTAAGTCTAAGGTGTGGGAAGTCCTCATCAGAGACATGCTGTTCGGAGACGATACTGCTGTAGTGTCTCACACAGAAGACCAGCTTCAAAAACTGCTGGATCAGTTCTCCAAAGCGTGCAAGGACTTTGGGCTTACTATCAGCCTAAAGAAGACAAACGTACTCGGTCAGGATGTTGCTGAATCCCCATCAGTCAGCATTGACAACTATACGTTAGAGGTTGTCCACGAGTTCGTTTACCTCAGGCCCACCATCACTGACACCCTGTCATTGGACACTGAGCTAAATAGGAGGATCGGAAAAGCGGCCACAACTCTGTCCAGACTCAGCAAGAGAGTGTGGAATAACAACAAGCTGTACGCTCACACCAAAATGCAAATCTACAGAGCCTGCATCCTCAGCACCCTCCTTTATGGCAGCGAGACGTGGACCCTGTATGCCCGCCAGGAAAAGAGGCTGAACGTCTTCCACTTGCGCTGCCTCAGGCGCATCCTTGGAATATCATGGAAGGACAGAGTGACCAACACCGCCGTCCTCGAGGAAGCTGGAATCCCAACCATGCACACCCTCCTCAGGCAGCGTTGGCTCCGCTGGCTTGGCCATGTCCACAGGATGAATGATGGAAGAATTCCAAAAGACATCCTGTATGGTGAGCTAGCCTCTGGCAAAAGACCTCCCAGGCGCCCCCAGTTGCTCTACAAAGATGTCTGCAAGAGAGACCTCAGAGAGGTAGACATTGAGCGGGACAGCTGGGAAGAACTAGCAGACGACCGCAGAAGATGGAGGCAGGGGGTACACAAGGGCCTTCAGAAGGGTGAGATGAGGATCAGACAGCTAGCAGAGGAGAAGCGAGCACAGAGAAAGCACACTGAGGACTTGCCAGACACCCACCACATCTGCAAGAGATGCAGCAAGGACTGTCACTCTCGTGTGGGTCTTCATAGTCACAATAGACACTGTAAATGAAGTCCTCAATTGAAACTTTAAAGGGTGCGATCCATAGTCTATGCAGACTGAAGGATGCCTACTGCTACTACAGGTCCCTATGCAAAACTGGCAACAGAACAAAAGTTTTATACTCAGACATTGGAGGCCTACATTCTTTAAGCGGCACAGGCAGCAAGACCAGAGCAGGCAACAATGCCAGATCAAGAGGTGGAATGCTTCCAATTAGGCCACCATGTCCCAATCATCAAATGAGACAACCATTTTGAAGGTCAAGCTGGGAGTCATCTACCTCATCTCTCCCTTCCCATCCTTCATGGTTCTCCTCTATTCACACAATGACTAGCACCATTTTACCATAAATGGTGCCTCAGAACTACCCTGGGTTTTGGGTGCCATAAAGAATGGGTACATCATTACATTCCTCTCCTTCCTAAAACCCCACCCACCCCGTCTCTATTCAGGGACCCTTCTTACAAGAGTATTCTGTGCCAAGAGATCCATCACCTGCTCTCCATCAAAGCAGTAGAGTATGTTCCCCTACAGTACCACAGTATGGGCTTGTACTCCCATTACTTCCTTATGGAAAAGAAGTCAGGGGGAAAGAGGCCAATCTTGGACCACAGAGGTCTCAACAAGCACATATCCTTGTCCTTGTTTCTGTCTTCCCTCAACCGAGATGACCGACTGACTGACTCTCAACTTCTAGGGTGTGTATTTCCATGTGCCCATCTACCCTGCACACAGGAAATACCTACGATTTATGGTGGGTGGATGCCCTTTGGCCTTTCAACTGCACTAAGGGTATTCTCCAAGGTGTTAGCAATAGTGGCAGCTCACCTGCACAGACAGGCAGTGTGTATCTTCCGATATCTGGATGACTGCCTCATAAGAGCAAATTCCCTGCGAGAGACACAAGCAGCAGTCAGTGTCACCAGGAGTCTCTTTCACTCCATAGGCTTGCAAACATATCTGTCAAAATGTTGACTCCAACCCACCCAAGAACTGGCGTTCATGGGGTGAGACTGAATTGCATGTCTGCCATGGCATCCGTGCCCCATCACAGATTTCTTGCTATTCAGGAGCTGATCCAAGCACATTCCACAGCCCTCCCAGATACTGGCCAAGGTGTACCTCCAGCTCCTAGGCCACATAGCAGCAGCCACCATAGTGTTTCCTCATGCAAGACTGCACATGAGACAGCTGCAGCATTGGCTTGCTACAGTATACAAACTGATGAAACACAGCCTCTTAAAGCTGGTTTCTGTGCCCCTCACCATCAAGAAATCACTCAAGTGGCAGTTGGACATGTGCAACGTGTGTGCTGGGGGTTCCTTTCCACAAATTGACCATCATCATCACAGCAGATGCCTCTCACGTAGGCTGGGGAGCCTACCTTGCTACCCTGATCACACAGGCTCGATGGTCACCCACGGAGACTACCCTGCACATCAATGTCCTCAAGCTGCACACAGTGTTCTATGCATGCCAGCACTTTTGACACCACATCTCCAATTCCATGGTGCAGATCTTCACGGACAATCAAGTCACAATGTTCTGCATCAGCAGACAAGGCAGGGCCAGATCTTATCCCCTATGCATGGAAGTGGTGCATCTCTGGAATTGGTGCATTGCACATATAATAACCCTATTTGCCTCATACCTGGCAGGCAAGGACAATGTCATGGCAGATGCCCTAAGTAGGAACTTCGCCTCCAACCATGAATTGGAAATGGACCCTATGGTGCTAAACCAAATCTTCCAATGGTGGGACTTCCCCTAGAAAGACTTGTTCGATACTCAGACCAACAAAAATGCCCTCGGTACTGCTCATGAGCGGGCATTGGTTTGCACTTCTTAGGTGATGCCTTTACTCTCCACTGGGGCATAACACTCTTTTATGCTTTTCCCCCAACACTTCTGCATCATGTGGTCAACAAGATATTAGAACAGATAAGGCCAATATTATCCTCATAGCCCCAAATTGGCCCAGGCAAACCTGGCATATCTACCTGATCCAGATGTCTACAGGCCACTTACCTGAGTCAGAAATGTCCATACTACTGCTCCAGAGCAGGGATAGGATAACACTCTTTGGGCAATGCTCTGCTCCTACCTTGGACAAGAAGAGTTGCACATCACCTTTTCTCTGTTTTCCCTACAGTTGAAGGTCCTGCTGAAAATAAATGAGAATCGAGCTCACATCATTCTGATTACTTTGAATTTCCTGAAACTAATCTGGTACGCTTACCTGTCTCATCTTGCCAGTGTGCCTGTCAATCCCTTTCCTGGCCATTCCACAACTTTTGCAGAACAGAAGATATACCCTGCACCTCAACTTGGGGATTCACTGCTTCAGACCATGGCTTCTGTTTGGTTCCAACTCCTAGAAAGCTCCTGCTCAAGAGAGGAAAGAGCAGTTCTATTACATAGTAGGAAGTCCTTGACACAATGTACCTATCCACAGAAATAGCTCAGGTTTCAGACTTGGTGAATGTCCCAACAAATCTCACTAATATCTGGGATTTCTACAGATCCCAGACTATGCTTTGACCCTAAATATGTCAGGTCTGTCTTTATGCTCCCTTAGGTTCACCTGGCTGCTGTAACAGCTTTCTCCCAACCTGTAGCAAAGTACTGAGACATTCTTCAGGAATATTACTAACCTCATCCCTCATCTTCAACTCTCTGCACCAGTGTGGGTCATAAAACTAGTGCTGAATGATTGGGCCTCCCTTTTTTGAACCCAGGACTATCCATTCACTGCCACACCTATCAAAGAAAACAGACTTCTTGATAATGATTATATCTGCCAGGAGAATAGGAGAAAATGAAGCTCTGATGATGCGTCCCTGCTACATGGTATTTTTATCTTCAGACACTGTTTATCTTTGGTCACTGACTAGAATTCATCCCTCAGGTAACCTCTGCATTTAATGTGAATCAGTTGAATCTGCTTCCAATTTTCTACCCCAAGCCACATCCAAGATAAGAGAGAAGCTATTATATATAAACTAGATGTCTGGAGAAACCTGGCCTTCTGCCTGGACAGCATTGGGGCCTTCAGGAAGTCCCTGTGGTTTTTCCTGTCCATTGCAGAAAGATCTAAAGGATCAATATCTGTCCAAAGGCACTCCTGTTATATCAGATGGTGATAATGAGTTTGCCACGTAACCTCTCCAGACTCTTTACATACTCCACAAGGTCAATCTCTTCATCAGTCACCCTCTTGAAGAATGTCACTATTTCAGAGATTGGCAAAGCAGTGATGTGTCAGTCCACACTTTTGCAGAACACTGTATGGTCACTGAGAACTCTTCCTTTGATGCCATGTTTGGCTCAACAGTGCTGTCATCTGTAATTGACCTGACTCCTCAGCTCTGGCCCTCCAAAAGGACTACCACTTGTGAGTCACCTACAGTGGAGCACCTTTAGGCTACGTCTACACGTGCAGCCAACATCGAAATAGTCTATTTCGATGAATAACGTCTACACGTCCTCCAGGGCTGGCAACGTCGATGTTCAACTTCGACGTTGCTCAGCCCAACATCGAAATAGGCGCAGCGAGGGAACGTCTACACGTCAAAGTAGCACACATCGAAATAGGGATGCCAGGCACAGCTGCAGACAGGGTCACAGGGCGGACTCAACAGCCAGCCGCTCCCTTAAAGGGCCCCTCCCAGACACAGTTGCACTAAACAACACAAGATACACAGAGCTGACAACTGGTTGCAGACCCTGTGCCTGCAGCATAGATCCCCAGCTGCCGCAGAAGCAGCCAGAAGCCCTGGGCTAAGGGCTGCTGCCCACGGTGACCATAGAGCCCCGCAGGGGCTGGAGAGAGAGCATCTCTCAACCCCCCAGCTGATGGCCGCCATGGAGGACCCGGCAATTTCGACGTTGCGGGACGCGGATCGTCTACACGGTCCCTACTTCGACGTTGAACGTTGAAGTAGGGCGCTATTCCTATCCCCTCATGGGGTTAGCGACTTCGACGTCTCGCCGCCTAACGTCGAAGTTAACTTTGAAATAGCGCCCGACGCGTGTAGCCGCGACGGGCGCTATTTCGAAGTTAGTGCCGCTACTTCGAAGTAGCGTGCACGTGTAGACACAGCTTGGGTGTCCACAACCCAACCTCCTCCCCTCTACTTTGGAGTTCTTGTTTATGTCTTTGTGGTAGGGAAGGAACTGAGAGGGGCTTAGCCGAGGCATGCTGGCTAGTTTTTGTGGCACAGCATGAAATGAGAGGCCTGCACAAGCTTTGTATGAGACATTTTTACCAAAGTTCTTTGATCAGCAGTGCAGGGGCAGAAGCACACCTACAGTGGAGCACCCATGAGGACACACATGAAGAACCATTATTACTGAACAAGATGAGTAACTTAGGGGAAGAAAATATTGAGTTTTTCCCTACAAAATATTTTGTTTTTGCTACAGAGAGCAAACCGTTGTTGGTTAGAAGGCCTCGGTCAGTGCCTTACCTGTTCTGTTGGACAACTGGCTCAGTCTTGTGTTAAACATAAACCAGTGGTAGTCAGCCTGTTCCTCGCTGTGGGCTGCATATAGAGCTCTTCTTGTTATGTGGGCTATATCCACATTACATATATACTACCTGAATGGCCTGAGGATGTCATATAGGCCACAGTTATGTTCTGATTGGACCACAAATAGCCTGCAGAATATAGGTGAGAGCCATTAATATAAAATGTTTCCATATAACATTTATTTGAAAGGCATAGAAAAAATCATTTCTGCTTTGTGTAATGACACTTATTATCACTAAAATCATTGAAAAATAAGTTTTTCTTTTACAGTAACTAGCTGAATTTTTACTGACATGATATTGAAAATTTCTGTTTTGTAGCAGATAAAATAAATAAGTTATTAGTAAATATAAGTATATTAAAATAATGTTGAAATATGCCATCTAAAAGATGTTAATTTTTTATTTTTGAAATACGACTATGAGAATAGATGTGTTTTGAAGGACTGAGTTATGTTTCTGGCATACAGTAATTCGCACTAGATGTGTTCATATGTATTGTACTCGTTGGTATGCTAGCACTGGTAAAATTAAGAACAAAATCTAAAAAAACAAAGACTGAACTTTTCTCCCACAGCTCCCCACTTTATATGTCACCATAGGGATGCTATTACTCTTCTTTTGTTGTTGAGAGGCTTAGTCCTATGTCCTGCACATGGGTATGGTCTAGATGATGATATGTTTAGGTCCTTTCCAAACCTACCTTCCTATGTCACTATAAAAGTGGTAAGGTCTGAGCTCAATCTATTAGTTAAGAAATAAAGTTTCAACGATGAGTCTGCCATAAATATTCTTGCTCCAGAACACTGGGTACATGCTGCTTGCTCCTTGTTCCACAGTCCAGGAGGGAAAACAATAGCTGTGTCTACACATGCACGCTACTTCGAAGTAGCGGCACTAACTTCGAAATAGCGCCCGTCACGGCTACACGCGTCGGGCGCTATTTCGAAGTTAACTTCGACGTTAGGCAGCGAGACGTCGAAGTCACTAATCTCATGAGGGGATTGGAATAGCGCCCTACTTCGACGTTCAATGTCGAAGTAGGGACCGTGTAGACGATCTGCGTCCTGCAACGTCGAAATTGCTGGGTCCTCCATGGCGGCCATCAGCTGGGGGGTTGAGAGATGCTCTCTCTCCAGCCCCTGCGGGGCTCTATGGTCACCGTGGGCAGCAGCCCTTAGCCCAGGGCTTCTGGCTGCTGCTGCGGCAGCTGGGGATCCATGCTGCAGGCACAGGGTCTGCAACCAGTTGTCGGCTCTGTGGATCTTGTGTTGTTTAGTGCAACTGTGTCTGGGAGGGGCCCTTTAAGGGAGCGGCTTGCTGTTGAGTCCGCCCTGTGACCCTGTCTGCAGCTGTGCCTGGCACCCTTATTTCGATGTGTGCTACTTTGGCGTGTAGACGTACCCTCGCAGCGCCTATTTCGATGTGGTGCCGCGCAACGTCGAAGTTGAACGTCGACGTTGCCAGCCCTGGAGGACGTGTAGACGTTATTCATCGAAATAAGCTATTTCGATGTTGGCTTCACGTGTAGACGTAGCCAATATCATCCATTTGTGAGAGTTGGTTTTCCAGCCTGTTTAGAGTCTGGGAGATCTAGAGTAGGATATTTGAAGTGCATGCTATATTGGAGGAGGTGGTTGGAGAGTCTGCAAAGCTCCAGTTAATGCTTTTTCTCTCAACCTGTGTTCCTTAAATGAGACACCTAACCACTTGCAGCTGCTTTGTGGCTTCAGTTTTCACCCCCAGGTGCAATGCGTGCGGCTGTTGTCAAGTTTATTGCTGAATGTAGCATGGGTAGATTGTGCATAAGTCAGAACCTGATAAGGAGGAACATAGTGACCTGCCCAGCTGGAGATGAGAATAGTGGAGAAATGTGTCTAAATACCAGTGACATTTTCCAGAATATCTGAGATTTTGCAAAATCTTGTTCAGTACTCAAGATGCCTGAGGTGGAGGTCTGGGCTAATCCCTTCAGTTCTTCCAACTGTCCTCCCCTCTGCCTTGCCATCGTTCTGTTTTAATCAGCAGCTGATTTCAGTCAGATACTGATAAAATGCCAATATCCGCATTTGATATAGAGGTGGCGATGTCTGTGTACTGCTGGTGTTGAAGTCCATTTGCGTCTCAGTCCCCTTTAAAGGGAAGAATAGGAGAGGGAGTAGAATTGAGCCTCCCAAGAATCAGTGTTGAGATGTGACTTTGTACAGGAAATTACCATTCTGTATAGATATTTCAAAAATGATCAGTAACATGAGATTGTACCATACTGAGGTATGATCTTGTGAAGTTTCACAGATTAAGCAGTTCAGGGTTACTGCTAGATGACAAATGGCATGCTTCAAAAATCCAGTATTTTGCAGGAAATGGAGTGAGTCATTCTGCAGGTGACACATTGGAATCAGTATTGTGCTGGTGCATAGGAGGGTGCTTGAGCGTTAGGCTGTTGGGTTGAGATTTACAAAAGTATTTCTGCATGTAAAGATGCAGATAGGTGCCTGCTGGGAGTTGTAAAAATGCCTGAATTAAGTGTCTAATTCCCATTGCTTAGGTTCCAAACATCTTTGTAAATATGTCCCTTGGAAATTGCTATTACACTTAAAACCTATTTTTATAGGGTAAAAATCCCTGGTCACACTTCAGAAGAAAGGATGCTGTAGAAAAATGCTGTTTTAGTTACTGCAGTCTGTCTTCAAAATTTTCCAGCTGTTTCAGTTAGATAAGGTGATATTCCCTTTTGGCTTCATATTTGAGGGTATTTAGTTTGCTGCCTTTCAGTGATGGTTCATTTGAGTCTTATGTAATATCTTCATTTATATAAATTATTATTATATACACTATGTATTTACCTATATAAAGCTTACCTAGTTTAAAGGGAGGATCGCAATGCCACAAATTTCAATAAGGTTTAATTTCAGATTCTTATGTTTGAAAAGTAATGAAAACATTTTCTTTTGATTTGTTCCAGGTTTGTGGAATCTTGCTTCCCTTTTTTCCAACCTTTGTTTGTTTGTGTTAATGCCCTTTGCCTTCTTCTTTCTGGAATCAGAAGGATTTGCTGGCTTAAAAAAGGTAGGCACATACATTTTTTTTATGGAATAATGCATAAATACCAAGCTCCAAAGTTGTAATTACAGTAGCATTAGGCTACTCATGATTATTCATTTATAGTGAGACTGTAAAGGATAGCATATACAAACATCTAATTTTTATTGCAGTTGTATTCAAGTAGACTGGTACAGAAACAAAAATATTAATTGGCTTCTGTATAGCTGAGACCACAGTTATGGGCTAGCTTCTGTGCATGTGTTTTATTGTAATGAGCTAATTACGTAGTTCACTAGATTTCTTAGGCTTGGTTTGCACAAAAAAAAATTAGCTCTACACAGCTATGTTGTTCAGGGGTATGAAAAAACCACACCCTTGAATGACATTGTTCCATTGACGTAATCCCCAGTGCAGTCAAAATTAGATTGATGGAAGAAGTCTTCTTAGAGAGGTGGATAACCTGCACCATTGGAGAGTCTGACCTGTCAGCATAGGTTGTGTTTACAGTGAAGAGCCACAGCAATGTAGCTATAGGATTTCAAGTATAGAAAAGTTTTGGTGAGCAGGGGTGGCATTTCTCAGGGAGTGACCAGGAGGAATCACAACATGTCCCTTGGTGGGTTGAACCAAGAAAGCCACTTTGCACCACCAGAAGCAGAAGGGCAGGACAGGAAGAGAAAGACAAAAGGAGGGTCCTGTAACTCACTTATAATGGAGCTGCCAGAGGAGATGGACACATCCCACCTGCTGCTGGAGCCTGCAGAGGAGCTGCTGGGACTGCTTTGTGGGGATTGAACAGAACTCCCAGGATTGCTGGCTGACCAAGATGCTGAAGAGTTGCTGGACTTGCTGTCTGAGGGCTAGCTAGGTTTCCCTAAGATGACAGATGCAAGGTACATCCAAGGGGGAGAACAGGAAGCGTCCCAGGGAAACCAGGCAATGACCTGGTTGGGAGCTGGCCTGATAAGAGTGCAGTGTGTTCTGAGTGAGCCCTCACTAATCCAGTGGCAGACTGCCCTGCCACTGTTTGGACCCTGGGCTGGGACCCAGTGGAGTTGGGTGAGCCCATGTCCCCCCACCATTTCAGTGGAGTGGCAGTACTTTCTCTTCATTCTCCAGGGGGCCTGCTCTCTTACCTGACTCACTAGACTTCATTGACAGTCATCCCCTGCCTGAGCCCCTAGACTGGCTAGCTGCTGTGCCTGGATTGTTAGTTGGAGACTGCTCATTGTTTGCTGCCCCACTCTGACTGGGTCTGGGACTTTTATAGAATGCTTAGCCACACTGCCCTGACAGAGTGTACTCATTGGTTGATGCCCTACCTTGATCAGGGGTCTGGGATTCTGAGGCTGCTGTACTAATTCTGCTCCCGCAGAGGACCAGAACTTTGCAGATATCTAATTCCCCCCGGGAGCTAACCTTCCCAGGTATGTGACAGCAAAGAGGCATGTTCTCCTCAGAGACAGACAGGGAAGGATGGCCACACAAACTAGATAAGCTCTTATAATGGTGGTACATCTGTTTGTAGTATATTTGCATTATTTAATAACTAATTTAAAATGTGCTCACTGTTGTACAATACACAATATACAGAGTGGGTCTGCTCTGAAGACCTTAAGATACAAGCAGTCTATATAGAAGTGGGGAAGAAACCTTTTAGGATTCTTGAGTTACAGTGCGATGGTATCTGCAACATAGTTAAGCTAGTGATAGTTGTATTTTAGCAGCAAATATAAATCTTCATTTTCTACAAATCTCATTGAAATGGGAAAAGAGAGCAGAAAATATGAACTTTCTGAAATTTCCTAGTCACTTGGTGAAAACGAATTGATACAAAGAGAAGTCTAAAAATTGCTGCTTTTTGTAACTTTTTAATTCAGTATCTTTTTATCCCTTTTGCAAGAAATCTAAATTAATCTGTCACATTCCATATGTATATTGTTACTTCTTGTGCTGATTCCTAGAGTATCAGTTATACTTAAATATTTGCCGATAGCTTATTTTATAACTCTCTAACCATAATTGACAATGTGTGCCAAGGTGAACCTGCTCAATTTTAATTTGATGACGAATCTGCTGTTGCATGACCACTGTAACTTATATCCAGCAAAGGATGGTGGGGAGAAAGGAAGACATTTTTCTTCTTTGTATGCTTGATCATGGCAATTCTAACAAGATGTGTGTGCCACATGCACAGTTATTGGAAAGTTTTCTCTCAACCACTCCTGTCAGGTTGGCTGTGGAGCCCCCTGGAGTGACTATAGGTCTTTTCTAATCCAGTGCCACCTCATTTCCTTATCACCAGTAACAGTGGTTGGAATGCCAGTCACTTCTCTAACAAGTGCTTCCCTTGGCATTCTTTCTAGTATGTATTTGTAGTTTAGATTTTTAATTAGCAGTTAGGGTATAGAGCTGATAATGTTCAGGGAGTGCATCAAAACTCACTGTGTAGGACCACGCGCAGTCTGGGTTTGTGAATGGAGGAGATTTGCTGAACCTGAAGACCCTGTGGTTGGCAACCTAACACCATAGGATGCTTCCAGGGTATCTCAGCCCCTTATAAAAGCAACTGAGTACCATGCAGATTCTGTGGCAGACCCCTTCATCAATCCTGTCTACTGCAAAAGGCATGGAATCTAAGTACTTTGTCCCCCTAAGGAGTACCAAGTACCTGTTCTTTCATCTGCAGCCATACTTGCCTGTAGAAACTGTAGTTAATGAGAAGGAGAGCCAGGACAACAGGGGTGAAATCTAAGGAGCCAGAAAGGTCAGACCTCTTTGGTAGAAAGGTGTACTCAACAGGGGCCTGCAACTGATGGTAGCTAATTAGTAACCAATCCTCCATAGATATAACTTGAACTTTTGGGCCTCCATTTTGAAGTTTAAGGAGCTAATCCCTATAGACTCCAGAGCTGAGTTGGTGCCTGTTATTGATGAAAAGAGGGCACTGGTGTGGACCTCCTTGCAGGCTTCCTTACTTGCATAGATTCTGTCTTGCTCACTCTTTCCTGATGGATAGCCAGGTAAAGGGGCTCATGACTGAAAGTGCCTGGGTTGCTCTCAAATGCTGCAAACTCTGCAGGACATGGTGTTTGACAGGTATCAGAGAGGTAGCTGTGTTAGTCTATAGCTTCAAAAACAACAAGATGATGATGAAGCAGGTCTTTGCCCACGAAATCTTATGCTCCAAAATATCTGTTAGTCTATAAGGTGCCACAAGACGACTTCTTGTTCTTGGTGTTTGACAGGACTCCCAGGCAACTGTGAAATAGTTGTATATGCATGTCCTGGCAACTTACCACATGGCTGTTCTTACCCATGGACAGAGTAGGCAGCTGCATAGGCCACCTGAAAATTTGGGAACCACTGGGTCTTAATGGCCATCTACCCAGCTCTTCCTATCCCTGTTTTGTGACTGCTGCAGCCTGGTGTGTCTTTCTCTGGAGATGAGCTAGTTAACTTAAAAGTGAAATATCCTTCTAGCAGGCTTATTAGCAGAACACTGAACCTGTGAAAGTGTCATTCAGGTGCTAATGAAGCCAATTAACAGGCATATACTTTAAAAACCACAGTGTATACTATTAGTTTCTGCATTTACTGTGTTAGTTTACAGGACCTTAGTTTAAAATTTGCTATTAAAATGTTAGTATGCTGCTGAAGTTTGTAAAACTGTATCTTCAAAAATTGCCAGGCCCTCCTCTCCAAGCTGCAGTTGGGCATATGTGCACCAGTTTAACGGTACTGCTTAGGTCCCCATAAATGCTAAGGATGGCCCCTGACACAAGATAATCATTTTAAGCCTCAACCTCGGCAACAGTGCTCCTATACTCTCCCTAGGCCCTAAAACTGCCATGGCTGGTGGGGAGGCACCCCTTCCTGCCAGCCCCAGCAAGGAGCTGCTTAGGACAGGGTAGCCATTGGGTTCCATGAGACTCAGAGCCTCATGTCCCTCCACCTCCAAGAACTGGACTTGCTGGCCACTTCCAGGGTGCATCATAGTTCCCCAAGATAGAAAACAAGCAGCCTGGCTTAGCACCACTAACCAGAAGCTACATAGGTAAATGCACCCCCTCCCACTCTGAGTCCCACCTCCCCCCAACCTAAAGCCATCTTCTGCACCCCAGGCCCCTTATTACAGGCTCCCTCCCCAAAGCCCACACCTCAGTGCAGAGCCTGTATGCCCTCCTGCACAGCAACCCAATACCTCAGCCTTCAGCCCCCTCCTGTATTCCTATTCTCCTGGCTCCTCCTCTCATTCCCAGAGCCCTTACATCCCAACCCTCTGTCCCAACCCTGGTCCTTCATCCCTGACCCTACCCCAAAGCCCACCCCCCTCAGCCATGGCCTTCACAGCACTGCACCCCAACCCTCTGCCCTGGTCTGAGTACCCTCCCACACTCAACACCCAATGGCCTCATTCCTGCCATATGAATTTTATGTGCACGAATATGAAGGTGATGTGTCGGACATCAACTCTGCATTGGTGCACTTAACAAAATTCATTTCGCTTAGGGGTGGGAAAAATTAGAGGGAACGCTCTCTCAGATCTGCAAAGACTCAAGTTAACGGTGAGCTTGAAGTTCTACAGGGTCTCGTTGAGTTCAGTTATCCCTGCTGTGGGTCTGGGAGACAAACTTACTGCTCTTGACATGAAAGAGGTGTGCTTCCAAGAACTAATTTGGCCTGCACACTGTTGATTCCTATGGTTTGTGTTTGACCAGAAACACTATCAACTGATGGTCCTCCCCTTTGGCCTGTCAGCAGTCCCTTGAGTGTTCAACAAGTGCATGTCAATTACAGCAGCAGGAAGAGGAGGCAGATGCAGGTGTACTCCAACCTTGTTTATTCGCTGGGAGCACACCAACGAGCAGGTGCAGTTTCAAGTCTAATAAGTCAGATACACTTTTGAGAAACTGGGTCTCCTCAGTGCGAACAAGCTATCCTTATCACTGACCCAAAGAATAATGCTCATCAGCGTGGTGTTGGATTTGGCACAGGCAAGAGTATTTGTTTCTGCCCGAGACCCATTTCTAAGCTTGACAGATAGTATTCAAGGCCTCAGACAGCAACCAGCCACTACAGCCACGGGGTGCCTGAGTCTCCTGGGCTACATGGTGTCATGCACTTACGTGATCTGACATGCTAGACTGAGGGTCAGGCAACTCCAGGCATGACTTGCTTCAACTTATCACTCAGGGTGCAGCAGCCTGCACTCAGTGATTATGGTGCCAAAGCAAGTACTTGAGTCCCTCCATTTGTGGACTAGCCCTCAGACAGCATACAAAGAAGTCCCATTCAACAGCTTGCAGTCTTTCTTGACCCTAGTAATGGATGTGTTAGCTCTGAGATGGGACATGCATTTGGGAGACCTCCAAAATCAGAGCCTATGGTTACAGGTCATACTTGCTTTCCATGTCAAGGAGGTGAGGGCAGTGCAAATAGTATCAACATGTAGGGTGGATCTTGTTGCTCTCCTTTGTATGGGGAAGCCCTCTGGATATGGGAGTTTTGCATAGCTCACTCTGTTCATCTGGAAGCATCCTGTCTACCAGGATTTCAGAACAAACTGGCAGATTACCCCAGCAGATCCTTCTGCTGAGTTTGTTTGAGTTGAGGTGTCCAGTGCTTCAGCACAGACATGGGAAACTTTGTCTCTGAGAAGGGACTCAAATTGAGACGCTCACCATTGACAGGTCTCCCTATGCAGGGGCTCTAGGGATGGCAGCGCATGGCACTGAGCACAGTCTTGGGTGTCCTGCAGGAAGAAGTTGGAAAGGGAGTGTTCACTCATGCTGAGGCTGGGAAAGAAGTGCTAGGGCACAGTGAGACCCACATGGGGCCATATAAGAGTGGTATTATTTATCCTGATCCCTTTGACTCCTGCCTTGACAAGGGGTCAGTCAAGTCTGGCTCCTCAGGATTCCCCCCCAACCTGAGGAGAGGCTTTCAAGCTGCCCTCCACACCAAAAACTTTTTGAAGTGGTGAGGTAGCTCATTGCATTCACAGCGCTACATTCCCTTCTCAGGCAAGATAGGGTGCCATGCACAAAGGCAGCAGTACCTCTGAAACTCCATCCCAATGCAATAGGACCACATTAGTCACCATCACCTTGGTACTGGTCCCTGGTATCATCTGGCCGTAGACGGGCAGAAAAGCCACACTAGTCTCCAAACTTACAGCACTGCTATTTGGCACCGATGAGCAGTGCTCTCCTATGGTCCTCCCAGAGTAGGTCCTCCCAAATGGAACTGGAGACAGTCCTTTGTATCCAGGTGGAGCCAGCACAGATTGGAACGCAGATGCTTGAAG
The DNA here is from genome assembly GCF_033958435.1 of Carettochelys insculpta. Lineage (NCBI taxonomy): Eukaryota > Metazoa > Chordata > Testudines > Carettochelyidae > Carettochelys > Carettochelys insculpta. The sequence continues at coordinate 262,272,220 of NC_134138.1, forward strand.
TTGAAGAGGAAGAGACAGCAGTTTCATTCCAAGCTTTGACCCATGCAATAGCAGGCTCTAACCCAATGGCTGATCTGGGCCCTCTTCATGTTTCTTCAAAGCCGGAGATCCTATTCCAGGAAGTCGGTGTCTTTGGCTTCAGAAAACCTTGCATCTCTCCTACCTCCCTGGGTGCAGGACCAGCTTTCCCACATCATACTGGTCACTGCTTTGGAAGGCTTGCATAATCCCCTCAGTGTGAAGGTCTGGGATCAGATCTTGTCCTGGGTGGAAACTTGTCATTGCAAGATGAGGCAGTGTTTGATACCTTCCAGCTCCTGCACTGAAGGACAGTAGGGTCCACCTACAGCTCCTGAAGAAGGTGGCTTAGAACTTACTGCTCCAGCTCAAGGAGGTCTCTGAGTCATTGGACTTCATGGCGGACATCATGGCCCCTTTGAGACCCTTCCAAGTTGTCCTGCTGATCATTAGGATCAGACAGGATACCATTAAAATGCTTTGTGAGATTCCCCTCCCCACCTTGCCCACAATGGCAAAAAGGACCGAATGGAACACTTTTGTACAAACAACTGCCATTGGACTCTTTGGTGGAGGTGATGGCGGCAGTGAATGAATGAGAATGTCAAGAGTACAAAGGTCCATCACCTGAAGTCTGAGAGATGAAGAAGATGGATCTCTTCGAGAGGAAAGCTTATTTTAGTGAGGGACTTCACCTTCAGATTTCAAACCATCAGGCAGCCCTTAGCAGATATAGCTTCAATTCTTGGAGGCCATGCCAGAATTCACTGAGCTTCTCCCAGAAGAGTTGAGGGCAGTGTTTCCCAGCTTGGTGGAGAAGAGCTATGCTACAGGTAGCCCTTGATGTGACTGATTTGGCTGCTTGGAACATGGCTTCAGCAGTGACCATGAGAAGGAACTTCTGGCTCTGGGATTCAGGGCTCCTATCTGAGGTCTAACAAAACATCCAGGACTTCCATTTGAGTCACTGACCCCCCTTCTCTGAAAAAACAGACTTGCAGCTTCATGGCCTTGAGGATTAGCTCCGATTACCTTGTTCTTTTCATGACAAGCGCTTCACTTCTACTATGAGTAGGCCTGAATCATGTCAGGCTGCTGGGTGCTACACAAAGTAGAACTGTGTTATTTTCTTCAGTTCAGCCCCCTTCCTCTCATTGCGCATCCCTCTTGTGGGATAATTCTTACGAGCATCTTCTAATGCAAGATGTGCAGCTACTACTAAGAGCAGGAGCTGAAGGTTCCTCAAGAGCTATGGGGAAGAGGATTTTATGCTCTTTATTTCCTAATCCTGAAAGTAGAGGCAGTCTGAGACCTATCTTGGACCTGTGAAACTGCCTCAAGTTTATTTAAAAAAAAACAAAAAACAAAAAAAACACAGTGTCCCGTGGCACCTTATAGGCAAGCAGATTTATTGGAGCATTAGCTTTTGTGGGCAAAGACCCACTTCATCAGATGCATCTCGTTGTTTTTGTGGATATAGACTAACACAGCTACCCCACTGATACTCCTCAAGTTTAGGAGGAAGCTAAAGTTCAACATGGTCTCCTTGGTTTCTGTCATCCCTACTGTGGATCTGGGAGATCTTCATGCCCTCAACTTGAACAATACATATTTTCATTTTTCCATAATCTCATCTCACAGAAGTTTCCTCAGAATTGTGTAAAGCTGAATCATCGATTCATGGTCCTCCTCTTTGGCCTGTCAGCCATGTTCACCAAATAAAGTCCAGTTGTGGCTGCTTTCTTGTAGAAACACCAGTGCAGTTGTTTCTGTACCTTGACTGTCTGATTAAGGGCCTCTCCAGAACAAAATGAAAGTGCATGTAAGCCTGACAAAAGCAACATTCTACAATGTTGGCCTTCTACTGAACATGCAGAAGTCGATCCAGTTCCTCATTCAGAAGATAGAATTGATGCGGCAGTGCTGGACTGAAAACAGGTTAGAGAACTTATACCAAAGTAACAGTTTCAGATCTTTTGTGACATCATAAGAGGTCTCCAACAATTCCCTACCACAGTAGCAAGGAATTGCCTGAAGCTCCTGGCCACATGGCAACCTATGCTTATGTAGTGGGGAATGCCAGACAGAGGCTTTGACCTCTTTAGTCATGGTTAGCCTCAGTGTACGGACCAAACTGGACATCTAAACAAGACAGTAACTCTTTCCTGGCTGGTTCTCCAGGCTCTCGAATGGTGTCTCAGTCCATAAGCCATTTGTCTGTGTGGGAATTCCTTTCTCCATACCTCAGCCATCTCTTTCCTTGGTCATTGAAGCATCAGTGATGAGGTGGTGAGTTCAGGACTCAAGGCACCTGGTCCCAAGAAGAACTCACTTTATATCAATGTCAGGGAGCTGAAGGCAGTCCATCTGGCATGCTAAATCTTCCAGACTCACCGGGAGGAGAGAGGTGCTTCAGACATGACAGACAATACAACAGCAATGTCTGTATAAAACAAGCAGAGGGGAGCACAGTCTGTTTCCCTGTTCCAGGAAGCCCACACACAGTGGGACTTCTACATAGCTCACTCGGTACATTTTTAAGTATGTTATCACACTGAAGTTCAAAATGAGTTGGCAGACTATCTCAGAAGGCCCTTTCACAATCACAAGTGGTCCATCCACCTAGACATCGTGAATACCGTCTTCCAACATTGGGGAATTCCCCAGATAGACCTGTTCATGACAAGACACAACAGAAAGTGTCTGCGGTTCTGCTCCTTCCTGAATCACAGCCTGGGCTCTATTGTGAATGTATTCCGTTTTCCTTGGAACAGTTATCTATTTCTGATGATTGTGCGACACAAGGTTTAGAGGGAAGACGTTTTGATAGTACTGATAGCTCAGATCAGGCCCCATTTGCTCTGGTACATTCCTCTTTTGGAGCTGTCAGTGGAAACTTTGATCACTCAATCGCTGCTCCCAGATCTGATAACTTAAGACCACAGGTATCTTCAGCAGCTCTGCTTTGAATCTCTTCACCTCAAAGTCTGGAATATCTATGACTAAACCCAGTGGAGCTTGCTTGCTCTGACCAGGTTAGAGATGTTCATCTTGGCAGTAGCAAACAGTCTACTGGAATCACCTATTAGTCAGGTGGGAGAGATTCACAATTTGATCATCACACGCACACACATCTCCTGTGCACTCGACAACACCTTTTATCTTTGACTATCTTGTGAACCTGAAGCAGTAAGGGTTTTCCATGTCATCTGTAAAAGTCTAATTTGTCTGCCAATTCCTTCTTTGAGCTAGGTATAATTAGCTGGTCTGTTTTCGCCAACCTATAGTTTGATGCTTTCTTAAAGGACTTAGCAGACTATACTCAAGTATGACAACTGATCCCAGCCTGTGACCTTTGCCTCTTTCTTTCTAGACTAACGATACCCTATTTTGAGCCACTTGTGACATGCAACTTTCCATGAGAACAAAGAGCATTTCTGGTGGCAATAACATCTGCCAGGAAGGTATCCGAGCTTCAGGCTCTTATCTCTGAACTGCCTTACACAATCATCTATAAGGATAAAGTTCAGCTTGAACCACATCCAGGCTTTTACCCTAAGCCACATGCAAACCACAAGGAATAAAAATTTCACACTTTGGAAGTTCTCCAGGCCATGGCATTTAGTCTTCTATATTGATGGATGAAACCGTTTTGGAAATCTACCCAACTGTTCAGAGTGGACAGAATAAAGGGGCTCTCAGTTTCGTCTCAAAGCATTTTGTCATGGATTATATCATATATCCAGACATGCTACAGTCTGGAGAACGTACTTGCCCCTGCTCTTGCAGTGTTCTCCATGAGTGCACGAGCATCATCAGAGGCATTTCCAGCCCAGGAAGCTTTCAGGACTACAACGTTGTCCTCAGTCCACATTTTTACCTCCCACCATGCCATCACCCAGCAAGCTAGATATGACACAGCCGTTGGCAGAGCAATGCACCAGTTAGCAAACCCATGAGCTCTGACCCAGCCTCTGAGTTCCTGCTTGGAGGTCACCTAATTGGAATGCACATGAGCAAGCACTTGAAGAAGAAAAAAACAGTTACCTACCTGTCAAGA